>NW_026251737.1:0-410576 GCF_025024155.1 Gamsiella multidivaricata
TCTCAAACTTACAGGAGCAACGCAGGATGATCGGGTCGCCGGATGGGACCTTGTTGGAGGGCGATCTTTCGTTAGACGCACGGCTGGATGCACTTATCGCGACCGAGCAAGAAGGTGCACCCTTACCAGTCTTTGGACTAGACGAACAGATTGCGAACAATATGATCGAGAATTGCATTGGGTATGTACAAAATGTAAAATAGACTCTGATTTTTCTTCCCATTTGTCAGATGCTATGCGAACACAAAAAAGCCAAGTCTAACTAAAGTCAACTAATTTTTTTATATGTACGTGTCATACGAACTATAACGACAATGGCAATGGATAAACAGCACGATGGGGCTGCCATTGGGCCTAGCCTTCAACTTTTCGATCAACGGCTCGCCGCTTGTGATTCCCATGGCCATCGAAGAGCCTTCAGTTGTGGCTGCAGTCTCGAGCGCAGCCAAGACCATCTCGACCTATCAAGGGTTCCAGGCTTGGGCGCCCGAACGTAATATGATCGTCGCACAAGTACAGTTAATAGATATTCAGGACAATGACATGGACCAGGTTATGGCCAGGATGCAGCATCGGGAGAAAGTCATTCGGGAGGAGGCGAATGAGTACTGTACGAACATGGTACTTCGCGGCGGAGGCGTCCAGAAAGTAACCTTCCATCGAGTCCGCAGACATGCCAGTCGGGAAAGCTTTCAAGGGCAGGATTTGTTAGTCAAGTATGGGGTTGTATCGGCCTCTACTCTTCCGAAAAGGACGGAGAGAGGAATTACCTCGCAGGGACGGTGTTCAGAATGGCTGGTGGTGCATTTGCATATTGATGTTGGAGATGCAATGGGCGCCAATTGTGCAAATACGGTCGCGGAAGGGGTGGCACCGTTCTTGTCGAAATTAAGTGGAGGTCGAGTTGGAGTCCGGATCCTCAGTAATCTGAACGTTGATCGTATCGCCAAGGTAATCACCAGCGAAACACTTTGTTCTCTGTTTGCCTATGGGGTTTACTGGACTTGAAATTGATACATATATATTCTGTGTATTTGGATTTTCGATATTAGTCGATGTTCCGTTTGCCGTTCTCGCATATGGGCTACAAATCTTTGTCGGGCAAGGACGTTGCTGTCCGGATCCTGGAGGCCTATGAGTGGGCAGATCTCGACCCTTATCGTGCAGCGACCCACAACAAAGGGATTATGAATGGTATTGATGCGGTCGCATTGGCGACGGGACAGGATTGGAGGGCTGTTGAGGCAGGAGCGCATGCGTGGGCCAGCGGTGCGGGCACCTATTCAGAACGGTCCACAGATGCCTTCTCATCACCGTTGTTATCTTCATCTGCGAACTCGCCTGCGTCTGGAAGAGCGGCCTTCTCGTCGAATGGGACCAATGAAAACGATAGCCATACGACAGCTCGGAAGAGACAGTTTGGCAAGGATGGCGATGGCGATCAGCAAAGCAGGATCTCTCGGGGTGATGCATACAAGCCCTTGACAAGATATTGGATTGAGGAGGACGCGGAGCGATTGAGGCAGGGGTATAAGGGTCAGGATGCACTGGTGTTCTGTGGAGAACTCGAGATACCCATCATGGTTGGGACCAAAGGAGGCGTTTTGAGCACGAACCCCGTCCATGCTTTCACTCTTGGAGTGATGCGATACCCCGACTCAAAGCAGCTCGCCATGGTATGTCTTGCGCTAGCAATCCGCATGAAAAAAAAAAGTTTGCTCCGCCATCTTATCATATTATATAGTGTTATCTAACCATAGCACACTCCTTCTTTTCTTTTTCTCCGAAATATTGCTGTCTCTGTAGGCAATGGTGACGGTGGGGTTGGCACAAAACTTTGCGGCACTACGTGCGCTGGTAACTGAGGGTATCCAACGCGGACATATGGCCTTGCATGCGAGGAATATCGCCATCTCTGCGGGTACGCCCCCTGACTCAGTTGACGAGGTCACGGCCTATATGATCGATACAGGAAAGATCCGACTTAGTGCTGCAAGGTTGTATATTGAACAACGTCGTCTTGCGCTGTATACTGCAGGAACTGGCATCGGGATCGGGATGAGCGTTACTGCTGCGAATACTAGCAGTGTTAATCTTGGAAGCGAAGGCACGAGTGCAGCGACGAATGGTATGGATGGTATGAACGGCACGAATCATGGCAGTAGTATCCATCATGGCCCCAGTAGCGATGGAGTAATTTCAGATGCACAAGCAACCGAGAGATCACATTAGGAGCAACAGAAAAACTAAGTGACTGACAGCAAGCTAATACTAATAAAATCAAGGACTGATTGCGCGCACATAAAAGTGTTGCCACCAAACAGTAAAGCAGCAAGGGCAACAGCAATCGATCATACCATGGCGTGCATTTGAGCAGTTGAGCAATTGAGGCCTCTTTCTATCCCTCCCTCTCTTATTTTCTCCCATATGCCACACTACTACTGCTTTCACCCCCTCTCTTTCTTCCTTTTCCATCTTAGACATCAACTCTCTCAGTCCCGCTTTTACTCTTACTCCTTTAACATATGGCACTACCACTGCTTATTTAATTGCGTCAGCTGCAAGGAAGAATCGCACTAGGTGGATATTCTGTGCCTTTCCCAAGAAGTATGTCGCGTCGCAATGGATACACTGACCCTAACTGACTTTTATTATGGACTCCAAAAACTTATTTCCTTGTTATTCGTGAATCTACAAGGGAACGTCAGGTTACCAGGGGCCGGAAGCTAAGCTAAACGAGCTTTCACCTGGGTGGAAAGGGTCTATATTCCTGAGCTGGATCAACCCTACAACACCGGGCTTCTTTCTTCTCGCGCTAGGATGCATGGACACATATTCTGAGTTTAATATAAACCCCAAGGAGGTCCGAGTGCCAGGGACGCATTGTGGAATGCTGCGCCCAACGAAATAAAGGGGGGATAAGGTTTTAAGATAAAATAAGAATGAGAAAAAGGGGGAAAAAGTTTGGATCAGTGGCCACACTGGTTCATGGCCGCTCTCCAGGCTTCAGGGAGTTTGCCGGGTCCACATGTTACCAAAGGCAACACCTTCCTTCTTCGCGATAAACAAGGACGAGAAGACGTACTGTACAATTCTGTTGATTTCCCCTAAGTCAAAGTCGACGCTCGGATGCAGTGCTGTTCACAAAATGCTTCAATGTTCGGCAAGCTGGGTTATCTTTTTTTGAATAGCTCGACATACATTCATTCAATCCCTCTTTCCCCCCACATAACTCGCGTAGCAATGTTCTTGGATGTTGAGAATAAACCTACACCGTTACAGCACGTCTGCACTGCTTCCTGATTTCCTACCTTTTTTTTTTCTGTACTTGTCAATGAAGCAAGTTTGACGCTATGCTCAAAATCATATCATTTATTTTCTACTTTGTATGCTCGATCTTTACTCTGTGCACTGCCTGCAGCCGCATAGGCACGCTCCGAATGAGAGCACGACAGAAACCTTCCGGAGAGGTGTAGGGAACTAACTTTGTAACTGAATCTTCAGATAGACTCTGCGAGCACGAATTTTTGCTTCTCCAGCACGTGCTGGAGGAAAAACAGGCATGAGCTGCATGCAAAACCATTTGGCGAACCAGCACAAACCTTTTGTGGAAGCAGCACAAACCGTTTGGTGAACCAGCACAAACCTTTCGTGGAAGCAGCATAGGCACAATTAGCGTACATGCAGGTTTATATTATTGTTTGCTAACACTTCACCAACTCATCTTTCCTCTCATTTTTTCACTTTCAACCATTGTACTGCAACGTAACAATCAATTTTGTCGTCCCCGTCTTCGTCCTCGCAGACCATTAAGTGTTCGTCCATGAGCCTTTCATTGGTGCAGTCCTCATCATGGTAATTATCGTCGACATCGTCGTCAAAAGAGAAATCATTGTCATATTCGTTCTGACTAGCCATTGCAAAATATGTCTCAAGTGGAGAATTTGTGTGTGTTGCGTGGAAAAAGGCGGCACGAAGAATTTTATTGAGAATGGACAAAAGACAAGAAGACTCTGCTATGTGAATCCAGTATGTACGCTGATTGTGCCTATGCTGCTTCCACGAAAGGTTTGTGCTGGTTCACCAAACGGTTTGTGCTGCTTCCACAAAAGGTTTGTGCTGGTTCGCCAAATGGTTTGTGCCTGTTTTGCATGCAGCTCATGCCTGTTTTTCCTCCAGCACGTGCTCCTTTTTTTTTCAGCTCAGATCTCTGTGCCAGGATCCATGAGTAGGGCGATTGTTATCCATGCTGTGTTCCAGGCTCCAGTCTACAATCCAAATAAACCATATTCATTTTTTCTTCTTTGAATACATGTCGCGCTGCCTATCCTCTTGAAGATGGAGTCTTGACGTGTGCGCTTAAGGCCCGTCATTTGCAAATCAGATCCTGATGCTTAAGGATAAGCAGGTCTTGGATGGCGCGTAGCACAGCGCATTATAAATCATTCCATCTGCTCTGCTCTCTATCGACTGTCGCTGCTTTCGTCTACTCTGCATATCCTCCTGCTTCCCATCCTTCCCGCGGCTGTTCACAGTCAGCTACCAAAAGCCGTTCAAATCTAAATTGGTTAATGATCTTATCTTTCTGTTGCGGAATACTTCATTACGCAAAGATCAAAGCACCTGGCCATCTGTTCTAACCGAGTTTCTATTAAACAGCTCCCTCGCCTCGCCCTTTTTCCTGCTACAAACTTTTTCGCGCTGTCATACAAGGCATTCGACGTATGTATTCGCCTTGTTAACGAAAAAGATAACGAACTTTAACATTGACGTGATACTTCCCTGCATTGGTAATCCACTTTAATTGCAGAGGGCGAGGAGGAGGATTTAAATGAGAGCAGAGACGAAGATGACGATACGATGAGGATCAGGGCAGACTGATAACAAACGTATTGAAATAAAAAAATCATATTAGCTTCACCGCTTTCTGGCGAGGACCTCATCTTGTTACAGAAAGAAAAAGTCGAAAAAATACCCACAAAGTACAAGTACTTTTTAGATGGGGGTTACTTCTCTGTACCAGGAATTGAAAAAGCATGGGTTCCCGTCAAGCTTCGTCGACCCAAAATCGCTGGCGAACGCACAGTTTGAGGTGGATTTTCTTGGGTCATTTTGATGACCAAAAACTATAGCGAAGGCCGTGCGTTCGAAGTAGGTCACATCATGGGAAAGAAGCTGTCTGAGACTTTTGGGCCTTGCAAAGTGAACCCCAAGACCGGCCTCCAGCGCGATCGGGATCACAACGCTGGCCAAAACATGGTTAACACTACCCTTCAATGGGCAAAGGACTTTAAGTGGCCCGACGCACGGAACCGGCGACTTGTCAAGAGGCAAGAAGCACCCATTGATATGGAGCATACTATTATAGCTAGTAAGTTACTCCTTCATTCATTGCCCTGTAAGTCTATAGTGCGCCACAGGAAAGCGATTTCTTTGCTACCTCAACCTTTTGTTTGGCATTCTTTTTATTAGTTAAAATGGTAAAATAGTACTGTACATGGTTGCGAAGAAGATAAAAAAAAAAAAAAAAAATGCGATGATTCTTATTTTGATATGAAAAAGAACCGCTCACAGTTCACGCCGAGGCAAGGGATAAGGTAAAGCCTGCGAATGACGACGCGACGGAGACTTTGGCAGCGGCAGAGGTGGAGACCAACTATCCCGAACAGAAGCTGAAACAGACGCCGACTGAGGTTGAGGAGGCGAATGCATATGCTGGTCCTCCAACATCCTCGGAGATGGCGATGTGGATCCTGCTCCCGACAGCGCCGTTACCATTGCTGAAGAGCTCAACAACTCAGCCCCCGATCCCCTACGATCAGCTCCTACTCCAGATGCGTCTCCGCCAGAGGCACTCAATGCCATCAAACTAGCCAACGCAGAAGTCGTTTTCAGGTCTGCTGACAATGCGGCCGCTGTAGCAGTTGAGGTCTCTGGAGTGGGACCGGTCGGTCCAGACCCAGAAGCTGAAGGAGTTCCCAAGGCCTGATCCAATCCACTCAAGACCGCCGCTGCTCTGCCCAGAAGCATTGACAGATGTGACACCTCTCTCTGAAGATCCTGACGTGTCTGCTGCAACACCTCGCTATTAGCAAGAGCCGATACAGCCGCTGCTGGTGCCGGCACTTCTGGTGCCGGTGCTGTTCCAGCTCCTGACGGTGGAGGCAGTCCACTCGACGAGACTCCGTTCATGGGTAGCAGAGGTGGCGTTGAAGAAGATTGACGCTGGTGCGATGAGTAATGATGCTGCTGTTGATGATGCTGTTGAGGATGACGATGATGGTGGTGGTGAAGTTGAGTACTATGATGATGGTTACGGTGTGAATGGAGCGACCCCGTTTCTGATGGTGAAAACTGTTGCAAAATTTCAGATGCCCTAGGAAGTGGCTGCTGCTGATGACGGTGGTGGTGGTGGCCATTACTCGGATGATGCGGTGACGGCAATGATATCGGTGGCAAATGTGCAGGCTCACTCGATCTTCCCATGCCGCTACGCTCGCTGCTTCCATCGCGATGGCTGGGATCCACGAACGAAGGAAGCGAGTGACGATAAGGGTCTGCATATCCAGAGCCGCCACTCGAGGTCGTGGGTCCAGGTCCAGGTCCATACGTACGCGAGTGAGGAGGAGGAGATTTCGACATATGTGGCGACTTTCCGCGATGATACCCTCCATGCGGGGACCTCGATGTGCGATAGTGCTGTGAATAAGGGTCGATCGGGCTAGGCGATCCCTGCCGAGGATAGAGTGGCGGTGAATGTGGGCTAGGCCCCGATGAATGCACGACACCCCTCGACGATAGTCTGGTATTAAAGGATGAGGATGACACGGTCGCGTATCCGGGCAGACGCTGGTTCCACCCTGACGAATAAGACGAGAACTGGGAGGACGGGTGCATGCTATCCTCTATATCGTTCGGGTGATGACGATGCCCATGTAGTCCTTGATATCCCTGCATGGTGATGTCGTGAGGGTGGTCGTCGTCCTGGGGATGACGGTGTTGAGGACGCTGATAAGGCGGCGTGTGCTGGTTCCGAGGCGGTGGCGGAGGGTGGGTTGGATAGCGCGACATGGACATGGATTGCGTCGACTGGTATTGACCATTGCCCTGGTGCAGACCAAGCAGATAGCGGGACGATTGAGAGCGACTAGGTGAAGAGTGATGTGATGTATACTCATGGACAGGACCCATCGGCTCCTGGGATCTCGACAAGTGCTGAGGCTGATGATAGGGCGACCCTTGACTCATCGATGAGTATCGTCTAGAGCCGTAGTGATGGTCGTCATGGTCGCTCCTCTCCCGTCCGTGGTCATCACGGTCATGGTCATGGTCGCGGTCATGGTCACTGCTGCCCATGTTCTCTAAAGGTGACATGCTATGGCGCGCCTCCGGTGTCTTGTGCGTATGGTTGTGATGCGGCCAACCCCTGTGTCCGTTCGCAATTCGCTTAGGCAAGATATAGTCTTCAATTGCTGGGACAACCTTTGACTCATTCGTACTCTGGACACGCCGACGTTTGGTAGCGGTACGACCCTGCTTCTCTGCCTGGCTGTCGTTATCGCTGGGGTCGACCTCGGATGATGTAGGGGCTGCTGGGCTATTGGATGCATGTTTTGGGTGCAATGACTTTTGCAACGATCGCTTTTGTCCCCCCTCCTGCGGCTGTTGTTCTTGTTGCGCCTGCTGCTGTTGCTGACTGGTTATTGGCTGCGTTGATTGTTCCTGAGATGCCGGTGGTGGCGAGCTGGCCGTAACATGGACGCGCTTTCTCCGCTTGATTACAGCTCTTTTCATCGTCACCGGTCGGTGGACATTATGCAACTTGAAATAGAGTCCGCATGCATTGCAGATGGTGTTGCCAAAGCTATCACGGCGCCAGAGAGGTGTTGTTGTCGTTCTGCAGTTGGCACAGACCAGGTTCTGACGGTTGGCCTGGTGCTGATTGAATGATGGACACCCGGCGCATGACTCAGCTCCTCCAGCACCGTTACAGTTGCCATCTCCTGGACAGGTTCCTGCGCACTCGCTGTCATTGGTATTGTCCTTCGCGCCTCCTGCAGCAGTCGCTGAGGCAGATTCGCCCATGGCTGTAGATGATTCAGCATTCCCGCGCTCGTCAGATTCTTCGGCTCCGTCCTCCGATGTATCTCCTTTTTTGTTCGCGGCGCTGCGTTTGAGCCATGGTGGTCGCGTTAGATTCCTGGCCTTGAAGTAAAGACCTATGTTCCATATGACAGAAAACACAAAAGACCCATTGTATTAGCTAACCTTGCCAACACTATATATTCACCTTGTTGATTCCCTGTTGCGGTAGTGATTTTATCGTTTGGGTGATGGCCATGTTTCCTCAAACATCCCAGCGAAAATAATAGTAATAATGATAATAATAATAGTAATAATGGAAAAGCAGTTGAGATATCATACCACAAGCATTGCAGATCGTCTGGCCGTTGGTGGCGCGCCTCCAGAGCGGTGTCGTGGTAGTGCCACAGTTGGCACAGCTTGTTGCGGTCACGCCAGCCTTCTGTTCCTTTTTGGCACCTGTGTTTTCAGGTAAGTTCTCGGACGGTTGTCGCTGTGGTTTTGGACTAGCGGATACATGCTGGGATGTTGCATGGTTCTCGGACGAGGTATTCCAGGGTTGGATCGACTCTGAGTCCTCTGTTTTCATATGGATGGCCGTATCGGTCGTATCTTTCGATGAGGTAGTTGTTGTTATATCAGGACGGCTCGTGACAGTGCCTTTGGATGAAGACAGCATGAGAAGCGACGAAGTTGCAGCACTGATAGATGCCGAGGATGGAGAGGGTGCAGAAGAGGATGCAGTGGTTGACGGATAACCATATGCGGCAGCGTAGGGTTTCGGCGAGATGATGCTTGTGAGAATGGTGGAAGAGAGCGAGGAGAGGGGAGCAGAGGTGGAGAGTCTAGATTTGAGTGAGGATGAGAGGGCGTTGGATGTGGGAATCGAGCCACTGTTGTCCATGATGTTGTGAGTATGATGGTTTTGAGATAGAGACGACGGAGATGGGTCCGATGTGGCTGCTGTTGTAGGCGCAGGTGAAGAAGAGGAGGTGGCGGAGACCGAGACCTCGGGTGGAGTAGATGATTCGTACGCACCAGAGGAGGAAGAAGGTTCTTGTTGTGTGACAGTGTGTGGATCATGATCAAGAGACTGATCCTTTGTGGCGGATATGGAGGTGGATATGAAGGATGATGAAGAAGGTGTCGAGTGTTCCTGGTCTCCTGTGGCTGCTGTTGCTGCTGTTGCTGCAGAGGCAGCAGACTCGGCATCTGCAAGAAACATGTGAGCAGACTGCCCCGGTTCGAGTATTCCGTCCGAGAGAGAGAGGAAATGTACGTGTTAAGGAGAGTATGTGAGAGTGAGAGAGTGAGAGAGGAAGTGAGAGTGTATGTGGAAGTGGGATGTGAGGGTGAGGGTGAGGAGTACAAGGGGATCGAGCAAAAAAAAAAAGAAAAAAAAGAAAAGAAGAGGTTAGAATGATTGCTTCGATGAGAGCAAGCGAGTGAGCGATGAATGCGTGATGAGTAAATGGGCGAGTGAATGAGAAAGCGATGGGAAGGAAAGAAGGGAAGGGAGGGAGTTTGGCTGGGTGAAGCAATCTCGGATTTTTTGTCCGAAGTTGGGAAAAAAGGAAATAGCAGGCAGGAGTAGTTGTAGCAGTAGCAGTAGTAATGTGTTAGTTGTAGTATCGTAGTAGTAGTCAGTTGTAGTAGTAAGAAAACGTACCTGCGGATGTGAATAGGACACGAGACAGGTGAGATAGAGATGGGGGGACTGGCGGCACCAAGTAGTACAGGTATGCGAGCGTATGTGCGTGGGGAAGGGAAGAAGGGAGGAGAGGAAGGAAGCACAGGTGGATCGAAGGAGCAGGAAGGGTGGAGTAGTATTTTGGAGGTACGCTGATTAATATAAAAGAGAAGGAAGGAGTCAAAGGAATAGGAAGCTAGAAATACGATATTATAGGAAATAAACAAAGGAACAGAGGAACAAAGAAACAACAATGGGCGATCAGTCGAGTGTGCTTCGAAATGGGCGACGGCAGAGGGAAGAGGACTGCCCACCCCCACCTGGACAAAGTACGTGTAACTTTCCTACAAATGGAAAAAGAACGACTACTACTGGTCTATAGACTGGTGCGACGGCTGCGACTGCAGCTGGGACTGTGCAACTGCCTCGGCCCACCCACACACACCTCACTCCCCCGCTCCCGAAAGGTTCTTTTTCTCGTTTTTGAGTTGGCCAAATCAGCGTCGTTGATCAAGAGAGATAAGCACGATCAAGTTCTTATCTGAGATGGGAGTACAACATAGATCAAAAGGGCGTCCCTCTCCCATGCACACAAACATACCAAGCACACACACATACACTCACACACATACACACACCCTCCACCCTCTTTACCCGTGCCACTCTTCTTTGCTCTCCTCTTTAATCGCTCCATAACCAAATCCACCTATACTCCTCCTCAACTGCTCCTTCAAAAACAATATCAAATAAAACAAAGATATAGGCCAATGCCCACCGAATGACATGTCTTCTTCTTCATCATCAGCATCGTCTTCATCAACATCACACATGCATATCATTGTTTAAGGGTCTTATTTTTTCTTTCCGTCTATGCAATCGCATCGCCCTACAAACAAAGCACTGCCTCATCGTCTATGGCTCGAGTAGCCATGGCCATGGCGGTTGCTGCTGCTGTTGCCATGGTTGTCGCGTTCACGCCTCTCCCTCTCCTTCTCTCGACGGTCCTCGCGTCTTTTGGGTGATCGAGATCGAGATCGGGTCCGGGAACGGGTCCGAGGAGATCGCGACCTTTTTCTGTGGCCAGATCGCTTGCGCTCCCTTCTCTCTCCATCGCCCTCCTCATCTTCACTGTCTCTTGTTCGCCGACGATGCTATTTGGATTCCATTGCAAATTTTTGTATACATAAAAAAGGAGGTCAATGGTCGTGCATGTGCTCGTGAGAAAAAAATAAAGTCAAAATAACTCCGATGATTCTCGGCGTGATTTTAAAATCTTGAGTCCGTCACGAACCTTGTGAGCACGCATCACCGCCAATGCGTCCTCCAGACTCTCGACCTTCGTTGTCTTCTGTTGATCTGAATCTCTCCTTGGACTCGAACTATTAAGCGAAAACGAAGTAAAAAAACAACAACATCATCCATTGCCAATTAGCTGTAAGAACAATAATAAGCTCACAGGTCCGCATCCGTAAAAAAAGAAAAAAAGAAAAAAAAGGTTTCCTGCATGCCACACTCTAAAAGCTCACCTTCGAGATCGGTCGCGTCTCTTCTCTTTCCGGTGACCCGAAGAAGGCTCGTTCCTCTCTTTACGGTCCCTGTTGTGACCATCTTTCTCCCTGTATCTGCTCTTATCCTTGTCCTTGTCTCTCCGCCCTCGCCCCCCATCCCTATCCTCGTTCTTATCCTTCTTCTTTTTTTCCTTGCCACTAGACCGACCACGGCCTTCGCCACGAGTCGTCTGTCGATCCTGAACATCACTATCATCATCATCTCTGAGCAATTCAAACCTTTCGCCACCAGAGAAACATTCTGCTGCTAAATGTCCTGCAGCACCACATTTCTTGCACACGGTCTTGAGCAGCACCCCGCCTTCTTCGATCGAGATCGGTCCCCTGTCCACGAATCCAGTGTGCACCCTTCGCTTGTCCTCTGTTTCTGAAAGCTGTACCAGGTTGGGATCTATAACAAGAAAAACAGTCCGTATGTTTCAGTCCTTTTTGTCCTGCATTTTCTTTTTCAAACTGCAAACACATTGATATGTCTATTTCCGTGTCGTCCCTGTCATCCATGCTCCTTACCGAGATCTCTTCCTTCGCCTTGATTCACATACTTCATCGAAAGCGCTATCTTATCGTCCTGTATGCTCGTCACCTTGACCTGTTATCGTCAACGTTTTTTGGGCCAAAGAAAGAACCGTGTTAATAGCTTCTTCTTTTTTTTTTCTTCGATCGCTTCCTCGATGCATTTAAAGACATGTCCTGACATTCGCAACAGCGACAGCAACGAGAAAAAAATAAAATAAAAAAATAAAAAAAAAGTATCACAGTTGTGTTTTACCCACACATTGTCCCCGACAGCTACCACATCCGCCACATGCTCCACGAAATGGTTACTGAGCTGCGTCTTGTGAACCAGGCCATGTTTCCTGAATCCAGGCAGCTGTACAAACGCCCCAAAGTCTATTCGTTTCCGTTTTTTTTTTTTTTTTTTTTTTAGGACAAAAGACAGGCATGAAAAACGAGATAATCATGACAAATGTTAATTCAAGATCCAAAAGATTCTCTCTCCGTTAATAGTTCTCAATACCCTGGTTTTTTTTTTTTTGTGTTGTGATGTAACAGAGACTTGCCTTCGACACGGACAATTTTGCCATGATGAATCGAATACAGATCAGGCACAGGCCCATCCATCGCGCTCGGCATCCCGCCCGCATTCCTCTGCTCCCGCGGAAACTTCCTGCCCGTTCCTGACGCCTTGAACTTCTCGAACGCTGCCTGTTGTGAGTCCATAGCCGAGAAAGAGAGAGAGAGATAGAGAGAGATAGAGAGAGAGATAAAGAGTTCTGATCGACTGGTGGGCGGCTCAAGAAAAGAAAGGAATGGATGGTGTTTAAGCGCATTAATACACAAGCAAATAAAATCCTACGCGAACGTGACTCCAAATAGAAACTTTATTTTGAGCATGCATGCAGAAGGCAAAAAGCTGGCAATGAGCGAATTTCGGACGCATATACACATATATATAATATATATAAATATGTAATCTACTTCTTCTCGCGGCTGCGGCGCTGTGCTGCGCGTGATGCCGTAGAAAGGACGGGGCCCCTGGGTCGAGTTGGCGCAGACGATGCAGCAGTCGATGAGGATGCCACAACTGCTTTCGCGGCAGTATGAGTGGGGGCTGCATTAACCTTTTTCGGTGTCGCAAGGCGATTGATCGTTTCTGCGGACACTGGCTTGGCCACGCCCAATTTTTTTGCTGTTGCTGGTGTCGGTGTGGATTGATTAGCGGACGTAGAAGAAGCCGGATCAGAATGAACCTTTCGTCTCGCTCCAGCAGCAGATTTCGAAGAGCTGCTGTTTGTAGACCGGTTTAGGCTGCTTATAGTATAGGGACTCTTGCTGCGCGAGGAACCAGCCGCTGGGATCTTGATGATCTTCTTGTATCTGGGAATCGTCGGTGCTGCGGCCGGAACTGGAGAGCTCTTGGGTGTGTCCATCTTTTGTCTCTTGTTTGCGGGTGATCCTGGAGGTGTGAGTGTGGATCCTGCAAATTTGCCGATCAGACTACGGACCGTTCCTGGAGTCGGGAGTGTATTGCTGTGGTCATCCTGTCCTTCCTCCTTCTTGACCTCGACATGTCCATCGTCTTCCTCCATTGGGCGAGTTCTCTTTTGAGTTGCTCTAGAATCGTATTTTGTAGATAAAAGATGATCAGTTGACAAAAAAAAAAAGACTCCGGCCACAGTCCTCATTGTATGTGTGAAAAATGCATAAATGAGCTGTATAGTCACCTTGGAATACTCGTTGAGCTAACAGGTAGTGCTGAGCGCGTGGTTGGAGTCGACCTTGCCTCCCAGAACTGCTTCCGCTCTGCGATAGGCACCGATGTCTCCTCCACCTTCACTTCCGACAACGGTATCCCTGTCTCCATCTCCTTGTACGAGGCCTTAGCCTGGTCTTCCTCTTGCTTTATAACAGGGTCTTCCTCCTCCGATTTGACACACGATGAACTTTCCACTAATGGATGCCCTAACATTCCCTCAACAACGACGGCCTCCTCCTCCTCCTTGATAGTGGTGGTGGTGATCGCTTGGGTATCTACTTCCGTGATAGTTTCCTGCACAGCATTCCTGATGGTGGTCTCAGCGTCTGTCGCATCTTCCATCATCGCATCTGTAGTGCCTGTTACGTCCTGCATAACATCCGCGGTCGTCTCCGTCATAGTCATAGTAGTAGTCGTCCTGATTGTTGTCGTCGCTGGCGATTCCATAGCGATATGCTTTTGTTGGGTCACCGCTTCGTGTTCCTGACGGTCCTGTCCTTGGTGCTGATTCCGGTGAACTTGTAAAATCCTCTTGAGTTCCTCATTCTATGTGCAGAAATAAATAGTTTTGAGGAATGAGGATGTGAAGCTCGAGAAGAGAGCAGAAAAAAAGGCATGTTGACGACGAGCAACGAGCGATGTTGCTCTTCAGCTTACATCTGCTGTGGAATCAAGTCCTGCCTTGACGCACAGCGCCTGCAGTTGAAGTCTGCTCAGTTCCGCAAACTGATCCTGAATAGTCAAAGTGTCGTCCTTCCTCATAAGAAGCACAGTCGGCAGGTTGTTGTCGCAAATGGAATAGTAATCACGATGGGGGGAAGAAGAGTCTATGTTGGGTTGGGTTGGGCTGGGCTGGGCATTCGGTCGGGGCGAACTTTTTGAACGCGCGCCTCTTTTGTAGTAAACAGACCTGAAACGCGACACGAGTTGCCACCAATTTTAGATCAGGTTCAGATAAAATAGTATACATTGCAGTGGGGGGATAAATACAAATGGCGTCTAATTTCTCGCTTCCTTGCGCTTATAGGTGCTCCAAATAATAAGGCCCGCCAGGAGAGAAAGAGATGCGAACGCAGCCGAGACCAAGAACACTGCCGAGGGCATGGCTACAGAGCTCTTGGAAAACACCCATCCATAGAGTAAGGAGGAGACGGTCATGGTAATCGTGTCCAACAGGCAAATGCCTCCGAGGGCCTTTCCTGTCTGATGCACAGGCACATAGGAGGTAAACAGCGACATGAACGAAGGAAGAGCCACTGAGGCCAAGGCTCGGATGCAACACGCTATTCAGGAACAGGGAACAAAAGAGAGAAATGGGTTTAGATCTCAAGAACAGACGGGAAGGATATCTAGTTCCCTTCACCCCATAGAATGAACCCAACATACCGACGAGGACGGCAGCCTCGGTCTCGACCAATGGCACAATGGCGTGTCCAATCAGATACATGGTACTGCCAAAGATGAAGAAGCTGAGGTCGTTCTGCACGGACCTACTTCTTGCAGCCGCATCCGCATTCGATGAGGGTGGGTGAAGTATGTCCTCCAGAGTCTCCACGTCAATATTGCTCATGCCCACATCTGGCAGTTGACTGATCTCATTATGTCCCACGTACGGCGGCGAGTAGATGGATGTATGAACCACCTCGGGACTTTCTTTCTCGATAAGGATCTTGTACATCTTCTTAAGGACAGGGAAGATTCCAACGTAGACAATAAACGATGCTGCTCCTGAAAGAGAGTAATAGATGTTATCTTCCTGTTGAATTTCATAATTTTCGACAACGGATTGTTTGGTTAGAGTCCACAGCACATAAATAGCGCGATCGCACATGAAATTTGTTATTGCTATTGTGGTGACAACTTACGAGCGTTGTCCAGTGAAAGACGAGATTCTATTGAACAGTGCATAGGACACAAAAGGTTAGACAACTAGGTTCAAAACGTCCGATAGCATCATTGACATTTGCACTCCAATAAACTTACGGTGTATGGAATGAGGATAATGGTGATACCTATTCAAGATCCACAGATCACACAAAGCGAACGTCAACACTCGAACAGGAATTCCGACGACACGACTCAAAGGTTATTGACATGATATGACTGATGCGCTTACCATTCGATGCAAATTGGAGGAATCCGTATGCAGCAATAAGAGTGATCAACGTGTATCGAGCGGGGACCACGTTGACATCCGACGAGGTGTCAATCTTCCCAGGCAGAAACAAAAGCAAAGGATCCAGGATCGCTCGAATACCATTCTTCGCCTTGATCAAAATCGATGTCTCCGTTGCCGGTTTTACCCCGCCTGTTTGTGCGGCGACGTCGGCATTGTGGAGCTGAATGCTCTTTGGAAGAGACTCCGGAAGCACGATGGCATAGAGAATCAGGATGCACTGAATGGCGATCGATATCATGACCGCCGTGGTCATATCGCCCGTCAGCTTAATCAGGTACTCTCCTAGCATCGGTCCCGCAATTAGTCCCACGGCAAGGGCTACCATCACATAGCCCATGGATAAACTTCTTCCTTCTTGCGATGTGCAATCGACTGTGTAAATGACAAAAAGAGACATTCTTGATCAGGGGTGAGCCAAGCACACAAAAATGGACTCTGAAATGTCTTCGGAAACTTACCAATGTACGCGTTCAAAGATGGCTCTAGTAGGAGTCCTGCGCCCAAAACTCCCGTGAAGACCGCATCCGCATAAAGAATACTGACACCGAGCTTGGTCGAGGGATGTGCCATGTAAACGATCAATGCCTGGGTGAGCATCGTGGGGATCAATGTTATGTAGATCAATGCCTTGCGTCCATATCGATCGGAGAGCGAAGTGATGTATCCAATCGTGAACATGCCTAAAGCCGATGTAGTCAGACTTGAGATGAATAGCTATGCTATATAGCAGGGCTAAGCGATACGTGTAACCGCACTACTGGTGTCCCATGCGCTTTCATGTAGCACCTACCAGTGATATATTTGAGAGAACGCACACGGCTCATCACCAGGGCCGCGTATGCCTGTACGTCCGAGGTGTTGCATGGGTCATCATAATAGTTGTCGCGAGAAGACGTTCCGTTGAGAGAGGAAACATGTGTGATGCTGTCTTGAAGCCATAAGGTGTCCTTGTCCCGGAAGTGCTCCTTGCAGATAATCCTGACGATGAGCTGTTCCTGTGGCGCTTGGGAAATCCCCATGACGACCGCCAGCAAAAGGATAAACGGCAATAACCAAGCGACGCTCGGCCTCCGGTACCATGGTAATGCTTGCAGGGGTGCCAGACGGCTCGCCTCGTCTAGGGGAATACTTTGACTGTCCTCACTTTGATCTTGGTCTCTGTGGTGCTCTTCTAAAGGAGTTCGGGTTCCTGTTCCTGAGTGTGTCGACTGATTTTTTGCCAGCAAGGGCTGCCTCTCCGTGGCCACTGTTGATGTCATCGTAGTTCGAGGTGAGGAGTGAAGAGAGGTTAACGAATAGAGCAGAATCGGCCTTCCCCGATACTTTTTTATATCTTTTTCGGACAAGGAAGGTTTTCATTACTGTGTCCATGAGCTGCAACCAACAAACAAATGTTTCCTGTGTGTGCCAAGACATAAGAGCGCAGGAGAGCGAACAATGCAAATTGGAGGGGCGTACAAAGTGCCTGATGCTCTCCAAATTCAGGTAGGAAGCCCTCTCTTGGGTTTGCTGCTCAATTGCTTCTACGGAACAATACACCCAAAAATGGATGAGATCGAATCGCTCGAAAAATGACGACTCGATTACCTGGCAAGTCGATCGCTACGCTTTTATTGCTCTGTGGCGGTAGAGCGTTCTCACTGCAAACGCTACCAGGGCTGCAAACGGTAGGAGGCCCATTGAGACATAATAGTAGAACCAAGGTACCGTTGCCGACATGCATGAAAAGATATGCCCATAAATAATATTGGCCAGCGTAGTTGCCACCAAGTTTGACATGCATATCGCGCCTAGAGCCATGCCAGTCTGGTACTGGGGATGATCGTTGTCAGCATAGACATCGAGGAGACTGTAGAGACCGAACCAAGGGAGGTTATAGCTTCGGTTATTCATGTTTCTGTAGAAAGCATTTTTAGAGACCTGGCTGCCCTGTTTTTCACCACTATGAAAAAATGCGTACGCACTTGGAAGCTGTGCTGCTTACCGATATAAAGAATAGGCACAGACATAAAGAGCGGCACGATAAAATAGGAGACAACTAGGAGCGTCGCTTCACCGAAAAGGAAAAAGGCGTCCATCATGAGAGACTCTGTCGCTGGTATTGACTGATCCCCGAAGGAGGAATCGGTATCGATTTCAGATTCCAATGAGGCATCGTCGTGCTGCTCAATCCTGCCTAGCCTCACAATATAGCACTTGTAAAGGGACTGAGAGAGTGGAGAGATCCATAAGACGGTAAACACGCACATTGCCGAGAACGAGAAGTACAGGCCATCCTTATAGGACGTCCGCCTGAAGATCAGGTTCATCACCAGAATAAACACAGACTTCGCGCCTAATGAGTATATGATAATCAGAGGTTTAGACAAGCTTTCGCGTTCGACGCAACATAAAAATTGATATGTATGGCCTCTTAAGTTATTTTATGTGAACTAACCTCTGACAGCCAACTGCACCAAGTGTCTTATCCCCAATAACAAAGCCAGCTAGTACCTCGACGGCATTTTGGGCGAAGGAGGAACCTTTTCAGGGACGGAGTGTAACAGCGGTTCAAAAATGATCGAAAAATCCCACTTCAGTGACCCACAAGCAAGTGCAGACAGCGATTCCTCCTTGGTGAGGCTTGTTCGCGTGTTCTCATCCTTAGCCGCCAATGGCTTGTCCTGTTTGCGAAGAGATTCTGGTAGAGCAAACAGGTACACGGATAGAACAACAAAATTGACAAGCGAGATCTGGATGATCGAGGTGAGATCGCCTGTCGCTTTGACGATGAATCCGCCCAACGAGGGACCTATGAAGTCCCCCAAGGCGTAACTAATAAGCGTGTAACCCATCATGATACTCCTCGTTTTACTTGGTGTGCAATCAGCTATGTATAGAGAGTCGCCAAGGCTAATCTCGTTATGACAATGGATTGTGCGCAGCAAAAGACATTGCGGCTAAACAGATAGATGCTTACCGACGCAGGCAAAGATAGTAGGGTTACCAAGCAGGGTTCCGGAGGTCAAGCCGAGGTAAATGCCGTCCAAATAGAGTAGACGGCATCCGAATAGGTTGCTGGCACTTGCTGCGAACCAAATCGTTGCCTGCGAAATCGCAAGGTTGACGGTTGCGTTATAAAGAAGAATCCTGCGGCCGTAAGCATCACTGAGGGACGTCCATTTTGCAATTGAAAGCAGACCATAAAGGCACAAGAGAGAAAACATGTGAATACATTGAGATGGTCGTTTCTTCTCAATGTCAGCATTCATACTTCTCTCTCGTTTTTTCGTACTCAACGTTCCTTCAAGGCATGAACTTGACTCTGAACAAGTGTAGCAAAGGCGAGAACCTCAGGGACCCACAGCGATTGTCTATCACACCAATATACTCCAAAGGGAAATGACTGGACAATGTAACTGACGGATCGTGCAAATGATTTTGATGCTCAGTTGCTCCATCGAGCTGTCGATGACATCGACAACGATACCAAACGCTGCTTGATCAGTAGTACCACAGCCGACTCTGTAGATCTTCAAACCACTTGGACTCGGCCTCGTCGTCTGTAACTGACTGTGCTGAAGCAGTGTTCGGTTTTTGTGTAGCCGTAACACAGTCGTCGAGCTCTGCTTCTACGTCCACACCAGACAAGGGTGCCTCTGTATCAGATTGGGTATGGGCTACATATGACATAGTATTGGTATCTTACTGTCTAATATGAAAGGGTAGTGTACATGTACGCGAGAGAAGATGCAGTCGATGATCGCTGAATTTTACGTTTCCGCTTTTATCAGAGCAACTACGCCCCGACAAAGTAGCCCATCGAGTCCTTAAACAGCATGCACGGAATAGCCGTGCATTCTCCAACAGATGACACCAAGGCACAACACCATGCGTTTAGATGTGAGGATATAGACCAAGGTAGATTACACTCGCAGGATGTAGTCAGCTTATTCTTTGGACGCGACATCTATGATGTATCCCCGTGAACAGCAGTAGAAGTAAGAGATACAATAGAAATAACCTTGGATGGCTCTGTATCCGTCATAGCATTTGCTGTGGTCGCATATGAACTCCCACAGCAAACGTCCCATAGGCATATAAGCATAAGACGGAAGGCTGCCTCACATCCAAGGGGAGTAAAAATAGTGCTGTGGCGACATAACGTACCAGAACGCAAATGCTGCAACATCTGTCCATTTATTCCTCCCAAGTTCCCACACCCCTTGCCATCCATTCCTTAGTGACAGCATGCAGGAAAGACGCCACGGGAAGTATGATTATTATAAATATATGGGTGGACCCATATTACCATGAGGGAGAGGAGTGTGTATACAACCGCTTCCCTGTTTCTGTTCCCTACTTTGAGAGTAATTCCCTCCGCTTACCGGCGTCGTACAAGCATTCCTTTCCACTTCAACCACTGCTTCACGGCTCTAGGGTTCCTGATCCCGAAGTTTCTGAGGAGGCATCTTTGCTATCCAGCCCCAAGTTCTGCGCGATTGCTTTTCAGCGTAGTCCTCTCCAGCCAGTGTCGATACATGGACAAGTAAGTGCACAACAACAGCAACAACAACAACAAAAAGGATCTCCCAGTAGCATGAAAAGGACAAGATAAAAATGTCGGTCAAAAGATGAAGGTCGTCTTCAACCCCCTCTCCAGTCCCCTCACTCCTTTGTTCTCTCCATCTTTAGGACGCCTTCCAGCACATATAACTTCTTCCCTTGATCATATTGATCCTTATTCCCCACGTTCACGGTTTTACTATTATTAAAATGATGGATGCTTTGACCAGTTCTCGCTACAAGGAATGCCAGGTCTGCTGGAGCAAGGATCAACAGATTCTGGTCAAAGATGAGGTGATCCGAGCGAAGGACGCAGTGATCGCCGCCAAAGACGAGGCGCTCGCTCAAAAAGACGTGGCTCTAAGGAATGAACGAGAGCTCCGGGAACAGCTTCAGAAGCAACTGAAATCATTAATGTCTGGAGGTAGGCAACTATCCTTATCCCGCTTACTCGCTCAATACATCTGAGGGATAGGCAGCCCACACAAAATCTGACAAGGAGCATGCTTCGACATGCAAGCTGTCAGATACGCATCCTTTGTCTACTGAATGTTCTCATATTTGTCTAATGCTTCCCCCAAGAATATAATGTTGCAATATGTGCGATCTGACAATCTGTTGATACATGTAGTCTCCAAAAAGGCCGGCGGCAGCAACACAAAGTCAGCAGGCTGTAAAGCGCAAGGTAAGACGTCTGTTCTCCTGTATCTTTTTTGTATTCAGGAATGGTACCCCCTGAGCGGCATCTCCTCATCTAATGCTTTGAATGAACGGCATAGAGGAAAAGGACGCATTGACGATCTACATAAGGAACGTGGGCGAGCACATTACATATGAGATGCTGTACAAAGCCTTTTCTGCCTTTGGTACCATCCGCACCCTGAACGTCCTCCACCCCAAGGTACGCGTCCTCTTTTTTTTTTTTTTTACATCACTACGACTATGGGTGAAGAATGAACATTCGAACGAAGTGCTGACCAGCGGAAGGAGACCTCCTCGCGTATGTTATACAAAAGGCGTGTGCGTTTGCAGAGTTCGCCACGCATGAGGCCTATCAAAAAGCACTCGCTGCTGGATGTGTACCTGTGGGTGATGGTCAGGAAACTGTCCTGCCGGAGAAACGCGTTCGTCGACCTCAGCAAACGTTTGCGGGCCGCCCCTCACGCGATAACCTGAAATCGGTCGGAAACCGACTTGTGCCGATTGTGCCTTCACATCATCTGTACCTCAGCAGCGACAACAGCAGTACCACCAGCACTAACAGCTCTGATTCGGCCCGCAATGATGGCATGACAAAGGGCCAGAGCACCTACGAGAACCAGATCAAGGTCAGCAGCAACTGGCTCAGAAGAGAGGACGAGGGTTGCGACCTGACTACCGCATACTGAGCTCTATTCTGGAGGGGCCAAGTCTATCTTGATGCACATTCCCCATGGCGTCCAGACATTGTCGTGCGCGACCCAGACGCGTTTTCGTCTCTTTCCTTTGAATACGCCGATCATACCTCGAATCAAACGAACCATCGCTGCCGAGAGGAGTACGCACACACTGACTACTTGATGCCACGAAAGAGTAATAAAAAAAAACCTGATGGCGATTATTCGTTACAGTTGTCCGATCATGCTACACAAGACCCGGAAGAGCTATTGACTAGCCATGGCACAATTGAGCCGACCAGGCTTCGTGTCCAACCGAGGGCATAAATCCCTCGACCACTTTCACCTTTCGTTTCACACCAAGATTCGCCCTCTTCTCTCATCAACCCATTCACCTTCCGCATCAACCCATCCCTCAGTCAGAAGAGAGATCATCAAGAGATGTCCAAGATCAACAAGAAAGCTGTAGGCGCCGCGGCCCTTGGTGGCATAGCCGGGGCAGCCTACCTCAAGAAAAAGTTGAACCAGGATCCCACCCGAGGACCATGGAATCCTCGCGTGGACTTGCAAACCCATTACGACTACATTATCCTTGGAGGTAATCCTATTCACTGAAGAAACACATGTCTTCTCCGCTAGCAGTTAATATATGTTTTCCATAGTCGCTAACATGCTGTCTGCCACCGCGGCATGGGTGTGCACTTCGTAGGAGGAACCGCGGGCTGCGCTCTTGCCAGCAGGCTGGCTGAAGACCCCAGCATCAATGTCCTTATTCTTGAAGCCGGTTTCAGTAAGTCGACATCGTATACCACCCTTTATTGCATTTGCGCTTCTTTCTCCACAAGGCACATCTTAATTCATTTTCAAACGCCCTGTTTATTCTTTTTGCAAATTAGCCGATGATATCCCTGGCAGCATGACCCCAATGTTGTTTTCCACGCTCTGGCGAACGGATGCTGATTGGAACCTGGTAACCGTGCCACAGACACATGTCCTTGGACGTATCATGGATCAGCCTCGTGGAAAGCTACTCGGAGGATCCAGCTCCATTAATGCCATGATGTATCACCGTGGACCTGCCTCTGATTATGATGAATGGGAATCACTTGGCAACCCAGGCTGGTCCTACAAGGAATGTCTGCACTACTTCAAGAAGGCAGAGGGCTTCAATGACCCTACGCTGCCTGTTGGTCATCTGAGGGGACCCTTGACGAAGCGTACGCCAAAGCCACAATACGAGGAGTTCGAGCCCGAGTTCCACGGAACAGATGGACCCTGGCAGATCACGTACCACCACATGTATGGTTCTGCCGAGGGCTTCGTCAGAGCCAATGTGGCCGAGAACGTCCCATTCAACAAGGACTTCAACGGCAGCAGTACCCTCGGTGTTAATCGAGTGCAGACATTCATCCAGCGAAACGCAGTTCGAAGCAGTGCTGCCCGTGCTTATCTGGGTCCAGATCGACTGCTGAAGAATGGTAAGCCTAGGGTGGACCGAGGACGGATTCGCATTGTATATGGCGCCCATATTGTTCGAGTCCTAGTCCAGAAGCGTCGCGGGGTTAAGATTGCGATCGGTGCAGAATTCCTGGATACAAACCACGGTAAGTTTTGCTTTATAGCGCATGTTGTCGTTATTTATTTTTTTGTTGCACATGGTAGCGGGACTAACTTATTATTCTCCCATTAGAGATGCAACGGGTCATGGCCGTCAAGGAGGTCTTGCTCTGCGCAGGAACTTTAGGTTCACCCCACATCCTTTTGGCCTCAGGGATCGGTCCAGTACCGCACCCTACGATTCCTCATATTCACACTCTCCCCGGTGTGGGTAGGAACCTCGCTGATCATCTTGGTGTCCCCATCTTCTTCCGCGCACCGTCCAGCTGCGACGTCCTTGGATCGCAAGCGCGGTTCTACAACTTACCCAAGTTGATGTATGACTACAACGTCAATGGAATCGGAATACTGTCCTCTCAAGGGGTGGAGAGCGCGTGCTTTGCCCGCCTTGAGGACATCGCACCAGAGTTTGTGGCGCGGGAAAAGGCGAATGGTACGTGGCAGGATCGATCCAGTGGACCACAGGCACCTCACATCGAGGTCCTCTTCGTGCCTGGCTATTGGCGCGATCACGGTAAGATCCTGGCCCCTGACAATCAGCACTACTATACCCTTGTCGGACTTTTGCTCAACCCTGTCTCGAGCGGCACAGTTACGATTTCGGACGTGAAGGATGGGAAAATTGAGACTCTGATCGACCCGAATTATCTGGAGGACGAGTTTGATACCCGCGTGTTGGCAGAGACGGTTCGATTCATTCGTCGTCTCGGAGAGCGGATGCGTAAGGACCCAACTTGTGGAGGGGTCGAGATTTACCCTGGTGTTGATAAGGTTCCTAGTGATGATGAAGCGGCGCTGCATACCCATATCAAGAAGGAGCTCGCGTGCTTCTACCATCCCACTTCGACTTGCCGCATGGGTCCACCGTCCGATCCGCTGGCTGTGGTCGATGCACGTTTGAACGTCCATGGCATTGACCGCCTCCGTGTTGTGGACGCGAGCATCATGCCCAAGCTTCCAGCTGCACATACCTGCGCGCCGACGATCATGATCGCAGAGAAAGCCGCAGATATGATCAAAGAGGACTGGAAGGATTTGCCAGCTCACGGGGAGCAAGTGGTCTTTGCGAAGTTGTAATACCAACCATTCTACACATTGCGATACTGTTCGTAACTGAGCAATAAAAAATATATATATCTATGTATAAAAAACTGAACAAAAGAAACTCTTTAATGTACATGAAGTTGAGGGGGATAAAGTCTATGTGTTTAGCATATGTTACAATAGTGTAGTCTAAAGCTTGTGAGGAGAGTTGATAATCAACGCGAAAATAGCCCCGGAGACCACACCGGCAGCAGGCAAGGTAAGGATCCAAGACGAAGCAATGAGGCCAAGAATCTTCCAGTTAATGGACTTGACACCTCCTCCGCTGCAGAGACCGGCCGCGGTGGTGGCGCCGGTGATGCAGTGCGTTGTGGAGATGGGCATACCGAGCTTGGAGCAGGTCAAAACGGTCAAACTGGTGCCGAGTGAAAGAGAGAATCCTCTACTGGGCGAGACGTAGCAGATGTTGTTACCGAGCGTGGCCATGACCTTGTAGCCATATGTCAACAGACCAATATCGATGGCGATACCTCCGTAAGCGAGGATCCAGACAGGCACAGGGGACTGGCCAGTGACATCAACCATACCGTGCTGCCAGATGTAATAGATAGTGGTCAGAGGGCCGATGGCATTAGCAACGTCGTTGGAACCGTGGGCAAAGGAGGCAAAGCAGGCGGTCAAGATCTGAAGCGTGCAGAAGAGTTGCTCGGTCTTGCTGTCGTAGCGGGTAGACTTGTCGTGTAAGTTCTCGACGTCCTCGGTCTTCGTGGTGATGTCCTGGTTCAGGCCATGGAAAGCCTTCTTCTTCAACTTCTGGAACATGGACAGAGACTTGGGTTCGGGATCGTCCAGGGCAGCCAGGCTGCTATTCACAGTGCCGTCGCCCTCCTCGATCTCACCGCCAACGGTTTTGTCCTCCTTCTGGACACTGGAAGAAATCTCCTCGAGATTCTCGGAGGCCTTGGCGCGAGTCGAAACGAAGCGGACATAGAAGGAGTGGTACCAACGGAGAGGTTCCTCGCCTTCGAGCTTTCTGCGCAGGTAGACCTTGAGGAAAAAGTTGCACCAGAGGAAGACCACGAGAGCGATACCGAAGGAAATGCCGATGACAGTGCCAAGGGGCATCTCGGAAAGGCTGAGGCCGGGTGAGCCCTTAAAGATAATGTAAAAGACATTGATGAAGATAGTGATGGCAAAGTAGAAGGGGATAGCCGTGAGACCACGCTTGAGGGAGTCGCTGTGCTGGAGGATAAAGTAACGCGTGACGGTGAAGATGACGGCGGTGACCAATCCTGCAACAACAGGACTGATCAGCCAGGAGAGGACGATGGTACCAATACCACCCCACTTGACGGTGCTAAAACCAAAGCCAGCAATACCAGTGCCGGTGATGGCGCCGACGATGGCGTGTGTGGTCGAGACAGGCAGGCCGCGGGATGAGGCGAAGAGGACCCAGGTGGAAGAACCGACGAGAGCGCAGACCATGCCTAGCATCAGCAACTCGGGCTGTTCACTGAAGAGACTGACGTCGATTAAGTCGCCCTTGATGGTATCGGCAGTGGAGGAACCCATGAGGAAAGCACCGAGAAACTCGCAGACGGAAGCGATCAGGACGGCTTGCTTGAGGTTTAGAGCGCCTGAACCGACGGCAGCGCCAAAGCTGTTGCTGACATCGTTGGCACCGATGCCGAAGCTGTCGAGGAAGGCAAAGACCATACCGATGGCAAAGAGGAACGTGTAATCACCAGGGAGCATCATGTTGGCGACGAGGGATGAGGAAGGGGAGGTGCGAGAGGGTACCGAGATGTGAAGGGGGCGGCAAGGGAGGACAGCGTTCAAGGCAGAATATTTATACGCCTATGGCAGATGCACAAGAAATGGTGGATGGATCCCCGGTATAGGTGCTAGACTAGTCCGGCGATCCAAAGGGAACATGAACTTGAATCCACACTCAGCAAGACTGGACATAAACGAACGGATGCTCGCTCCCCCCTTCCTTTCTTTCCTAGCGGAATAAAAAACACCGATCGACGCAAGTCTTCACACGGGCAGCCTGTACGACTACAACATTCGTCTCTTTGCCGTAATCCTGTTTAGACTATAAGGATTAACGAAGAGATAGAGCTCCCCAGCCAATCAAGCCGCCCATGGCCAGCATGCATCCCTGTGATAGGCAGCAGACTCGAGTATGAGAGGAGAACTCTAAGTCTGATTGGCTGTAGCTCACCGGGGCCATGTCTATTGTGTGTTGGTTGAGATCTGGTACCAGCGTTCTGGGTCGTCTTCAGTGACATAAAGTATTCACGTACAAGAAATAAAAAATAAAGTTTGATGAGACAACATCGAATTCCATCGCGACTAGGAAGGTTGCTCCTCCGGACTTTGCTCCTTCCATAGGTTTGTTTCCCTGTATCTGTATCCCTGTGTCCCACGTCGATGAGCCAGAAGCGCGGACATGCGCATATGGGAACCAATACAGTCTTTTGGTGCTGCTGAGGACTGATACTCTGGTGCTCTCACTCAAACAACCAGTCGCGTGCGTTAAATTCTCCTGCTGTGGCTGTGTTCTAGATCGTCAGAGACATTCCTGCAACATTCCAGTCCTTTTGTGTGGCCTCGGTGGCGACCACAGCCAAGAATAGAACGCGACGGACTAGCGATAGTTAAAGAAAACACAAGCTGGACCCTTATACCCGCATGGAGGCTATATCGTTCCTATATAGGCGATCTGCAACTTGAACAGACGCTTAATTATCATGCAGAAATGTCAAACCAGAACCTGGTGTGAATCAGCATTGAAATACCTCGAGTTATTTTTTTTTCTCGTAGTTGACGCGTCTCATTGGCAGCCTCAGTGCCCAGACCGGCGCAGGGGCCCAGGCGCCATTAAGAACACCCGAAACGGTGTTCCCTGGTTCCCATCTATTCTCGTCATCTGGATCTGCATAATCGCACCCCACTATGCGTCCCACATGCAAATGTCTACCAGAGACTTCGAAGTAGTAGTCGCCGTCTCCAAAGTATAAAAACCTATACTTGTTCGCCTACCAATCCATCCTCAACAGTCCTCCTCTCAACATCGCAAGCATCTTCTTCAGCCAATATGAAGGTCCCATCCCTTCTCTCCATTGCCGCATTAGTGGCCGTGGTGACCGCGCAGTCCTCGGACAATGCTGCCGAGTCCGCCGCTGTCACCAAGGGTGACGATATTGCCAGTATGCCTCCTACCGAGAGCCTCGATAATGGCCTCGAGCCGCAACGTGGTGGTCCCACCTTGTTCACTGCCTGGTCCTCTCCCGGATTCAAGGGTCACAAGCAGAGGAACAAGAACACCCCTGGCTGTTACCGTCTCGATGGTGGTGCCGTCGGCAGCTTCGACGCCTCCCGCTCGTACAAGTATGCCTTCTTTAATGACAATCGCTGCAAGAACAGGATGATCTACGGCTGGACATCTGCACCCATTAGGCGATTTAACCCTCTGATCTACCCCGGGTCCGTCAAGATCCTCGAGGACAGGCCTGAGCCCCCTAGGCCTCAGCCTCCCAGGCCGCAACCTCCCAGACCTGATCCCCCCATGCCGCAGCCCCCCAGACCTCATCCCTCCCAGCCTAACTCTCCTAGGCCTCAGCCTCCCAGGCCACAACCTCCCAGACCTCAACCTCCCAGGCCTCAACCCCCCAGACCTCAACCCCCCAAGCCGCAACCTCCCAGACCCGAGCCTCCCAGGCCCCAACCTCCTAGGCCTCAGCCTCCTAGGCCGCAACCTCCCAGACCTGATCCCCCCATGCCGCAGCCCCCCAGACCTCATCCCTCCCAGCCTAACTCTCCTAGGCCTCAGCCTCCCAGGCCACAACCTCCCAGGCCTCAACCTCCCAGGCCTCAACCCCCCAGACCTCAACCCCCCAAGCCGCAACCTCCCAGACCCGAGCCTCCCAGGCCCCAACCTCCTAGGCCTCAGCCTCCTAGGCCGCAACCTCCCAGACCTGAGCCTCCTAGGCCCCAACCCCCTAGACCACAGCCTCCTAGGCCGCAGCCTCCTAGACCTGAGCCTCCTAGGCAACAATCTGCCGAACCTCGTCCCTCCTGGCCTGGACCTCCCGGACCTCCACCCCCCTGGCCTCGCCCCCCTGGACCGCCACCTCCCTGGCCTCGACCTCCCGGACCTCCACCCCCCTGGCCTCGACCCCCCGGACCTCCACCTCCCTGGCCTCGACCTCCCGGACCGCCACCTCCCTGGCCTCGACCCCCCGGACCTTGGAGGCAGGAAGAGGATTAGGACGATGAGCCCTCGCTCTGTCTACATTTTCCACTAGACAGTGGCAAACTTACCATGTCCCAGCAAACTTGGCATGGCTTGTACATAGCACATTACTGAGCGGCACTACTATAATGTACGAATAAACCGCTACATCTTCAAGCAATGCCTCTGTTTACGTATCAATGTATAATAATATGCATTTCTTTTTATTTTATTTTATTTTTGGTGCCAAATCCGTTCAGGACGACGTTCGAGAGGACGCCACGTAACGTGACACGACCAACCTTATGCCAAGAACGATGTTCGTTCTTCTCTGCTCTACCACACTTGCCACCAATCCCCAAGCATCCCATTCCACACCTACTCTGTCGATCGGACTAGTCATGCGGGGGACAAAGGTCGAGAAATGCTTCCCTCGTCAGGAGCTCAATGACAGGGCCAAGGTGTCCATGGTCGACTCGACACCACTTCGATTCTACTTTCGAACAGCAGAGCACCTCTTCAAGCAGGTATGGAAACAACGCCTATTCTTGAACTTCCAGCTCACTCTGCCCGAACGTTCACTGGGGTCAATGATGCCCAAAAATACTAATAAGGTCCAATTCTCGTTAAATAGGCCAAGATTTATCAGATGGAAGGCGACCTTCAGACCTCCTACATTCTCTACATGCGATTCTGCAAGTACGTGTTCTGAAGCTTGCATGATGCTTACAAGGAAGGATGCAGCACTGGGCGTTAGTCTCACGCTGAGTCCTCTTCAGCCTAGTCATCTCTGAACTTCAGAAGCACCCCGATTACACTAATCCGGATCACAAGCCCTGGTTGCTTGCCCTCAGAAAAGTATGTTTGGTGAATCCAATAAAGCGAACAAATCGGGGAACAAATAGACACTATCTCTCTTACATTAACCATGTCGCCTATTTTCTATCAACTTTAGAGTGCAATGACAGCCTTGAAAGAAACCGAGGCACTGAAGCCGGTCTTGGATAAAAAGTACGAGGACTATCAGGAGTACATTCGACAGCGGGAAGCAAAGATCAGAGCGCAGGCCATGGAAGCGCAGCAGCAATTGGAGATGCAGCGGAAACAGAATACAGAGAGGAACCTCAGGGAGCAGCAGGAATTACACTGGGCTGACAACCCCCCGACTCAGACTTGGTCACTGGCCAAGGCACTTGAAGGTGTCCCAGGAGTATACCCAGCCCAGCCGGCCCATCGCGTTCATTCACGCCATCATCATTACGACAATACAGTGGCAGTCAGCGAGGTACATGTTCATGAACATTCGCTATCTGACTTGAGCCCAAGGTCGAGGGAGCACGGTTACTGACAGCACCTTATGCGACTTTAGATCCAATACCCCGAGCAATATCAACGTCAATACCATGGCCGGTAAGGACAGACGGACAAAAATATTTGTATCAATACTTGTTTCTGGATCAGTCTCAAAGTTTTGACAGACGACCGATTGACCCTATACTTGTAGGTCGGAAGCCCCGATGCCAAGTATCCAGCCTCAACAGCTTGTCCCAACGCCAACAGGCCCACCGCCAGCATTACCACGGAAACCCGTCTCGCTAAACAACGCACCGAAACTGCCGCCCAAAATCCAGATCGAGGAAGATGTGCATGGTATGTTCGACAGTTCTGCACGCGATTGCCTTGGTATGAGCGCGCTTGACCATGTTCTCATCCGTACTCTTTCTCCCTAGAATTCTCGCGAGGATTGAGGACTCTCATTGTCCCTGTGCGATTGCTGGACAGATTCCTGAACATTGTACGCCCCAATACGATTAAGAATCTGGAGACATGCGGAATCTTGGCGGGTGTACTGGTAAAATTGCATTCATGTCTCGTGTATGCAATCTAAGATTGTGTCGTACAATGGGGTTCTGAAGCGAGGCATCACGTCTCTCACTCATTTTCTTGTTTGGTCAACTCGGACTTTTTATAGTCTCACAACAGACTGACGGTAACAACCCTCATTATCCCAAAGCAAACTGCGACCTCGGATACGTGTTCCACAACCAATGAAGATGAGCTGTTTGAATACCAGAGCGAACGGGATCTTATGACATTGGGCTGGATTCATGTATGTTCTCGTCTTATGTCTAAGCGGAAGTTTTTGAACCCATACTGAGCATAGGAATGGGCCTTTGATGATAACTAATGCTGGATATTGCCCGTAAACACTGCAGACACATCCAACGCAGACGTGCTTTATGAGCTCTGTCGACCTTCATACTCATTGTTCATACCAGTTGATGCTGCCAGAGGCCATCGCCATTGTGTGTGCTCCGAAGCACGACAAAGAGTAAGGCCACCCTTATGCAAGGATTCAGCCACGTTGACGTTTTCCTTGAAGCGATACAATCTGCTCATATACTGTTGATATCGACTGTTGTACCACTATAGCTATGGCGTATTCAGGTTAACAGATCCGCCGGGAATTCAAGTGATCACCAATTGTCGTCAAAAGCCGCTTTTCCATCAGCATCCGGGAGAGGATGATATTTACACTGTAAGGACTCTTTTTATCAACTACATACATGAAGCTGACTTAACACCTGCACAAATGACTGATGAGAAGCTGTTCATGTCTCTTTCTGTGCGGACCAAATGTTTAAATAGGATGCGTGCGACCAGGGCCATGTGGAGCTGGTCGACCTTGACCTGGAGATTGTAGATCTGCGAAGGAAATGAATAAAGTGCCATGTCCTCTATATCGTCACACAGACTTGTCGTTCTCAGCGAACTAGGAGAAGGAAAGAGAGCCGCGGCAATTGGTTGGTTGATCTGTCCACGGATGAGGGGAAAGACGTGACCAAGGCAGCTGGGGTTGAATCTTCATCGGAGATGGATGAGAATGGCACCAATACGACCTCAAGTGTGGGGCAAGAAGAAGGACTGCTGAACCTCACTCACATTCAAAATTATTCCCACGCTTCCCCCGAACTTTTCTCTTCATCTTCCCTCCTCATCCCTCTCTCCCTCCTCATCTCTCTTTCTCTTTCTCTTTCTCTTTCTCTCCCCTCACCCCTCACCCCTCCTCCTCCCTCTCTCCACCATGTTGTCTTATGCTGCTATGCGCCGTGTTGCGGCTTCGACCGCCTTCAAGCGTGCCCTCTCGACCTCCAGACCCGCTCTCTATGCCACCCAATCGTCGATCCCTCGTACAAAGCTGTTCATCAATGGCGAGTTTATCGACTCCAAGACTGACAAGTGGATTGAGCTCCGCAACCCCGTAAGACGCCTCCGGGGATCCCAGAAAACCATTGTACATGTACGCCCTACTCTCCTTATTGATGTCTCATACTCATCTAATACGCCCTTCCGTTTCTTAATATTGACCAGGCCACACAAGAGATCGTCACCCTCGTCCCTGAGGCCACTCCCGAGGAGCTCAAGTACGCTGCTGATACCGCCGCTGAAGCCTTCAAGACCTGGAGAAAGACCTCCATCCTTCACCGCCAGCGCAAGATGCTCGACCTCCAGCTTCTGATTCGTGACAACATGGATAGAATCGCCCATTCAATCACCTTGGAGCAGGGTAAGACCTTGGCTGATGCCCGCGGTGATGTCCTCCGCGGTCTCCAGGTTGTTGAGTCAGCCTGCGCTATCCCCCACATGCTCATGGGTGACACCCTCGAGGTCGCCACCGATATGGATACCTACACGATCCGCGAGCCCCTCGGTGTCGTTGCCGGTATCACTCCCTTCAATTTCCCTGCTATGATCCCCCTCTGGATGTTCCCTCTCGCCAATGTCATTGGAAACACTTGCATTATCAAGCCCTCCGAGAAGGACCCTGGCGCCACCATGATCCTCGCTGAGCTCGCTCAGAAGGCCGGTATCCCTGCTGGTGTCCTGAACGTCGTTCATGGTGCCAGGGACACCGTCAACTTCATTTGCGATAACGAGCACATCAAGGCCATCTCCTTTGTCGGAAGTGACCAGGCTGGTCACTACATCCACGAGCGTGGTTCTCGCAACGGCAAGCGTGTCCAGGTACGAGCACACTCCCATTTATGATGAGCAACTGCTCAGGGTCACTCCATAGAGCTTGTATATTCATTTGTTACTATTTCTTCTTCAATGACATCTAGGCAAACCTGGGCGCCAAGAACCACGGAATCATCATGCCCGACGCCAACAAGAACCATACCTTGAACCAGCTTACTGGTGCTGCCTTTGGTGCTGCTGGCCAGCGTTGTATGGCTCTTTCGACCGTAGTTTTTGTCGGCAAGGCCAAGGAGTGGCTTCCTGAGCTCGTCGAGCGTGCACAGAAGCTCAAAGTCTCCTCTGGCTTTGAAGCCGATGCTGATCTCGGCCCCTTGATCTCTCCTGAGGCCCTCAAGCGCGTGGAACGTCTCATTGATTCCGGTGTAAAGGAGGGCGCAGAGTTGGTTCTGGATGGACGTGGCCTCAAAGTCCAGAAGTACGAGAAGGGCAACTTTATTGGGCCTAGCATCTTGACTAACGTCAGAACTGACATGGAGTGCTACCGTGAAGAGATCTTTGGACCCGTCCTTGTCTGCTTAAATGCTGAGACTCTGGATGATGCCATCGATATCATCAACAAGAACCCTTATGGAAACGGAACCGCCATCTTCACCCAGAGCGGCGCCATCGCTAGAAAGTTTGCCAACGAGGTCGATGCTGGCCAGGTCGGCATCAACGTCCCCATCCCCGTGCCATTGCCCATGTTCTCGTTCACTGGCTCCCGTGGCTCGATCCGTGGTGATGTTAACTTTTACGGCAAGTCTGGAGTCAGCTTCTATACCTCGACTAAGACTGTCACTGCTCTCTGGCGCCATGAGGATGCTGACAGCACCGTTGCCAACGTCAACATGCCCACTATGAAGTAAATATAACAAAACCTTGGACGCGATCTTGTTTAGAGGACCAACACATTGTATCATAGAAAAAACCTCTTTTCAAGTAATAAAAGCGCAATACAGATTTATTCTAACGTGCAGAGCTGAAGCCGCGAGTGCGCCTCTGCCTGTTGATTTACGAGTTTGCTCCTGTTGTTTGACGAGGAGGAACAGAAGACCGCTTTCATTTCTACTTTACGGCAACGATCCTTTGTACCTCGAAAGGTACAACAATTAATATGCTACAGCCCGAGCCGGCGATGCCAAACAGGCCTGGGAGACTGGTACTTGCGTTGCTACAACAATAAAATAGATCCAACAAACCCGAGGAATCTTTTACTCATTCGTTCTCCACTTCCATTGCCCATCATACTTTCCTGATCATTTCTCTCATCTCACCCTCGTACCCTTCCTTTTTTTTGAGTTTGAGCCCCACAAAATGTTTGCGCCCAGGCCAGGTGTGCTCAGAGGCGTGGTTTCTGCCCTGAACACGGCCTCGTATCTGGCAAGTCTTCCTGAGGAGGGCAAGGGACCTTGGGACAATGCCAAAGACACTCAGGAACACTACGATTACATTGTTCTTGGAGGTGAGTTGTATGCACGCCCCGACTTACGTTGTTCGATACTAAAGACGCTCAATTGACAGACATTCCAACCCTGGTTTCTTCATCCGCAGGTGGGAGCGCTGGATGCGTGATGGCAAGTCGATTGGCAGAAGATCCCAAAGTCAAGGTCCTCGTTCTGGAAGCAGGTTACTCGGATGAGATTATGTCCTCTCGGACACCGGCCGTCTTTATCCTCAACGTCGACAGTGCAACAGACTGGCAGTTCAAGACCACGCCACAGACGCATGCGGAAGGAAGGGTCATGAAGCAGCCTCGAGGGAAGCTACTTGGAGGGACCAGCTCCATCAATGCCATGATGTATCACCGTGGACCGGCTTCGGACTACGACGAATGGGACTCTCTTGGTAATCCAGGCTGGTCCTACAAAGAGTGTCTGCCGTATTTCAAAAAGTCGGAGGGGTTCAGCGACCCCAATCTGCCGATCTCGCATCCCAAGGGGCCATTGACGAAAAGGGTCAGGAAATCGCAATACGAGACTCACGATCCAGAGTACCATGGCACGGAGGGACCCTGGCAAGTGACCTTTCATCATCTCTACAGCGGATCTGAAGGATTCATTCGGGCGAATATTGCGGAAGGTATACAATTTAATAAGGACTTTAATGGAGAATCGACGTTGGGCGTCAACAGAATTCAGACATTTATCCAGCGTAATGCGGTTCGAAGCTCGTTGTCAAGGGCATTCTTGAAATCCAAGGACATTGTGCCTGGAGGTGGTGCGCGAGGCAAGATCAGGGTTGTGTATGGAGCGGACATCAGGCGAATTCTAGTCCAGATGAAAAAGGGCGTCAAGATGGCCTACGGTGTTGAGTTTGTGGATCACAAGAAAGGTACAAATGCCAATCATGCACGTTTTTGGCTAATGTGCCCTGCAATCGAGTCGAGACTGACGTCTGATCCTTTTCCAACCAGTTCCACGACGCGTCGTGGCGGCTAGAGAGGTATTACTCTGCGCTGGCGCGTTCGGCTCTCCACACATTTTACTCGCGTCCGGAATCGGTCCTTCACCTCAACCCTCCATCCCACATGTCCACATGCTCCCAGGTGTCGGAGCCAACCTTGCAGACCATCTAGGGCTTGGCGTGGTCTTTAGGGCTCGCAACCGCTCCCATGGCGGGCATCAAGAGCTTGCCCTCGCTCGATCGATTATCTCGCTTCTTGACTATAATTTGCGCGGTGTGGGATCGTTGTCCAGCCAGGTCGGCGAGGCTGTGAACTTTGTCCGACTCGAAGAGATCGCTCCGGATTTTGTGGCACGCGAGAAGGCCAATGGGACGTACAGGGAGCGAGCGAGCGGACCTCACTCTCCTCATATCGAGATCATCTTTGCACCGTACTTTATGCGACAACACGGAACTATCATGCCTGCGGACTCGAAGAGCTATTATACCTTGATCGCATTGCTGCTCAATCCCTGTTCCGCGGGCACTGTCACCATTAAAGCCAAGAAGAGCGATAGTCCTAGCGATGGCGGTCCGCCAGAATTCGAGACCGTTATCGATCCCAACTACTTCTCAGACGCGTTTGATGTTCGTGTGATGGTGGAGGCGGTCAAGTTCATGAGAAAATTGGGACGCAGGATGAATCAGGACCTCGAGCTCGGAGGACGGGAGGTCTTTCCGGGTGAGCTGGCGGTTCCGAACCATGATGATGAGAAGCTGCAGAGATTTGTCCGCAATTCGGCAGAGACGTACTATCACCCAACATCGACCTGTCGCATGGGCCCAACGTCGGATCCGCTGGCGGTTGTGGATAGTCGGTTGAACGTCTATGGCGTGGATCGGCTGAGGGTTATTGATGCAAGTGTGATGCCTAAACTGCCGGCGGCGCATACGTGCGCGCCGACGGTTATGATCGCAGAGAGGGCGAGTGATTTCATCAAAGAGGATTGGGAAGATCCCTCGGTCAGGAAGGGAGAACCCACCATGGCGAAGTTGTAGAAAACTCTCAATAAAAAAAAAAAAAAAAAAAATAAAGAAATGATATTTGTCTGCTAAAATGGTTAAGACCAAGGAAAGAGCTCCAGCAACTGTACTACTGAAGCAGAGTAGGCCATAATCGGGACTTTTCATTAAAAGCAGAACTTCCTCCTCTTCCTTCTCACCTCTGGCTGTGTGAGTGTCCGAATAGTTGGGGCGATCTTCTGGGGTACGCTTGAGGATGATACCTGTTTTCATTTCGTGCCGGTGCTCCTTCTCTTCCTCACCAGCATCGCCTCTCTAACAGTCAAATAGATCTTGGTTTTATTTAAAAGCAAATACTAAATACTATAGGCTAGAAGGTAAATGTCATGCACAGCAGCGTTTCCTTTTTTTTTTTTTGATAACTAGGACCCACGGGGACGTGTGGGCTTTATTAGCGTGATACTATCCTCTAGGGACCCCTATTGCTAGAAACATAAAGAAAAGTGGTATCTAATAAACAGCTTTTGCTGCTAAGTCCCGTTCACAATCCTCGTCAGCATGAGTGGTGACTCGAGGAGCCCTGCTCCCTACTTGGCCTGTTGTGCACGAAGGTCATCCTCTAGCCAGTATCCACTGTCATCAAAAACTTGCATCCGCCTAGTCGCTCCATCAGAGTCAGCTCCAGCTGCTGGCAAAAGCCCTGTACTAGGCGCCTGTCCGCCTCTGCCCTGATCTCTTCCATGTCTGTTGCTGATCTCTGATTATGGGCTGATCCCATGAAATTACTTCTGCTACGGCTGTGCCCTCCGCCACAAGTGTGTCCTCTGGCGCGTTTGCTCACAGAAGTGATTCCACGCTCTCGTTCCCAGTCCACGGTGACTTTGCAACGTCTGTTCCAGATCTCAGTCCTTCCTTTTTTGGAGGTCTCGCCGAGACATGCACAGCAGCGTTTCCGTAGTAACAAACCTGATATCCTCTTTAGAACTTGTAAAACCCATATTTGTTTTGTGCGCTGCCGAAGCATCCCTTAGGCTCAGACTCGCATGATCTCCTTGATTACATCTGAGGATCGTACACCGCAACCAGCTGTCGGTGCCCCGTACCTAAAGGAAATCCTTGGGGACCTTATATCGGAAGCATTCCAATCGTTTACCTTTAACATGTAACGATTTGTATTAAAAAAAAAAAAAAAAAAAAAGTATAATGGACCAACCTTGGTTTCAACAACGACAACTGGGACGGAAAGGAGGAAGAAGCTGAATTCAGTCTCCCATTTTATGACAAATTCCAACTCTGATAAAAAATTGGTGCCATTTCTCCATCTCAATGAACTGGCATCTACAGGCGAATGAAATATGATATTATGACAAGCGAAAGAAGCGAGTGAAGCTGTATCGACCCAAAACGAAAAAACGTCTGAAAATCCAATTCACAAAGACTAACAAGTGCTCCTCAGCAACAAAGGGCTTTGATCCGGTCGTGCTTTTCTCATCTGTTCAACATAGTGTGAAGTTGCTCTCGAAGGTTGCGATTGAGTCCCTTGGGGGGAGCATAAGTCGTTTGATGCGGTCTGGTTGCTTCGAACTCATTTATTTTGGGCAGCGAGAGGCTCGGTGTATTGCAAGGAAGGCGTCAACTTGGGCAGTGCACCTAGGGACTATGGCAGCATGGCGCGAGTATATGGAGGCAAGGTAGGCTAGACGCGGCAGTGAGAGCGTGCTGAGGACGAAAGGATAATGTATGGGATGGCTTGATTGATCTTTTCCACATGATTTACAGCCGCTCTGAGACTGAGTAGCTGAAAACTTTTTTTTATAACAACTTGTCTCTCTAGTCAATTGACTCTGCGAATCTATCAGACTAACTAACAAAGATCTACTATCGTTGTCCTCACCGACAGGAGGTCACATTCCCCGGGCCTGCCCTTAGAGCCTGCGCAACAATTGCCACATCTCATCAGTGCGTTAAAAGCTGAAAACTCCTTATTAAAAAAGAGGTATCTTCCCCATCCCCTCCATGGTTGTCAACCGCCTCCTCCCTTGCAGGCAGTCCAGCAGCGTCCGATCCGCTGCGTCTGGGTCAAGCACGGGGCCAGGTTTTTTTTTTTTTTTTTTTTTTTTTTTTTTTTTTTTTTTTTGATAACTAGAACCCACGAGGATATGTGGGATTTATTAGTGAGGGACTCTAGACTAGGGAACCCTATTGCTAGAGGCATAGTAAAGGGTGCTCAATATTCTAATAAACGGCTTTTGCCGCACCGCTGCTGGTCACTCGCAGCTCCAATCCCCTTCACAATCCCAGTCAGCATGAGTGGTAACTCGACCCCGCCTGGGGTCGGTGACTGAGCCCTGCTCCCTACTTGGCCTGTTGTGCGCGAAGGTCATCCTTTAGCCGCGTTCCTCAATCATCAAAAATTTACAGTTGCCGGTGCGTTCCATCACGTTTAGCTCCACCTGCTGCATGCAGCTTTGCAGCACTCGCTTGTCCGCTCGTTCCTCGATCTCTTTCACATCCAATGCACGTCGTTGTCTCCTGGAGGATCCAACAAAACCACTACCACTACGTCTGTGCTCTCCAACACAGTTGCGTCCCCGGGCGCGTTTGCTCATGGTAGTGATCCCATTTTCTCTTTCCCAGTCGACGGTGACTTTGCATCTTTTGTTCCAGATTTCTGTCCGTCCGAATTCCTCGATGGCCCTGACGAATCGACCGACCATGTACCTCGCGATCGAGGTGGTCGTCTTGAATAGGCTCTCCCAGTCCTTGGCGAGAGCCGTTGGTGTCAGTCCGTGGTACAAATCTTGAGCCGTCCAGGTCCCTTGATCGTTGTCCCTTGTCTCGTCCTCCACACGGCCGAGTGTGTTGCTTGCTTGCCGGATCGCCGAAGCTCCCTTGATCTTGTTCTTGAGTGCTGTCCAAATGGCCTTGTCTGTCACCTGTGTGAAGCTTGGTCCCTGTCCTCTCGCGGCTTGTCCTCGCTCCTTGGCTTGCTTTTGCTTCGTCTCCCACAGCTTGCGCTCTTTATTCCATGCTCTACGTCCATCTGTGTTGACCTTCTCGATTGCTTCCTGCCAACCGTCCTGCTGCTGCTGCATCGTCATTTCGCAGCGCCATAGATGCTGCGTGTCCTCTTTGTCCACCTCACAAAGTCTGCAGGTGTCTGTGCTATACAAATCCGGCCGCCACTGCTTCATGTACGCCAGCGTCGGCAACATTCCGTGCAGCTTCTTGATCCTGTGCGCACGACGCTGACAATCGTTAGGGCTAGTGAATAATCCCTTCGGTGTGTTGCCGTTGTGAATGATGTGCAGTGTTGCTTTCCAGTCCACCAGGTTCCAATCCTTGATGTTTTCCTTAGTCCTGTTCTGCTCTGTCCATAACGCGTTCATCCTTACCGTTGATTGGCGTTTAAGTACCTGCCTCAGATCACCCTCAACGACCGCGCCTTTGAACATGGCGTGGCACTGGATGTCATTGTGTTCCTTTTCATTGATGGCCCAAAGGTCACTGAAGTGCGCCTCTTTTGCTGCCTTGTCCGCTGCCTCGTTGCCCTTATGGCCTGCGTGCCCTTTGATCCACTCCACCTTGATCTTCCCTCCTTGATGTACATATGCGTTGTGCACTGCCGACCACCAGATCGCGTAAGTCGACCGCAGCCTTTGGCGTTCCGTGCTTCCTTGTCTCCCACTCACCAAGGCTTTAAATTGCGTTACCACAGCCGAGTTGTCAATGTAGATGGTTGTTGGCGTGTTCCTTGGACTGGCCAGGATTGCTGCAAAAAGCCCTGCAAGCTCCGCTTTAGTCGATGAAGCAAATCCTGCGATCCTGCCCGTTACCACTGTGTGCATGGCGTCTTGATTTTCCTGCGCTACCACGCCGAATGCCATTCGGACACCCTGCTTTCCTGCTTCTTCCATTGAACCGTCCGAAAACATTACAACTTTGTCCAGTCCTTGCAGTCGGGTACGCTGTTGCTGGATGTGGCGCAACACTGCTGCTGGAATACTGACCCCGAATGTGTCTCCTATCGGACGTTGCGTATCGTCTGGCAGTGCTCTATAGCGTAACGTTGGCATTGCATCCATCTGCTCCCGCGCCAGAGTACGGAGCCTTGCTCGAAGTGCCCCATTGTCCAATCCTGGATCTCTGCCGCGCAGTTTGGTCCTGAGTCTCGCATTTTTGCTTGCTTCCCTCTTCCTCATGCGCCGCTGTATTCGCCGCCTGTTAGCACGTCGCCTGTCAGCCTCACGTTTAAGCCGCTGCCGGTTTGAGTTGTGATCCCGTGTCTGTTGCCTCGTGTTCCTGATACTCTCCTCCAATCTTCTCCTAACCTGTGCCTGCCTCCTTCGTACTGCTTCCGTTTTTCTCCTGTGCACTTTCGTAGCTGTTTCGTTGTGTTTCCGCCATATCCTACTGTTCTCGTTTGCCTCCCACTCTTTTTCTTTCCGATACTCGTTGCGTTCGAATGCGACTCCCATTGCTTCCTCCACTTCGGCGCGTCGTGTTGGGTGAATCTCTTGGCTCTGCTGTAGTCCTGCTTGTACATAATCTTCCTTCCTTCGCTCCCTGTCTGCTGGTTCCTCTGCTGGTCTCTGTCTCGGTATTTCCTGCGCTACGTTCACCTCCCTATACTCAGCCATCTCCATCGCCTCGAGTTCGGCTGTCACTGCAGCGACTGCAGTCTCCTCATCCTCCGTTGCTCCTTCGACCTCAGTGGTGTAGCTGTCGTAGGCTTCCTGTACTTTCTGACCGTCCTCAAACTGCTGAAGGAACTCCAATTTCTCGACGCACCAGTCCTCAATAAAATCAGTTGCGTAGTTTGCCTGGCTAAAGAGGTCCTGCATTGTATTGAACCAGACAGGGGACAATTTCGGATCCTTTCTGCCTATCCTAATTTCCCTCCATGCCTTCAGTGACCCGTCTCTTGTAAGGAGTTGATCTACAAAATAAACCATCCTTTTTGCTAACTCTGTGCGCATGCTGTCGTCAATCTCCTCTCCGAAACACTCGTCAATGGTGGTGGCGTTGTTCTGCAGCCCAAAGTCTCCTGCCAGTTGTAGAGCAAACACGATATTTCTGTCTGCCATGAGCTTGCATACTCCTGAAGCGAAGTTGTGTTTGAATTGTTGTACACTGCTGGGGTCCGCTGTAGGTAGGAGAGCCATCCTCTGCTGCTGTTGTAACGCAATGATCCGAGCTCTGCAGATTTTTCCCATGAGTCCCTTGTCGTTCAATCGTAGTTGGAGTGTTGATATCTGTTCCTCAGCCTGTGCGTCTTCTAGATTTTTTACCCCGTAGAATCGATGGTGGTGCATGATGCTATTGGGCGTGGTAGACGGCATCCGAGCCTTCCGTTTACACAGCTTCATGTATTTGCCTGTCATCTTGCGCGTAAATGTGCGTGGCATAATTTGCGCCGAAATCCTGTATAGCACTTTGGGGATGAGGACATTGTTGACAATGTACGTCGTCTGCTTGTCCGTCACTGCTTTCGGCGTGAGAATGTTGCAGATCATGTTGACTTCTCTCTCTACAATCCGTTCCGTTGTTGTCACTGCTCCACTCGCCGTGACCCAGACTCCTAAAATCCGCACTGCCTCATTCTTGTCAACCGGTGTGATCGCCTCCGCTGGTGTTCCAAACATGAGGCGGTTGTCGCAGTCCTTTTTGTGGTTCAGTGCCACAACCTGTGTCTTCTTGGTGTTGATTTCGACCCCATTCAAAACAAAGAAAGATGTTGCCACGTCCAGTATCTCTTGCATGTTGTCTCGTGAGTTGGAAATCCATGTTGTGTCGTCCACGAAAGCCAACCCCGCGACCTGTGGTGTGTCTTTGGGTCCGTGGATGGTGTATCCTGTTGTATGCTCCATGACCTCGCACAGCAGTGGGTCGTACGCCACGCGCCACAAAAGTGGACACTCCACTCCGCCCTGGTCCAGTCCGCATTCCGGGTGGTATTCGTCTGTGAGTCCGTATTCTGTGATAACTTGATTGGTTTTGGTGATGGCAATATTTTCACACAGCTCGATGAACGCTTCCGGGACACGCAGTCGCCTCAGGCCCCTGGATAGCATGCTGTCAGGTGTACAGTTGACCGAGTCAAAACATCTTTTCATATCCTGGAACACGATCCACTGCTCCTTCTTAAATTCTCGGGCGTCCTCCATTGCTGCCTGGAGGATGTGGATTGGGTCTTTGGTCGTTGTTCCTTTGAGTACCGAGAAGTTTGGTCCACGCAAAATCTCGTGCCTTCGCATGATCTCGCTTAACCTGTTTGTCAACACCGCGAACATGATTTTCCTTGCGTGTTCAAGCAATGCGATTGGTCGGACTTCCGCCATACTTCCTGACCATTCCGCTGCCTTAGGGATACAGTACAATAATCCTGTCCTCCAATCCTTTGGGATATTTTTCTGCACAATGGATGCTCCCACGATTTGATATAAAATGCTGTGCCCTAGCTCACCCTGATGTTGAAAGAGGTCGTTTGTGACTCCCGAGACTCCTGGAGCTTTGTACTTTGGTGAATTTTGAATCACTGCCTGAAATTCTGATTGCGTTGGTGGGTCCATGAGTCCATTGTACCACTCTTCTTTGATTTTGTCCGATGGTGTGTACTGTCGCTCCCATCGCGAGCCTGGCTCTAGCGGTTTGGCTGGTCGCGGTCCATGCCATTTCTCAAACCACTCCCGGACGTATTTTTTGATCTGTCCTGGTTGAAGAATATTAGATGTAGATCCGTCTTCCTCCACTTGAATCCTATCCAGAACTACCCGTCCTCTTCCACGGCCCAACACCTTGTCAATCATCCTCCCTGTTGCCGTAACCATCTGCTCGCATCTCTTCTCAATCCATTCCGTCATTTTTCCTGCATTCGCCACCTTCCTCTCCACCTGCAGCCCTCTCAGCGCCCTTGTCCACCTATTCCTGACACTGGTGACCCATTCCTCCCAGATTTCCTCCGCGTCATGCCATCCTGGTACCGCTTCGAGATCCTCCATTGGCGTTTTCATTTTGTCTCGCCACCACGCTGCGTGTTGATTGAACTTGACGTGTTCTTCCATGAGTCGCGCCCGCGCGTCGTCCTCCAAATCAATTTGTCGTCTCTCCGTAATCGATTTTGCCAGCTGTTTGATCCGACCGAGATCGCGGACCAAATGTAACGCGGAAAGATCCGATTCTGGCTTCATTCCTGACCTGCCCACAATCTTTCCTGGCAGAGTATCCTTTGCGCACTGAAGCATGTTCTTGGAGTACCACCGCCACGCCCTTTCCACGTCTACTTTGTGAAGATCTTCCAGCGTGTTCGTGTCATTGTCCTCGGTTGGCTCCTTGAGTCCTAACTCTCTCATTTTTTCCTTGTCGCTGAGAAGGTCGTCCAATGCTTCCTTGAATGCAGTCCACTCTAACTTGCCTGTGTCACGGAAGCTGAATCGGAATCCCTTTGGTTTCTTGTACTTGATCGGGCTGGATGGCGCCTCCGTGAGCCCGTGGAGTGTCAGTTTTACCGCAACCATCTTGTGGTCCGAAGATATACCGTCAATTGAGCTGTGCTTGACCTCGAGCAACCTGTCCACCAACAGGCTGTCGAGGAAAATCATGTCAATTCTGCTAACCCCTTGGCATGTAAAATCTTGCTTGACTGGGTACATTATGCGGAATGCGTCTTGGAGCGGCTCAACCTCCAGCCACTTGAGTAAGTCAGTCTCCGGTGTGGCCCTGTTCCTGGCTGTCGAGCTCCTGTCTATCCTTGGGTTACATACTCCATTGAAATCCCCCAATAAAATCACTTCTCGATGTTCTGCTTTCGCTTCTCGGTATTCTTTTTTCACCCATTTTGAAATCGCTTCGATCTCTCGTCTTTTTAATGCATCGTTATGCGTCTCGCTCGGCACGTATACGTTCATCACCCTGACTTTCAGCCGCCCTTTGAAGTTGAAGTCCCGCGCCTGACCGCGACTCCCACATGTTGAAATTCTACCCGCATGCTGCCACCACCAGTTGGACATCAAAAGTCCAACCCCAGTGCCTCGTGTTTTTCCTTCTTCTCCACTGACCCACCACGAATTGAAATATTCCTGGTCAATGTTTTTTGCCATGGTTCTCCCGCCATGGTTCATGTTCGTCTCCTGCAATGCAATAATATCATACTCCTCATCGTGCCCCCAATGGTATAACGCCTCTACCTTTCCTGCTGTCAACAGCCCTTGTGTATTGAACGACCCTATCCTGAAATTGTCCGTATTTTTCATCTCCTGCGTCGATTCATTCTCGTTTTGTTGGGTCGTATTATTCATTTTTGGATGATGTTTTTGATGTCTGTCCATTTGTTACGGGGTTGGTGGGTAGCTGGGTGTTCAGTCGTGCCAGCTTAGGCGTACTCAATAATGTCATCAATGATGCCAGTGTCTCATTCGCAGGGGGGATGTCCTGAGTCTTGGTAGAGGGATCTCTCTTTGACTTCATGGCGTTGCGACTGACATCTGCGCTCAGACCAGCAGCCAGCAGCTGCTCCTTTGGGATAGTGATCCCCATCTGCTGAGAGAACATCTGGATCATGATAGACATTAGGAGCTGATTTGTCTGAGCTACCTGTTGCTGTTCCTGTTGCATACGGACAATTGTCTCCTGGAGTTGCGTGACCTTCTTTTCCAATGCGTTATTCTGCTTGATGGTGCTGGTGTTGTTTACGGTGCTATTGCCGCCTTGCTGCTGCTGCTGCTGCGCTGGTTGCTGCTGTGGCTGTTGCTGTTGCTGCTGCTGTCCTTGGTGTTCGTTGCCTTGCACATTGTCTGCTCCACTGCCTTTCGTGATCTGTGCAAACGATTTCTGTGTCGTGACCCTCATTGGGCCTCCTTTCTGGTATTCCTTGACTGCCCTGATGTGCGCCTTTGTTCTCTGATGTTCCTGGAAGATGCTACACTCGCGCTGGATGTGGCCAAGTTTACCGCACTCTCTGCACCTCTTTTCTTCTCTGTCTCCCCACACCGTATCGTAATTTCCGAGGCGCAAAGGCACCGCCATATTTTTCTCCATGTCTTCTGCGGACGTAAAATAAACAAATGCCTCTCTTTGATTTCTCGATTGTCTTCCATCCCTACTGAAAATCTTTGGGATGATGATAAACTCTGCCTTTTTTTCACCCAAGAGGGACTTCAAGTCCAAAACCGTGGTTCCCACTGGGAGATGGGAGAGCTTTGCCACAAAACCAAGCTCCCACTTGATCTTTTCTGTCCCAACCGTGCTTACACGAGCGAGATCTCGCCCAATAAAGATCCACTTTATTCCCGTCTGTAGGAAATTCCTAACGACCTGCACGTCTTCAAAAATCACTCTAGCGGTGATCTTGATTCCATTCTTGCATGGGCGGGTGATGATCTTCTCCACTACGCCATATCGCGCCATTGCAGATTTAATCCTGAAATCGTCTGTGAGTGGGTGCAATCCGTACACCTCAATGGTCCTCTCCTGCTCTGCCTCGCGTCTCGTGTTGTCCATGCGCGTGAACATCGAGTACTTCTCCGTTGTTCCATCCTCGAGAGTGATCCTGTCTTCGAATCGGAGGAGCATATCCAGCTCGCTCTGGGTTTCGACTGCGATGCGGAAGGCTGCCTCGCCTGTGGGCAACTTGATGCGGGACGGGCCTTCTGTGCAGTGGACAGAAGCACGCAGGAGGATATCCTGCAGTTCGGATTTCTTTTCCGCGGCGGTGTTGCCGTGGATGCTATCCAGGTGGATCGATGCCGCGAAAAATCGGTCTCGGGCACGTTGGACTTCGATCCACTCCTCCTGAGCCTCTTGCTCCATGGATTCGTCCTCCATGGCTACCGCCTCGGCGACATCTTCGTGCTGTTTAGCGTTCATGGCTTTAAGCCCCATCTTGGAGCTGTAGATAATGGGGACGGTCGGTGGCAGTGCAGTTCCTGAAGGACCTCCAGGATTGGGCAGTGCAGCTGAGGTGGTGGCCTCAGCGGCGCGAACAGGTTGGCTAGGTTCCAAAATGCCTCCTGTGGGTTTCAATTTTTTGGCATTCGCCATTCCGCCATCATCAGGCCGATCGTGTTGCGGATTTCTCGAGTTTCCGCTTTGCATCCTTAGAAGGGTCGTTGGCACTCTTGTGCGCTAACAGGGGATGTGGAAGGGGGGTAGATAGAGAGGGGTGTGTAAAATGTAGCGTCCGACTTGGTAGAACGGAAAGAGTTTATGCTGTTGGGGTCAAGCACGGGGCCAGGGCAGACTGAGTAGCTGGAAACGTGCATTTAGGGAGCGCGCTGTGCACTTACGGAATATTTGTACTTGGAAACATAACGATACTAGGAGTCGACATTTTAAGTCACCAGCTCGTCTAGCTTAGTCGGTAGAGCGTCGTGCTAATAACGCGAAGGTCGCAGGTTCGATCCCTGCGATGAGCATTTTGCCTCCCTCGATCTGGTTCCCAAACGATGGATCGGCCCAGCTTTTTCTCTCTCTTTCGCCCCTCCCGTGAGAGCTCTAATCTTAGGGACAATCTATTTGGCAACCCCTGCACAAATCCCATGTAAAACAAGGCTCGTATCTTTTGCGAATTTCAAGCCGAAACAACGCGGCGAGAGGTTGAGAACCATTCCTTCCTCCACCTGGCACCCCATGCAACCTTTTGCGACCTTGGGAGAAGCCTTCTTCATGACGGAAAACAGGGCTTTATCGATGACGGACTCAGCGATGACGAAATGGGAAATCAGTTGCATTGTGAAGTCCTTTAAGAGACAGATGACGATCTAGCTTAAAGAGCCGGGGCCAGGTACCATAAGGACTGCCGCGTTGTTTCGGCTTGAAATTCGCAAAAGATACGAGCCTTGTTTTACATGGGATTTGTGCAGGGGTTGCCAAATAGATTGTCCCTAAGATTAGAGCTCTCACGGGAGGGGCGAAAGAGAGAGAAAAAGCTGGGCCGATCCATCGTTTGGGAACCAGATCGAGGGAGGCAAAATGCTCATCGCAGGGATCGAACCTGCGACCTTCGCGTTATTAGCACGACGCTCTACCGACTAAGCTAGACGAGCTGGTGACTTAAAATGTCGACTCCTAGTATCGTTATGTTTCCAAGTACAAATATTCCGTAAGTGCACAGCGCGCTCCCTAAATGCACGTTTCCAGCTACTCAGTCTGCCCTGGCCCCGTGCTTGACCCAGACGCAGCGGATCGGACGCTGCTGGACTGCCTGCAAGGGAGGAGGCGGTTGACAACCATGGAGGGGATGGGGAAGATACCCCTTTTTTAATAAGGAGTTTTCAGCTTTTAACGCACTGATGAGATGTGGCAATTGTTGCGCAGGCTCTAAGGGCAGGCCCGGGGAATGTGACCTCCTGTCGGTGAGGACAACGATAGTAGATCTTTGTTAGTTAGTCTGATAGATTCGCAGAGTCAATTGACTAGAGAGACAAGTTGTTATAAAAAAAAGTTTTCAGCTACTCAGTCTCAGAGCGGCTGTAAATCATGTGGAAAAGATCAATCAAGCCATCCCATACATTATCCTTTCGTCCTCAGCGCGCTCTCACTGCCGCGTCTAGCCTACCTTGCCTCCATATACTCGCGCCATGCTGCCATAGTCCCTAGGTGCACTGCCCAAGTTGACGCCTTCCTTGCAATACACCGAGCCTCTCGCTGCCCAAAATAAATGATTTATAGACTTTTTTTTTTTTTATTAACATAAATCCCCATGATCGGGACCTTAGCCGGAACCCTTGAATAAATGACTTATAGACAGATTCCAGTTTTATTTAAAATATACACTATAACTTATCTCGCCAGATAGTTTTTGGTTGGAAACCGCAACTGTCAAGATGTTGGTCTGAGTGATCGATGTTATTTAGTTGGTCCACGCCATGATGTGCTTAGTGGCAACCACATCCTCCAGTAGAGACCGAGGCCAGGGTCTTCAACTTTTCCTCAACTGAGTCGACTCCCTCCTTTGGAACACGCTTTTCGAAATCGTCCCATGCGGCTTCGGAGAACCCAGGCTCGAGTACGACATCGACTCCTGTCATGGCCAATCCCTTGGCAGAGCGAAGAGTGGCAGCATGGGCAACTTCGGTCTTGGCCTGCTCTGTGAACCTGATCGAGTGGTTTGAGACCTCAGTATCGATGGCGCCCTCAAGGCTGGCGATGTTGAAGACGGGGTGGATACCGGGGAGGTAATGTGCCACATTGCCCATGTCTGTCGATCCACTGGGAGCGGCCTCTTGTATTGCCCTTGGAACGTATTTGACGCCGAGATCTTCTGTGTAGGCGGCATAACGGGCAGCCAGGAGCTCGTTATTGGGGACGGGCTTATACTCCATCTCCTCTGTGATCTTGACGGTGCATCCTGTGGAGTCGGCGGCGGCGTTGAGAATCTTCATGACGCTATCGCGGATCTTTCTATGATCGTCAATGTTGGTGGCACGGTACAGGAACTTTCCAGCGGCATAATCAGGTATAACTATCGGTTTAATCGAGGAGTGAGAAAGAAAGAAGCACACCCAAAAGAAAAAAAAAAAAAAAAAAGGTACATGTCGATGAGTGTGTTTTTTTCGTGTTCACAATGGATGCATTCCTTTGATGTCTGCGGCGCAGAAACGTACTGTTTGGTGCCTGTCCTCCATTAGTGATGATGCCGTGGACGCGACTAGTCGGTGCAGTTTGCTGACGAAGGAGTCCAATGCCGTTGTATGCGGTTACCAAGGCATCGAGAGCATTCACACCTAACATCCAACATAGAGTTCGTCCGAGTAATAGGAAGCTGTCAGGGAGACTGAGCAGAGAAAAAGAGGTGCGTGCAGACCTTCTCGACCATAATTTTTACCTTCCCATGGCGATGCAGAGGCATGGGAAGCCTTTCCGAAGTACTCTACTGCGACACCACCGACAGACAGGACTGTGCAGTAAACAACATCTGCAGGAGCAGGATGTGCCATCATGCAGGCCTCCAATCCATCAAAAGCGCCACTCTTGATCAGCGGAATCTTTCCTCCAGTGGTCTCCTCGGCAGGGGTACCCACCAGACGCACACGTCCCGCCAGGTTGTGTTTCTCGAGTACAGCCTTGACGCCAAGGGCGGCCGCGACACCGGAAATCGCGATCAGGTTGTGGCCGCATGCGTGACCGATGCCTGGCAAGGCGTCATATTCTGAGCAATAACCAACAGCCTTGACCTTCTCGCCAGCAGCGGCAGCGGCAGTGGCGGCAGGCGATTCGTACTCGGCGATAAAGGCGGTATCGATCTCGTACGCATGGCGGGTCACGTTAAACCCCTTTGACTCCAGGTAATCGGTCAGAACCTTGTGCGCAAATACCTCTTTGTATCCAAGTTCTGGGTTGCTATGAATCTATATGGCAGAGCGCGCACTTATGTGAGCGAGTAACGAAAGTAGGGTGTATGGTCGTCTTGAAGTTCATTTACTGCTACTTTGAACGCGTGAGGAACAGGGAGGTGCTGCATAATTATCAAGACCATGTAGAAAGTTATACCTGTAAACTGAGTTGGCGAAGCGATTCGCTTTCACTCTCAATAGCCTGATTAATTTCGTTGGCGTACTTGCTTCCGTGGGCTGAGGATGTAACGGTCATGACTACAGGCGGGTGGAACGGGGCGGGATATAAAAAGGTATTGGGGGCAGTGGATGTGTGCTATGGAAAGGTATGGAGCTGGAGAAGGAAGAGTGGGGAGAAGGTGTGAAAAATCCAGAAAAGAAAATTCTCGTACATGTACCTTATCTTTTGGCCTACGTGGGCATCCTCCGCACAGAGAAATGACTTTGCTGCGTGTGCTAACGTTGTATATATGCGCATAAGGTGCAGAGCTGTCGATGAGTCGATGTGGATGGCTTCTTTTTATGGAGCACATCTTTACAGTTTTTCAGGAACCATATCAGAATTAGCATTTCTTATTGTATTTGAATCCAATTTTTCGGCCTCAAACGGACGTCCAGCTGATTGGCAAGAACGTCGTCAAGGAAAAAAAAAATGTTTACGCGTCGTAGATAAAAGACTTACAGGTCTAAGATACTGCTTGCATGCGTTTGCTTATAATATTTTAGTTGAAGACAACGTCCAGCGCTGCTTTATTGAGTTCTATTAGGTGTACGATGTGAACGTAATGAGGACGCCTAGACTAGCCAGCATCATTTCTGAGCGCATGAGTTTAAAGGCTCTTGAAGACGTTGAGAGGGTCCCAGCGACTTTTGACGGCGGCTAAGGTATCGTAGGTCTTTTGCTCGTAGCACTTACGCCAGTAGTCCTGGTCCCCGAGCTGCTTGGGACGCAGTTCGTTGGCGTAGTAGCCCAAAGTCCAGGGCTTGATGGCAGCGATGGTCTCGTCTAGCCAGGCCTTGTTTTTGGCGTCCCATTCAGGGTCTCCATTACGCTTCCAGGTCGAGTAGACGCACAAAGAATAAGAGCGATCATACCCGAGAGCGCTGCGGGTGGGTGCGTCCCAGGTACCTGTGTTCAAAGCCATGGAAGAGAGGTTGGAGGGAACCTTGTCCCATTGCTCAATCAATATCTGCTGGAGACGAGGATCCAAGGGAACAGGAAACCAGACATCCTCGGCGTAATAAGAGAGATCAGAATCCGCCCAGCTGCTATCGCCGCCATGGATGACGCCAGCATAGTTGCTAGGATCAGAGGTAGCAAAATTCGTAGGAAGACCCTTGTACCACTCGGTGATATGGTTCTGAGCAGTGGTGACCTTGGAGGAAGTGTTGTGCGGGGCAGCAGACACCGAGGCGAAGAGGTACTGCTTGCTGCTAGTCGCTTCATCCACAACGAAGACGATCTTGTTCTCGAGTGCCTTGGGAGCGATGGGGTCAAAGGCGCTGTAGAAACTCAATAGATCATTAGCCTGGGGGCGATCAAAGATGGCAAAGACCTGGTCGATGGGGACGGAGGTTTCATTGTAGGTAGGGACCAGTGTAGGGTTCTCGACCATGGGGACCAGCTTGAGGTAGAACTTGGTGACCACGCCAAAGAATTGTCCACCTCCACGGACAGCGTAAAAGAGGTCACTGTTCGTCTTGGCGTCAGCATAGACAGTGCGGCCAGAGTCAATAACAATGTCGAAGCCAATGACGTTGTCAACGCCAGCGCCGTGGAGGCGGGATCCGATGCCCATACCTCCTTGGAGAAGGAATCCGCCGAAAGTGACTCGAGCAGTATGGGGACCAGGAAAGTGGAGCCCGTACTTTATGGCCTGAGTATAAAGGTCCAAGCCAGTAGCACCAGGTTCTACGGTGGCAGTTCTGGTCTTTGGGTTGATGGTAACCTGTCTCAGCTTGTGAAGGTCAATCAAGACAAAGTCCTCTTGGTTGCTGTCAATAGCGGCCATGTTGGAGGAGTATCCGGACTGGTAACCACCAGAGCGGGCAGAGACACGCAGACCAAAGTTTTTGGCGACTTGAATGGCGCGACCGATACCACGGTTGTTGGCCTTGGAAGGGGCCACGATGGCCAAGGGCAAGGCACTGGCGGGGAACTCCTTGGGGGTAATGAGATTGTTGAAGGTCTTGAGCGCACCATAATAGGCGTCCTTGTTTTTCTGCCAGCGGAATTGGAGGTCATTTGGAGGTATTGGGAAGACTGCGGCAGTGTACGACTGATAAACCTGGTCCTGGGTCGCCTGATCGGCAGCGGCATAGGCTACAGTGGCGATAGCCGATAGAATACACAAGGAAAACTTCATGCCTTGAGTATAGAGTAAGAGAAGAAGGGAAGGAGGCGTAGAGGAGGAGGAGGATTGCGGTGAGAAACAAAGGGGCGACCGGCGGAATGAGGATGAAAGTGTGCTAAGGAAAAAAAAAAGAAAAAGAAAAAAGAGTGGGGAATAGGATCTACGTCTTTATAACATGACATGACATGCATACCCTAGATGCCTCGACACGAAGCAATAACGCCTTGGGGCCAAGCATTGTTGAATGGTGCTTTCAGAACTCTCCCGACTGCATATGTAGTATGTACTCAGTTTCTACGCGTCATTTGGGAAGGCAGGGTGCTCACAGTTATTGATAATGCCTCATTTCAAAGGCATACAAACAGAGTTGCAAATGCAAGGTTAGAGCCGTGAGATAATTGCAGCAATGCAGTAGTTCAGAACCTGTTTGCCCACACTTTCAGTGCTCAGCTCCCCGAGTTCCCTATGTCAAAGTGCTTAAAGAGGCAGGTATGCGGACTCATGGCAGCACCCTGCTCCCGAAATGGACTCTAGCGCTTTGGCAATTTTAGTTCGAAGGAGTACATAGCAAGCAGCGCGAGTTGAATTGAGTTCAAATCCAGCAGCACTGATGCTGTCAGATAATCCACATGGACGGAAAAGTGCAGTAAAATGATCGGCGAAATAACGCACTAAGGATACGCAGATGAACTTGCATTTGTCATGGGCGGATATGTTCCGAAGGACCCTTCATTTCTATCATCTTGTTAAATTCTGGGGTTCCTGAACGCTTTACGCTCTTGTTCTTGCATGCATCTCATTTTCTTTGTTTATGGATACACTCCGTCCACTGTTGGGGAGCAGAAGCGGAGCAACAAAAAAAATAAGTGAGCAGCGCGTTTGTGGCAATATCCAAAATAGACACTTCGTATTTGTGTGCTCAAAGGATTTGTAACATAGGCTACCATTGGTTTGCCATCAAATCAACAGCCAAATCAAGCCCTTGACATCGCCTTCGTCGTCCTTCCGCTTTCCATGAGTCCCCTCCCGCATTCACAGCCTTGAAACCTCTATGGAGACGAAAGGTAGTGCCTTCAAAAAGTGTACCGATCGATACATCTTGTACAGCACAGCTATTCTCATTCTGGAGATGTACATGAGTTAATCGTCTTTTATTATAATAGACTTTCGTTGCACTACTCTGCATTCGACGAGCACATATTACGGTCAAAGACACAAGGATCCAAACCAAGGGGACGAATGGAGGGTCAGCGTGAGAATTAGGATGAAAGAGGTCAAGAAGGGACCAAGGAAGCCAGAGCTAGGAAATGCTAGGGTTTATTAACTTGCTGATTACAGTAATTTAGGCAAGACTTTCACACTGAGCCAGCCAGCCTGGAGCCGGCGTTGGGCATGGATGCAAAAACGTCTGCGCCTGTCCTCGGTAAAGCCCTTGCTACTGGGCTGGTCAGATCTGAGGGAAATTAACCTTGATTTTTTTTTTTTTTACATTAGCCACTTTTTTGCACGATGAACGTTATGGGTAAGAGAAAGATGGATCGTGAGAGGAAGAAGACAAGACGCGACAATGTCAATGGTAGAGAGAGAAACGAGCTAAATGAACAAAATGAAAGGATGAATGTGTTTGCCACCGTATGCTGCGGAGAATGAGGTAGCACAGCGAATTGGGTTGATCGCCTGTTGTTTCCCGTTCATACTAAGTGATGCTGCGGTCTATTACCAGACGCACATGAGATAGCGACCTACTGCTGCTGGTTGACATCCATTGTAGGGATATGTCAACGATGACAGGCGCTGGGGGTTCCGTCCAAGGTTATTTTTATTGGTGGACATTTTTTTAAGTCTCGTCTTGAATCTGGAGGAGTCGCCTGTTGCCGCCCACACCCATTAAAAATGATGGCAATTGGGTTCTCATCGCGGGAGCCAATAGCATGAGTCTCTTCTTCTACCCTACGCCTTTTTTTTTTTTTTTTTTTAGGTGCGTGTCATAGCGTTGGCTCCTATTCTAGGCCTCGCCACGGGGCCCAGAAATCGCTCATGACCCGCCATCTGAGAGATCTATTGTCTTCAGTGCCTCATGAGACCAGATAGCCTCGTTTGCTACCGAGTAGTGGTGAAGGATGATAGAGCCACCTTCTGCCGCTGTCAGATCGGCATTGCCAAAGGATGAATAGGTCAACATTCCTCTGAGTGAGACATGATGCACTGAACAAATTCGTGCTATCCGCACTCCTGGGTCAACGGTTCGGCTCCTTACATTTGTCTCTGACTACCAAGTACACATCGCGGCAAGACCTGTATGTGGAAATAACAGAGATGTACTTTTCTCGTTATGAATCTGTGGCAATCGGTCTATTCAATCATGGCGTTCTGTATTTTGAAGCGGATGTGGTGCAGAAATCCTGAAAAAAAAAGTGAATCCTTCTTTTGATTGTGATGCCCGTGCTCTGCTCATTTTGTGGAGATGGCTCCAAAAGGGGGACAACTTAGACTTATATTGAGGCTGGAGAGAGAGGGGATGCTGGTGGGAAACGACGCCCGAAAGATGCTCTCGTTCAGTATTTCTTTGCTCTACTAGGAGAGGGCACCAAAGATGGGGTAGTGCAGCTGTGTATCTTCTTAAAGAGATGGCGATGATGATGCTGCTGCTGCTGCATTAAGAAATGAGGGACAAATGACGGTGTCACCCCCAGGACGTGTGCAAGTAAAACAGTCGTGGCTGGATGTACGAAAATAACGTCTTTGTTAATCGTTCCCGCCCCTGTCCTCCTCCCTTTGAAGGAGGGAAGGAGGGAAGAAAGAGAACGCGGAGGAAGGAAGAAGGAAGACGAGGCTATCGCTCACATACTCGACATGCACACAGACAGCACCCACATAGTCTACACACGCCATTGGACTTTCTCTCTTCTATCTCCAATCCATTCCCCCTCTTTCTGCCCCATTCCCTCCTTTCCCTCGCCCACCCTCTCCCCCCTGGATGGTTCTTGCTCCAGCACACCTTTATTTAACTTCGATTTTCTGTACTTCGCTCACACAGCTCTTCTCCATCTCCACTGACCGCTGCTGAGGTTGTCATCCCGCCCTGCATCCATCTCTCCTCCTCTTCCCCCTTCCTTTTTTCCATCCAGACGTACCCAATCGCCATTGCCCTCAGGACACCAAACGATCCCCAGCCGAGCGGAATCATTCTCCAGTCCTAAGCGAACGAAGCAGAGGAAACCAGCAACAACTACATCACAAGGAACGCTCCAGTCCTCAACAGCGCACTCCCCCGCCGATCGTTCCCTCAGGATCCTATCGCAGCATTCTCTTTCCTCCATGGCACAGTCCCAGCAGAGGAAGTTGGGCAGCTGGGACAATGATCGTATGATAAAGTAAGCACACTCATTATTCCACACTTCTGTCAAGGGCTCTGGAACCAGACCCCTCGCCACCCAGTGTTACGATGAGTGGGAATCAGCGACCGTATGACACGCCATTGTCGAGGCCGAGGCAGATCGCTCAAACGGGCTTTGTGAATCTCGGCAGAACATAAAACGCGTTTTTTTGTTGTTGTATTCATAAAGGAGAGGTGTTCTTTTTTTGTTCTTCATGGGCTGCATCGCTCGAGTGTCTCCACTCGGCCTTGAACAGTTCCTTCCCCTCCCCCGCTCTTTTTTTGAGTTTGGCAAAGAGTGAGGACACAACCAAAGAATCGGCAATGGCGCCTACAAGTGGAGAAGTTTGATATTATCGAAGGCAGTTGCGTATGATCGTCAGCAGCTCAATGCCCACCTGGCAGGGAGCTCACCCTCTTTTCAGGTCCTCAGGAGACTGAGCAGTGCTCTTTCCAAGGTGTCACCAACAGTGGACAGGGCAGATTAATAAATAGCAACAGACACGTCTTTTGCTATATCCTTGCACAGCTCGCAATTGGTTTTCCCAGGCAGAGACCGCCCTCTATTAAGCGAAACAAGAGAAGGGGACGAGACTGAACAAGGAGGAAAGAGGCTCCTTGTGTATGAGCCTGGTGGTAGAAAGGGGACCAAGGGGGTTGTGGCCATGTTTCGCTGTTTCATCTCCTGGCACGCACCGACGCCAATACGCATGGAGTGAAAAAAAAAAAGCACTCGTTCCTATTCTGAGCACTCGAACAAAAAAAAAACGCTCTCAACGACTGATCTTGTGCGTGGCAAGAAACGACGCAGTGCAAAGAAAGGCAGGGAACTGCCGCTGTATATATGGTATCGACTAACTCACCCGTTCCCGTCCATTTTAGTCTCTACATCTACGATTATTGTGTCAAGCGCAACTTTCACGCATCCGCTTCTGCGTTTGCATCAGAGGCCCACATAGGGCCAGATACCAAGGTCCCCATCGACACCCCAGAGGGATTTCTATACGAATGGTTTGTCGTCTTCTGGGATTGCTGGAGCGCGGCACAGCCTCAAATGGGAGCTGCGAGCAAGGATGCAGCCACATATATGGAGGTAAGGCATGTAAGGTCGTCTACTAGCCTTTGTTATGAAAATGGAGTCCAGTTCAGCTAATCTTCTTTGTCCAGCTCAATCCCATGAATCGTCAGCTGATGAGGCCGCCGGGCCAGGCTCCTTTCCAGATGAGAGGCGTATTGCAGGCTCAGCAAGCGCAGAACCAGCAATTGCAGCAAATGCAGCAGCACCAACAGCTTCAACAGCAGCAGCTCCACCAGCAACAGCACCAGCAGGCCCAGCTACTTCACCAAAAGCAACAGCAGGCCCAGCAGGCGCTTCAACAACAAGTGCAGCAGCAGCAATTAGCGGCTCAAAATCCGCATCAAGGCATGGTACCAAACACCATGCAATCGCCACACGCGGTCCATATGCAGTCTCCTCATCCCCAGCAGCAATTGCAAGGTGGAGCTGTGGGTATGCATGCCTCTCCTCAGTTCGCATCTGCGCAGGTTGTCGGCCAGAGCACACCAAATGACCCTGTAAGTAGAGCGCCGCGTCCGTAACATATCAGTTCGTAACACGAATGGCAACATGTGCGATGATACTGAGATGCTTCCATTGTTTTACCCATAGACTCAAATGGCAAATCACGCTCAAAAGCCTCAGCAAGCGCAGCAGCCTCGTGGACCGTAAGTTAAATGAGGGTCTGTTGGGTTATTCAATCTAGGAATGAAGGATGTCTGTTTATGCGGGAGCGTTTGCTGACCCATGTCATTGAAATATAGGATTTTGATGGGTCCAGCGCAGCAAAAAATGTTAATGAAGCAGCATCAGCAGCAGCAATTTCAACAGCAACATCTTCAGCAGCAGCAACTTCAACAACATCAACAGCAACTCTTGCAGCAACAGCAACAGCAGCAGCAACAGCAACAGCAACAACAACAACAACAGCAACAACAACAGCAACAGCAACAGCAACAGCAACAGCAACAGCAACAGCAACAGCAACAGCAACAGCAACAGCAACAGCAACAGCAACAGCAACAGCAGCAACAACCGCACCAGCACCAGCAACAGCAACAACAACAACAACAGCAGCAGCAGCAGCAGCAACAACAACCGCACCAGCAACACCAGCAACAACAACAACAACAACAACAACAACAACAACAACAACAACAACAGCAGCAGCAGCAGCAGCAGCAACAAAATCAGGGGCAACAGGTGCAGCAGCACCAACAGTTGCAACAGAACCAACAATTGCAGCAAACCCCACAACTGCAGCCGAACCAGCAGCAGCAACCACAGCAAATGACACCGCAAATGACACCGCAAATGACACCTCAGATGACACCACAAATGACACCGCAGATGACACCGCAGATGACACCGCAAATGACACCGCAAATGCAGCTGCAGCAAATGCAGCAAGCCCAGGTCCAACAGATGGTCCAGCCGCCTTTGGACCAACATCAGCTCTTATTACAACGCCAAAAGATGCAGCAACAGCAGCAGCTCCAGTTCCAAATGCAACAAATGGCAGCGAGGAACGCAGGCGCAATACAGGTATAGCTGACGCGAGAGCGTGTTTATATTTTGCATGCATGAGAGGCGAGACGCTGGCTCTAACTGTTATGTTTTCAACCACAAATATGAATGCTTCAAGGCGGGAGACCAGGCGACTCCAGGACCTAACGGTATGGACCCTCAAGTCGACTCGCCACAGGATCGAAAGAGGATCCGTAACAATTCTGCGGGCGCATTCTCTCCAGTGATCGGTCAAGCTGCCCATGCAACGCCGCTGCAGCACAACAGCTCGCTCATGGCCGCTAACGTCAGCTCACCTAACATGATCGGATCACCTACGCCCTCCAGCTCACAGCCTGCCGCTGCACCAGAGGCGCCAGCCAAAGGTAACCGGCGAAAGAAGGCTGTCAAGAAGGAGCAATCCGTGGATCCATCCGCAGAATCGGCGGCGGCGGGGGCTCCTGCAGGACAGTTCAACGTACCAGCAACGCCGGCTGCGAATGGCTTTGCAAGCCCCAATTTATCTCATATGCAGCAGCTCCAAGCACAACAGCAAGCTCAGCAACAGGCGCAGCAGCTAGGACAGCCGCCTTTGCAAGTTCAACCTCAAACACAACAGATGCAGGCACAGCAGCAGCAGCAGCAGCAACAGCAGCAACAGCAGCAACTACAGCTACAGCAACAACAAGCACAAAAGATCCAGCAGCAACAGCAACAGCTCCAGCAGCAACACCAACACCAACAGCAACAACAACAACAGCAGCAGCAGCAACAGCAATTGCAGCAGCAGCAGCATCTACAGATCCAGATGCAAATGCAGAGAGCTCAACAGCAACAACAGCAGCAGCTAGCCGCCATGGGCGCCATGAATCCACATATCCGGCCCGTCATGGCGAATTCCCCTGTTAGGCCAGGGGTCAGTCCTACCTTGACTCCAGGCACCATTCAGTCGCCAATCGGAAACCCTCAAATACCACCAGGAATGATGTCTCAGCCCCAGCTTCAGGTCCGTCAGTTCCAAGCACATCAGCAGCGGCTCCAACATATGCAACTTTTACAGCAGCAGCAACAAGCGCAACAGCAGGCACAGCAACAGGCGCAGCAGCAGGCTCAGCAACAAGCACAACAACAGGCACAGCAGCAGGCGCAACAGCAGCAGCTTTTTGTCCAGCAGCAACAGGGAACACCCGGTCCACAGACGCCCCAAGACTCCTCTCAGATCAAGAACACCCAAAGCCCCATCCCACAAAACAGCTTGCCAAATGGCCTGCATGGACAGGCAGAGTCCTTAGCAAGTGGTCCAGGAGCACAGGATATGAATCACCAGCATATATCGTCACCTACGCCGGTCAACCAAGTTATACGGGATCGGATAAATTCCATGCAATCACCCGGTAACACGAGCAATCCAGCCACACCAATGAACACCGGATCGCCGACGAACCGCGCTAGGACTACTCAGCAGCAGTTCCATGCTCATCAGCAAGAAGCGCAAAAGAAGCAGCAGGCCTTGGTCTGGAACCGTCAACAAGGTCAACTACCCACAGATGGTACAAAGCAGCAGCAACAACAACGACAGGCCATGATGGGTCATCAGCAGATGCTGGGCGAGAGTCAGCGGCATGGAGAGGTGAGTACCAAGACCCATACAGTATTTATCTAGCCGTTGCTTCTCTTTTGTTATACACCAGTTCGTTAAAGGAAGCGCCTTTCATTTATTGATCCCACTGTAGGAATTTGTTGGTTCACCCAATACGAATGCACAGTCTGGAGCGCCGGCGACGATCATTTCGCCTGTATCTGGAATGGAAAGTATGACGATGGGGTCGGGCGGTGTGGACGAGATCGGGAGGATTCAGAGTCTGCTGACGGACAACAGCGAGTTTGAGCACATCGATAATGATGGATTACAGATGGATGACATGGGTGTCGATGCGTATGGAAATGTCAACCTGTTGAGTCTCGGGAGGAACGAAGGTCTGTGATGGGCAACAATGGTGTATGGCACTTCTTTTGCGAAAACCCCGCTGTATATTGACGGAAAGGCGACGGCCTCTGGCAGCAACATTTGTGTACTCACCAATGTTTTATCTGCCGCACGCTTTGAACGTCGTATAGACATGCAAATGACGCCCGCTCATAATTCACAATTGCAATTGTCTGCCAGCTTGAGTGGCCATGTACAGAAAGTCAGCACCTGCGCTATGTCATCCGATGGAAGGTGGCTCGCGAGTGCGGGAGTGGATAAAAAGGTGTTGATCTGGTCTGTGCCGGATAAGGAATTGAAGTGCACCATTGACGGACCGGAGGGACACACGGGCAATATCACAAACGCGAGGTTCAGTCCGGATGATCGTCTCATTCTCGGAACGGCATCAAACGACTCTACAGTACGCATCTGGGACTTGACACCGCTGGCGCAGGGGACGGCTTCGACCATCAAGGCTCTTCAGGTTCTCAGGGGCCATAAGATGGTGGTCACTGCAGTGGATTTCTGTCCGAGTATCGGTAGCAAGTATTGCGTCTCTTGCGATGGTGATGGGGAGCTTCGACTCTGGGATTTCATGACCGGCCACTGCGAGCAGGTCATTAAGCTGGTAAGCGAGCTGCCTCCTACATACCTGGCCCCGTTTTCGCTATTTCATGAGTACTAACGATTTTCCTGTGTTGAACTCTGCTTTATACTTCACAGGTGGCCAAGCCAGTGTACTCTCCCAACCAAGTCCGGTATCACCCACAGAATCCAAACATTGTCGCAGTGGCGATTGGCCAGGTGCTCTACATGGTCCAGATCAACGACTCGAAATCTCAGCATCGAACCATCAGCACCAACCATGTCAAGCACATCTCGACGCTGGATTGGGCTGCCCAGGGCAATTATCTGGTTACGGCATCGGAAGACCAGGTCTGTGTCTGGGATACTGTCCAGCCAGCACAATGGCGCGTCCTGACCACACACCAGTCTCCAAAGATCAGCAGCTGTGTCTTTTTGAAAAGCGAGCCGCGGAATGGGGCTGCTGGGACGACTGCTGGAGCTGGGCAATCTGCAACTACCCGATTGGCCTATGGCGACTATGAGAAGATCTGGATCTGGACATTCACTGGGAATGGATACATGAGAAGTGTCCCCTTGGCCGATCCACAGGCACACCCAGGTGCGGCAGTGACCGCGTTGGCTTGTTCGACCTCGAATCTGGATGGCGAGAATGCGGTTGTCTTGGCGAGTGCGAGCGCTGGCAAGGATGGCAATCTGAAGTTGTGGCGGGTCCTTGGATGAGATCGGATTTCGCGTTTTTCTTTCATTTTTATTTTTGTTACTTTTTTTACTTTGCTTTGCTCGGCTTGTTCACTGTTCATTGTCCAACTTTTCTTTTTCTTTTTTAAGTTTCTTTGTTTTCATCGTTCACTTTTGTGCATGTTTTCTTTCGCCCTCCATTTAGTCTTATAATTGTTACTCGGTTTCTTCTCCCCTGTAGCCCGAAACGGCACCTTATTTTAATAGTCGACCCTCCTCACCCTTCTCCCTACTTCGTCCTCCATCGTTTACTATACCATGTATATCTCCACCTATTTATTGCGCCTAGTTCGTGTTTCCTTCGTTCCCTTGTCATGATTATCAACCGTCGTTTTCATTTTCAAACGAACAAATCGTACATAATTACTCCATCTTAGAAGACGATTTTTTTTCCTCTTTTCTTTTTTTCTTTTTCTTAAAAGAAAGGCGTTCCTTTATCCAAAAATACGACTACATATAATATTGTACAAACGGGAGTGGAGAAAGTCGATGGTTTGTCTGATCCCCTCTAGCAGCATCCTTCCTTGGTTTTACTCTGGGACAAATGAATACGATCCAGCATGGCAGCCTGGTTACTTTGCTTGTGTGCATATACTTCCTCTGTCGCCATGATTTCCTCCAACAGAAACCGCGCCGCGTCTGAAATATTTTTGTTGTCTTTGGCGGATGTTTTAAACCTGTGAAATCAAAAGTGAGAAGCGTTAGCTTGCATTGCGTTCTAATAAGTAGCCTTCCCCCCTCCCAATGCTATGCATTTTAGACAAAAAAAAAAGAAAGAAAGAAAGAAAGAAAAAGAAAAAAAGCATACCATTTAAGAAATCCGTGATCTCTGCAAAACTGGTCCATCTCCTCTGCGTCAGGAGTACCTGAGGCGCTCTCCTGCAGGTCAGTCTACAGATCATAAAAAAGAAGGACGATTTTAACCCTCAAAGTCTACAACCGGTCTCATCGACCGTATTTTTTATCCGATGTTTATGGTGCCGTTCAAACATCCAAAACAACACATTTCCTCATTACCTTGTTAGCCAGAAGGATAGTATGGATGGGGCCGCCGCCCAAGGCTTCAGGTAGCGAGACCTTGGAGTCCAGATCCGCTTTCCATCGTTTTACGGCCTCAAATGTCTTTGGACGCGTGATGTCGTAGACAATCAATGCAGCAACCGCTTCCTTGTAATAGACCTAAGTATAGCAGCCGTAGTATTGTGAAACTTCACGGTTAGGGAAAGCAGAGAATCTTCTGTTGGTCCCTGGTCCGATTTATACGTTCTGAACCCAGAGTATGTCGAACAGCATAAGGAGCATGCTTCAATTTATCGGATATTTCTTGTCCTGTTGCAGCGATACTACATTTCTGCGGGGTGGCATTCATCGATGGGCGGTCGCACAATTGTTGATAGCGCAATTCGATTCCAGATCGCGTTTCGTTGGTCCAGAAAAATTTACGATGGACTTGCTGTGTTCCTGGCAAAGTATTTACACCTTGGGACAGAGAGCGGCACTTACACGAGCCATATTCCCTCGCTCTTGTCCTGCAATGTCCCATAGCTGTAGACGGACGACAGTATCTGGGGACCATTGGATCACCTTGAGTGCAAAGTCCACGCCGATCTATGTAGACAAAAAAAATGGAGTTTGAGAAGAATGATTGTGTCAACATGCAGCGAAGAAAAAAAATGTCGGTCGCATGCACACGGAGAACAGGGGGGAGTTGGAAATATGTATTCTCGTTTCTACACTGCCACCAAAAACTTTTTTTTTGAACTGTTCCCAGCAGTCGCCGAATAGGACCAAAGAGATTCATCATTGCAACCTTATCCGCACCAAGATTGGTTCGATAGAGGCCGTTTCATGCAAAAAAGACAAGAGGAGAGAGAGAGACGCAAGTAATTGAGATGATGCCTATTGTGTCCTGCTTTGTCGTTCTTCCTGGCCTTTGCTCCCTCTACACTTCAGTGAGAGGCCATTCCTTATGGAGGGAGGGAGTCTGCTGGGCCCTATAGGCGTTCACTTTTCAGTTACAATTGCAAAGCAGCAACCGCCAGATATGATGTTGGGGAGGTGCTAAAAACGAAGGTAGCGCCTCTTACAGTTGACTTGTAGTTCATAGAAAAGATGTTGTGAACGTAACGCTTGATGATGGAGGTCTTGCCAGTACCGACATCGCCAATAACTAGAATCTTGTAGAGGTATTCTTTGATATCGGCGGGGTAAAGAGCGTCGTTCATAGCCAACTTTTCCTGTATATAGATGAATAAAGAGATGTATTTATGTTGTTCCTGAATTTGTGTTGGGAGTGACGATGGAAGAGTAGCGAATGAGGAATGTCAAGTGCGAATGAGGAAAGGATGCAAAGGTCCGAGAAAATAACAGGGCTGGTTCGAAGGAGTGGATTTTTAAGGCAAATGGAATGGCGTGTGATCTTATACCGCTAAATACAGAGCCTTTCGACTAGGTGATACAGCAGGAGTCTGAACAAAGACTGCTGTCAAGGAAAACCATCTTTCACCGTTATTAAGTGCATCGCCCATTCCCAGTCGCCCTTGTTGCAATTGCTCGGAGCAAGTCTACAAAAAACACTAGTTCTTTATTTGTTCTTTAACAAGTTCCATGGTCGAGGGATTGAATTATCATTTGTCAGAGTGGGATCTTACGGCCATTGCACTGAAAAGCTGATCCCCTTCGGCTGTTGGAGATTCCAGCTCGGAACTAACCATGCCAGGGGCGGCCTTCTTCTTTTTCTTGTTCTTCTTGTTCTTCTTGTTCTTGCTCTTGTTCTTCTTGTTCTCCTTCTTTCTCTCAGACGCGGTTGACGACGCCTCGCTATTGTATCCGCTTATGGAGGTCGTAGCTATCCTGATATTGGTATCGGCCTCAGCGTCGTCGTCCTGGTGTTCACTCAAGTCGAAGATGGGTTGGATAGTCTGGATAGCCTTGCTTGCTTGCAGGACCATTTGAGCATCACACAAGGGTGGGCTTCGGCGTCTGATAGGCGAGTATGTGGTCAGATCCTGTGGGCCTGGAGTTGGGTTGGCGCACATGAAGCTACGGATGAGGCTACGCACCTGCAATGGACGTTTCAGTCGTGATGGCGGGACGGAAGTCTTGATGGTGGTGTTATCGAACGTGTTCGAATGAATAAATCCTTCAATGAGAGACTCAACGGGATGCTCGACATCGGCGGCATGAATGGTCTTATGTTTGGTCTGACCCAATGTTTCCACAGCATCTATGATCGTTTCATCGGTGGATGTGGTAGATGCAACCTCAGCGGGAATTGGCACAGTGAAATTGGAGATGGCTGCGGGAGATGGCTGTACGTCAGATTGGAATGCCGTTGTGATCTCCTGTCCTTGAATATCGGCAAGGTTCTCGGGAGCAAGCATAGGCGCAGAATCGTGCGAGATCTGAGGTTCGGTATGGATTGAGCATGTGTTATCCTGTCCCGATGCCTTGGCAGGGCCTTCTGCGGCAGAGTCAGCAATGAGAGAGATCAGAGCGGAGGCAGTTGCTGTTTGGGTGTCTACATTTGGAGGGCCAAAGTCCATGCTAACCATGGCGCTCGTGCGTGTATCAAAGACAGCGAATAAGGGGCTTCTCTTTGGCATCGTGTCGTCGAGAACGACAGAAGCATCGACTTGGGCCTGCTCGATATCAACCTCGCTGTTTTGACCATCTTGATCTTGATAATCGTCAGTGAGGTCCACACTCTCCGATCGCGACCCCGATACAGCTTTGCCATTCTCCATGGGCTCACTGGGATACACCGTCCAAGACTCTAGCAAGATTGATTCGGACTGAATCTCATCAATGATGCTGATGGAATCGACGCTGCGGTCACTTTGACCGTCCGTGCACGAAGCAGAACCCTCACGCCCAGAGGTATTGTGCAGATTCTGATCAGGCGCGTTTTTGCTGTGCACCTCGGTCCCATCCATTTTCTCCTTGCTCTCAAACGCAAATTCCGACCTCAGACACCAGACGCTCTTGTCGTTTACGTTGTTGTCTGCGACCATTGCTGCGTTGCTGTTGTGATCTGCTTTCTTTCCTTCTTCCTCACATTCCTCTCTCAGTTCTGTCACCTCGGCAATATTCAAGTCGTTCAAGTCGTTCAAGTTGTTCAAGTCGTTCAAGTGGTTGGGATCCACAACCGCCTGCAAGGCGAGTGGAGTGCTTGACCGGTCCTCCAATGGTTGCTGCGTTTCCTTCTCAAATCCCTCATACTCTCCATTCCGCTTCTGCTTCTCCGGATTCTTAGCTTTTTGTTGCGGCAAAAAGCTGGGCGGCGTCACAGATCTGTCATCAATCGGCGAATCGAGCGCGATAAGAACAAGATCCAATGTAAATTCTGAAAAAAACCAGACGATACCGCAGACCCATGCGATGAGAGACCCCAGCCTTGTGCTCGCGTCCTTCGGTGTCTTCCATGGAAGGAGCGCAAAGGAGTCGACTGACTTGTGAGGAGGAACTGGTCGGCTTGGGCCATTGAAAAACAGGTAGCGGAGAATTTGAGCCTCGTATATGACGGTAACCAGGACGAGGGGCAGAGCCTCAATGACGCACATAGGAACGAGGATGAGGCGTAAGTCGTTGATATCCATGGTGGAATGATTGGTAAAGTGCACGAAGTTGGCGGCAAAGCTGATAGCGAAATGTCTGATGTTGAGGAGAAAAAAAAAGTAGAGAAAACCAGAGATGTCTTCTTGAAGAGCAAAAGCAGTGCAGCATGTGCCAAGGAACATGACAAGGGGTGTGAATGATGCGGGTGATGTGGATGGTTTTTATGGTCGCGATCATCATGTCTGAGGGGGAGTTATTGATGGCCAGTGCTCCGATAGACTTTATGCGCACTGCCTTCGCCCTTGCACAGAACTGATATAGTGGCTATCTCCACGCGTCTCTTTTCTTCTCTGCGCCGGCCTCTTCCCAAGGCTCGACTAGGGGGAAATGGATGAATGATCGAGCGGCACCTTCTATTCGCAGTAAAGAGGGATTGAGCGTGGGTATATAAACGGGAGAGAAGCCCAGTTCGCAGCCGGAGGAGTCACATATCACGGTCGGCCTCTTCCTCGTTTATAACCGAGGAGCAATGACGCTGTCTCTCGTGCCCTTGCGAAGTGGCACATGTCCCCTCTGGTCCTCTGGTATAGTCTGTCCCTTCTCACTCGTGCGTACGTATGGTCTGATCAAGTGACTGCAGGCGGTTGACAAGGTGTTTTTACTTTTTTTCATGCGTCTATGGGTCTATGGAACATGCTAAAGGTGGAGATAGGCACTGTGCAAGAATACTATAGTCTGGCAACTTCGCCAACGTCTTGTGTCAGGATCCATCTGCAGACCTTCTCTGCAATCAAGGGCGCATTCTCCATATGGACAGAATGGTTTCCTGGGACCCCCTCAACAGAGACCTTAGCCTTGTGGATCCACTTAACCCGTTCGTTTTGAACTACAAGTGCGGTTCATGACAAATTGCAAAGTGTTAATGTCAGCGAGCAAAGACGCCCGTGCCAAGCTGATACAGGTCGAAGACGAAAGCCTGTTCTGTTACCTTCTGTCAAACCCAACAAACCACCCTCAGCCAATACTGCCAGCACAGGACAGCAGATACGGCTCATGAATGCCTCTGAATAAGCCTCCGTCAACGACTGAGCACTTCGGATGGTGAGTAGTCGGTCTGTTGTCCAAGTCCAGCCCTGAGCAACAGAGCCATCCTCCATAATCCGTTCTGCAGGCTTCAGTCCTCTGGCCATCAGCACCCTTGCAAACTCAGGCTGGATACCGTACGCACCGCCCTGACTCCGAGCCCGACAGGCGGATTCGATATTTGGATGGAAGGGTAAGCGTTTGGTTATAAGGTCTCGTTTTTCCTTGATATGCTCCAATAAATGCTGGGGTTGATCTTCAACGTCTCGAGTCAATGGTCCAAAGTTGTCGAGCAGTACGCAAAGTGTTACCCTAGAGCACACATGGAAGGTATGCTAACAGTGTCAATAGATGCGAAAGGTCATCCATCACACATGCTTTGTCAATTGAGCATTGTACCTGGACTCATAAAGGCCTGCATATATGGTAGAGATGGCTCCTCCCATGGAGTGCCCGATGATAGCGTGCCGCTGCCAGCCCAATTGCTCCACAACCTGGTCTGCATCCTCTGCATAGCGCCAGAGAGCATAGTCCTCGGATGTACGATGTGAAGATAGTCCGTGTCCTGCCAGGTCTAGAGCAACAATCTCCACCGGTTCAGGCCCTAATTGCTTGAGTAGAAGCCTAAAGAGAAGACAGGCAGCGTTGTTGAATATTGACGGGCAAGAATAACTACAGACAATTTCTAGCCAACAAGGGTTACACTTACGGAGCCAGGCTAGGAAAGATGAGAAAGAGGCGATCGGTTAACATCGACCCTTGCTGATTCTCTCATTCGGGCAATGGGGATCTTGGTTATGCAGCGAGATGCACTTACAAATCGAATGAGCTGGCATTGTCGAGGAAGCCATGGAATGCAATGAAGCGACGGCAATCTCTGGCTCGTGCCTGACTGTCTCCTGTCTTCCAGTGTCTCGCTCTCAGGACGATCCCATTACGGAGTTCGAACGAGCGCTCCTCAGGAGTAAACTCACTGACGATTGTCGGCAGAGGTGTGCTTGTGGCGCTGACAATGGTTCTCATGGCTGTTCGCTGATATGATATGAGTGGGTGGGTGGTTGAGAGGCGATTTGTTCCTGAAAAGGGCGTTCTTGCGGTTATAACACGAGCGTTGAATGGTCTTGCAATCTTGGTAGATCTGAATAAAGATGGACGCAGAAGCGAATAGCGAAGTGTGGACTGAAGCATGGAGAGTAAGAATAAAAAGAGCGGTTGAGGCCATGTAAGCCTTTAGGCAGGTAGACAAGGTGCTGTAGTAGGATTCGACATAGACCGATCGGCTCGTGGTTGTCCGATCACAAAAAATCGGTTCCATGTTTGTGTGGACGGAAGTTGAATTATCCGGAGGAATGTGCCTGAGCACGAGTATGAGCAAACAGTACGAGCAGAGGCAGCCGCCAGCCGAGAAAACCTTCCCTGCTCAGAGAGGGTCTTAACAACAGCATTGGCATACGGCATTGCCATGCAGCAGATGCTGTACTATAAAGACTACTTGTCAGCCCAATTGCTCCTCTACTTCAGGCACAACATGTCCCGATTTGGTGAGCAATGTCTCGAGATGACGTGACTCACACGCTGAATACTTGGATTCCACTCTTTTCGCCCCACCACACCATGGCACTTCGACTTGGTGCAGTAAGCGTCCTCAGGGCTGTCCACAGGTCGGCCTGTCTTCAAACTTGTCTCTCTCCGACATCAGCTCGTCATTCTTACCTGTCGCGATTCTCGAATGCAGATCTTGCATCAGCAACAAGATCCTGCTTGCCGGTGCGGCCACCCTTCTTTACCAAGAATATCCGATGGATGACTTCTGCCGCTACCACTATGATCGACACATCCGACCGCGTCCAAAAACTGCGTCAAGTTATGCAAAGTCCTCCATACGGGGTCAATGCCTTTGTCATCCCCTCTGAGGACGCTCATCAAAGTGAATATGTGGCCGAATGCGACGAGCAGCGCGCATACATATCGGGATTTACGGGGTCGGCAGGCCTAGCCATTGTCTCAACGGATTCTGCAGCATTATTCACGGATGGACGATACTTTCTTCAAGCCTCGCAGCAATTGGATGCGAATTGGGCTTTAATGAAGTCAGGGCTCCCTGGCATTCCAACCTGGCAGGAGTACCTTGTGAAGAACCTCCCTGCAGGATCCAGGATAGGTATCGACCCTCTTCTCCTTACAGCCACAGATGCGCGCAAGTTGGAGACAGAGTTAGCTCAGGTCGAATCATCACTCGTTTCTGTCCCCAACCTCGTGGACATGATCTGGAAAGACCGCCCTTCCAGACCTGCGCGGCCCCTCATGATCCTCTCGACATCAACAACAGGCAAGACTCATACTGAGAAAATCCAGCAATTGCGTAGGACTCTGGAAGAAAAGGGCGTCGCTGGATGTGTAGTGTCGGGTCTGGACGAGATTGCGTGGTTGTTCAATATGCGAGGATCAGACGTTCATTGCAACCCAGTGTTTTTCGCGTATGCCATTATCACTCAGGACGACGTTCAGCTTTACTTGCAGGACAAGGCTATTTCAACCAAAGTCAAAAAGCATTTAGGAAGCGAAGTGCTCATTCGACCGTATGAGACGATCTACGAGGATCTGAGGGCCTTGTCCAAAAAACTGAAAGACAACAAGCACAAAATACTACTGGGCACGAGAACCAACCTGGCCCTTTCGGTTGCGCTAGGGAAGGAGAACACGCTGGAGGTCAGGTCGCCAGTAACAGATGCAAAGGCGATCAAAAACGACGTAGAGCTGGAGGGCATGCGGCAGTGTCATTTAAGAGATGCAGCAGCCGTAATTAATTATTTTGCATGGCTGGAGGAACAATTGGGCAAGGGCATTGAGTTAGACGAAGCTGACGGCGCAGAACGTTTACAACAGTTCCGGGTGTAAGTGCCTTTGTCGGTTTGCAAAGTGAATTTTATCAGAACCGATTTTCCTTCAGCTAGCTCAACTAACACCGCTTAATCTATACATGTTCTCAGAGAGCAGAAGGGATTTGTCGGACCCTCATTCGACACCATCTCGTCGACAGGTCCTAATGGCGCTATCATCCATTACAAACCCGAAAAACCCACCGCGGCAACAATCGACCCCGACCAAGTCTACCTCTGTGACTCTGGCGCTCAGTATCTCGACGGCACAACCGATATCACCCGTACCCTTCACTTCAAAACACCCACTGAGTATGAAAGGCGTTGCTTCACGCGCGTCCTCCAGGGACATATCGCTATCGACTCCGCAGTCTTCCCCGACGGCACCACAGGGTACCTCCTGGACATCTTATCCCGACGCGCTCTTTGGTCCGATGGCCTAGATTTCCGCCACGGGACTGGACATGGTGTGGGCGCGTTCCTGAACGTCCACGAGGGACCTCATGGGTGTGGAGCCCGACCGGCATTCAACGAAGTGCCATTGACCCCTGGGATGACGCTCACGAACGAACCTGGATACTATGAAGACGGGAGATTCGGTATCCGGATCGAGAATGTGCTGGTGGTGAGGAAGGCTCAGACGAGACATCGGTTTGGTGGCAAAGAGTATTATGGGTTCGATCATATCACGTTCGTGCCAATTCAGACAAAGATGATAGACAGGACGTTGCTATCGAGGGAGGAAGTGGAGTGGGTCAACCGGTACCACACAGAGTGTTTGGAGAGGGTATCGCCGTTCTTGAAGAAGGATAGTCTTGGATTGAGATGGCTGCAGCGTGAAGCGGCTCCTCTTTAGGAGTATACTCTTCACATAATATCAAATAAACGAATACATTCCTAGTAGGGCTTTACATGAACCACGTCTCCTTTGGTCGCACAAAAAATATGGCGAAGTAAGCAACCAAAGCTGTGCAAAAGGGCGAAGGGGAAATGTGCTTTCGTTCACTCGATACTTTTCCTTCTTGCATCTTCTCTTTCCCATTTTCTTCCGCCAAAAATTTCTTCCGCAGGCAGCAAAGGATGATAAAGCCTATACAGAGAGAAGCACACGCAGCAACTCCGAGATCCGTCAACCAGCAAGACCGTCAATATCCCCTCTCGACTTGACAGCAAAACAGAAGAACGCTATGTTCTGTGGAGGAGCATTCAACTAGTCTTCAAAAATACAGAATATGGCCTGGAGGGTGAGGGCCTCGTGGAGCTCATGACTGATGACAACGATAATGAATGAATTCATGAGAGATAGCAGCTTTTGATGGCAAAATGATAATGCATGTAGGACGTGCATGCAAAGCAGGGCTTTAACGGCTTTTTGGTTGTCATTTCAACAGAGATGTGCCCCAGCGCATCGAATACCATCCAGGAGCGATCCTCGACGGTATCGCCATGGACGCCGATCAAGGAAGTATTGTAGCATCACCCTCCTTCTCTCTTCAAATCCCTATCTCTGCATCGGTGTCGGTGTCATCAGCAGAGCCATCCCAAGCCATGGTAGAGTATTCACGCCATCCGCTCCAAAACAGAGCCAACATACTCTTACAACAACCATTTGCTGGTCCGTGTTACTGAAGCAGGAGATGCCGTCGAGAAACAAATTATCGTCCAATCCGCCAAGAGAAGAGAAGCCAGCTCAGAAGGCGCCGGAGGAGGCCGTGACTGGGGAATGATGAGCTCTACAGATATTATTCTTGAAGTCAGCGGCGCATTCAGGCAGCGAAGCTTTGTTTCGGAGGGCAATGCTATCAACCGAGGAACTTCTGTTGCACCAGAGACTGTTATCACTCAGATTATTACTCCTGGCTCGGGTCCTGTTGCATCAACAGATCTACCACAGCTGGTGGTAGAATACATGGACCCTCCCTACCAGTACACAGTGATTGTTCCCCCAGAGCTAGAGCAGTTAGCCGGCCTCACGACTGCGACTGTGGAGATCGCCGCGAAGACGATGGTTACTCAGTCCTCGGAAAAGGCAGCTGCAACAGAACAGTCCTTTCAAGAATACCTTCGACTCTGTCAGTCCTAAGTAACATTCGGCACAAGACGCACCTGGCCAAGCATGAGGGATACGGCATTGACCAGCCCACTGAACTCTTCGACAAATACGGACCCCATGTCCTGGCAATCATGAAACTTCTAACGTATGAGTTTACGATTGCTGATGTCGTCGTGCCGCCCTTGGCGCATCTCAACCTTCCAGATGGGATCGAAGCTGTCAGGAAGAGTATTGATGTCAGCATGAGTAGCATTCCAACCCTGACAGATGAGACTACCAGATACATCCAGGATTTACAGGCCAACGCCGACAGAGGTTTCGACACGGCATCTGGGAGGATCGATCTGAGTGCAATCGAGGCGCTAGACGGAGTTGATCTGCGGCAGCTCGAGTCGTTCCAGCACGTTAATGGCAAGAGTCATGAGCTCGACAACCTGTACCAAGTTGTTAAAGCCAAGGGACATGTCAAGTGGGTGTGCTTGGACCACTACTGCGACAACTATCGACATTCTGCAACGCAGCACTTTGGTTTTGTCAGGGCCGGCGATGGGTGGTACAATATCGACGATGGCTCTGTCTCTTTTAGCGTCGGGTCCAGTATTATTGCCAAGCAATTTTACGATGCCCTGAAAAAAGCGCGCGGACTAAGACATCTCAACATTGCTATGGAATAGAACGTGACAATTGAGGATCTCCGGGCTCTTGAGGCTGCCATCCACAAGAGAAATTTTACCGACCTTTTACCGACCTGAATGTACATTCGTCGGGAACCAAAGGGCAGATATCCGATACTGTCAATCGCAAACATCGACTACATCTAATGATACAGCTCATGGCCAATGGACATATTCGGAGCATAGAAATCAATACAGGCGGCGACTATAGTCTGGAAATAATTCTCTGCAGTCGAGCCCAAGGTCTTCACAGAAGTTTTGAGTCAGCTTGGTCTTACTTTCGAGCAGTTTCAAAAAGCAAGCGAGCAGGGCAAGTTACGGTAACTGCCTGGTCGTTTTAGCAAGAGGTTGGCTGGCTTTAGATTGAAAGGGGAGTCTCCCGAGAGTTGGATTCACGTTGCCACAAAGCTGTGTCCTAGTAGGCATGACGTGCCTGGAATTGAGGAATTTGAGCTGTATTGCTATCGGCTGAACAGATCGAATTTTCTTCGACACTGTACTCAATGGATTCAAGCCATGGTTTCTGCCCCGCCTCAAAGCATCTGCCACATCGCTGTCTTCTTGGCATCTATGTTAGTCCAAAGATAAAATCAATATCTCGACTGATTTGAAGGCCTAGGACGGACTGCTGTCTTCATGCACCAACTCCTCCACATGGCGATCCTTGAGACGCGGCCAACTTTCTGGCATTCATCTCGAGGTCCTTGATTTCTCAACTCTGGGAACACTGGATTCCCAGCTCCCCAACTTTGCACTGGAGCAGCTTCAACCTCTTGTTTGCTGCATTCCTGAAAAAAGAGTAATGGGACAATGCCACTGGAGATAGATCTTTGGGGTTCGGATATTACCGCTACAGCATCAGCGAGGAAGCTGGCTGCAGCACTCGAAAAGAAGGTGCACAATAGATACACCAAGCAAAATGGGAATCCACAAAAATAGTTTCGCTATGGGTCTTGCAGAATTTGATGCGTTCTTTTTTAAAATTCTAGTATGCAATGCTATGCAGAGATTTGCCTCGGCCCTTAAAGATTCGACGGCTGGTCGAATTCGAACTTGTATTCCTCTTCGTCCGCGGTCCCGAAAATATGCTGCCGCGCTCCGAACCCGCGTTCCTGGCTTGCATGCGGATGCTCTCCTTTTGCCAGTTTCGTTCCAGAAACCGTGGTGGTGGTCGTCACCTCCGTACTTGCTGTGCCTTTAGAATCATCACCATCACCACCCACACCGGAGCTATCGGCCTGAGTAATCGTTGTCGCCGCCACCGCTACTGATCCCGGTATGGCTGTAGAAGACGATGGCAGAACAGCCTCCTGCTCTTTGTGTGTCATCATCATCCCCCTGAATTCCTCCTCGATCTCCATCATCGTCTTTACATCCTCTTCCACAGGCCAGTCGCGAATCGTGAGTGGGTACGGCAGCAAAGCCAGTCGCTTGAACAGATCTGAGCCCATCTTGAACCCAGCCTTCGCTTCCTCTCTTGCAGCGTCCGTGTTGCTCTTCAGTTTTGCGTTCAAACATGACACGCGCAGAGCTGCTGTGATGGCGTGGTTGACTTTGGCCTGGATCGCGCACCAGTTCGGATAGGAGTCCAGCATGAGCTCAACGTGGTGTAGGAGCACATTCGATAGTTCCGTGCAAATCTTGTGCGATGTATTAAAGTATTGACGACCCTGGCTCGCCTGGGACTTTGATGTGGCTGACGTTGAGCCGGTTTGAAAGTGCGGAGGGACATGCATGGATGAGGGACGTTCTGTGTCTGCAGCGGACCCTGCCGTGGCAATTTTTGCAGCGTTGGAGACCGTAGCTGAGTCTGTCTCTGAGTTAGGACTCGTTGCTCGGCTGACTGGTCGCGCGGTGGATTGCTTGAGTGCCTCAGAGACGTCCTTTGAATGACTTGGATCTGCGGATCTGGCAGGTGATGCTTGATAACAGAACTCACGCGAGGACGTGCCTTGAAGGATGGGAAGATAGGATGATTGCAGCATGATCGTGATGGTGTAGTACGACATGATCAAGACGCCTATAGGGAGCAATGGTGGTTAGCCGAGTCACAGAAGGAATAAAAGACTGTGGCAAAAAGGATGTGATTTGAACGTACTCATTTTGCCATTGACCTTATGGTTGACATTGGCATGATCCACATCATATCTGAATCTTAAGTGGCTCGGTATGGCCTCTTCCCATGCAATCAGCTCGGTTTGAAGACTTTGCAACTCGTAATCCTGGAGCCATGCCTGCTCGGACCACTGACTAGTCCGTTCGTAGGCACCTGCTGCGGACTCTTCAGTTGCTGATGTGGATGACGCTCCGCTCCAGGCAGAGGACGAAACTGAGTCTCCTGTCAACGGCATAGGGCAAGCTGATGGTGCGGTGATGTTGGATCGGCCGGCGAGATACAATCCAACGCGACGACCCAGTGTCCATAACCGGACCTCTTCCAAGAATAGGACTCGAGCGTACGATCCTCCGTCCGTGGTATCTTCTTCTACATCAAGGAGCAGTTGCATGCGCTCCATGTGTAGATCGAGCTCCAGCTGATCTGAAGGTGAACTAGGCGGCTGGCGCGCCTGGATAGGATAATCATGCCGGCTTTGTTGCTCCAGGATCTTTGGCGACAGCACCGAGAAACGCGCTGTCCCTCCACCGCCAGAATCCTGCCCGCACAAGAGTTGGGCTCGCATGTTCTCGCCTCTGTCCTGGTCCGTGGGATCGTCATCGCCTTCCTCGTCAATGGCCTGAAGCCTAGCCCATTTGCCATCTTTACTCTGCCCATTTTCCTCTTCTTCATCGTCTTCATCGCCATCGCTGTCCGGTAACGTATTCCGATAACTGGCCCGATCGGTACTTGGTGTCGAGTGATCTTCAGAATGTGCCATGTGCCTCTTTTCAGGCTGGACCTGGTCTCTCTTAAAAGACGTGTCCCTCCGTTTACCGATGACTGCGCGTGCCTGCAGCAATGATCGACTCGCACCCTCCTTTCCTCCCAGTCCAACACACCCCTCGATCTTTGGCAGTTCTGCCGTCACAGCCATGGAGTCCATTCCGTGAGGCCATCCAAAGTAGAGCCGGGAGATGGAATCGCGGATATAGAGACCCCAAAATGTCCACAACCTTGCCTGGTACGCAGCTTCGGGAATCATTCCCTTCGTGGCCTGGATGGACCTACTCGCTGCTTCGAGGTCCGGATAAGTACCGTCCGCATCGTTGGTATACGACGTGGTGGCTAGAGCATTGTAGGTTCCACAGATCTCGGCGAGGCCAATAACAGCCTTAAAGACACCGTAGACGACCAACGACCCGAGCAGAATGCCCTGCATCCTGCTGAGACGGACCTTGGCGTCAATATAGAAATGCATCTCTGTTTTATGGGTTCAGGATGAAATAAAAAAATAAAAAATAAAAATAAAACTTGGTCAGATTGTATGCGCGTAGTTGCGTATTAAGTGGCGTGACATGGATAGAGATTAAGCCCAGCTCACCTCTTGCGCGTTCGCGGAACCGAATGGCGCGTTTGATATCGCTCGTTCGTGCTAGATGTTTGCAGGCTGTCATAAATATGATGTTTAGTAAAAACAAGGCCTGAGGGGTCTGTGGCTCCATCAAGTAGAGCTCTGCGGTTGCGCGGTCAATGACCGGATAGTAAAAGTACGCATGCTAAATAAGTAAATAAATAAATAAAGGACGTGTTCGATGAAGAGAATTAACGACAGTTCACAAGATCTTTAGCAAAAGACTCGAGGGTAATTAGCAGGCAGAGGCGACCTGATCATTAATATACTAACTCACCTCAAAAAATACATCCACAAGATAGTTCGCGTCGCGAGGAAGCAGCTGGAGATGGCCTGGAATTCCTTGGATACCGATAGCCAGCGACGGATCTGGCACAATGAAGAACTCATCATGCTCCTGTGAGATGTGACGAGGGATCATGATGCTAAAATCATACTCCTTGACAGCAAGCATATCCCTGGCGATCTTCTGCATCCTCTTGGACTCTCTGATTTGTTCCTCAGTAGGCAAGACTTCAGAACCAGAGGTGTTTGTGTCAGTATGATGCCCATTCATTGAATCGTCGGTAAAGTCCTGAATTGCCGGCGCAAACGTATGGGGGCCCTGCGATAACCGGTGATACGAGCCAGGAAAGAGCGCAGAATATTCACTGTCCACGAACGTCGGAGTATCCCACGGCTCCAATGAGCTGTATTGATCTGAGGATACGCCGATGACTGAGGATATAGGCGCAATCGAATGCACGGCGTGATTTGGGCCAGCCGCAGAATCAGTGGGCAAAGCACGATTCAAGGCGCCCTCAAGAGTCGGATACGAAAGACCCTGGCGGCGTTGTAATTGTTGCGGAGCATGCGAAATAGACGCGAGCGGCTTGAGGTCATAGCGTTGTTCGGTGTGTGGGGCCCCATGGTGCGATAAGGTCTTAGAACCATGACTTGTTGACGGTGCCCCCACGTCTGAAGCACCAGTTCTCGATGGCATGGTCGTGGCCAGAGAGAACTCCCGGTAACCTGCATATGCGAAGGGCGAATCCGATATTGGGTTCGTCGTGTAGCGTACGCTTCGTCCATCGTAGCTCGCTTGCATAGTGATATTAGACGCCTGGTCTAATCCTCTGTGAATGTAGGAGAGCTGCTGGTGATGTTGGTGTCGCAGCCCACTCGATGTTTGTGCCTGTGGTGGGTACAACGCCGATGGAATCGACCGGTTATCAGTGTCCTGGTGCCAAGGCACTTTTGATGGAAACTGCTCGGCCACGTTATCTACAGTCCTCGGGACATGAGGCTGCACTCCACTCGAGGACGGCGCTCCAGCTTGACTAGATTCCTTCGCCCTGGGCTGTCCACTATCGTCCGTAGCCGATGGTTCCTTAGGATAAAGACGTACAGGGTACTGAGGACCTGGATGGGCAACTCTAAGCGCCTTGGAAAGGTATCTTGATTGAGAAGTAAGAACCTGTTGTTGACGATTAAGATTGAGTTGATCGTTTGGAGTGTGTCCGGCGTATAAGAGCGCATGTGGACTTATGGGACCAAACCAGTGAGGTGGCATGATATTGCCTCTGGATGAGCCGTTGGCATTATTGGGCCTATTGGCGGCGACGCCAACGATCTTTTCTTGGCTCAGAGGGGAGTCACCCCAAATCGCGCGTGAGAGCTGAGCACCTGTGTAACAGCAATCGACGTTGTTTCTTTTACAATTTGAACAGGGCACTCCACTGTCGCACTTGCGCTTTGGAATTCAATAAATGTTGACGAGAATTAGGACAAGAAAAAAGTCGGGATATAACTTCTTTCGTGCGTCGACTTTACCTTGTTTTGGCGACAGCGGTTGCACGAAGTCGCGACCTTGTGCCTCTTGCGGGCTTTGCCTGGTAAATAAGGAAGAGTAGGTGTCACCTGCCGTCGAGGCACAGCGTTTGTTGCATCCAGAGGTGTGACAGAAGAGATATGGTCCGAGTGAAACGTGGTTCCTAGATCTGCTGCTGCCCCGGCGGCAGATCGCGTGTTGAGATTAAACGTTGTGGAATCCACAAAAGGCGGGACTGGGAACTGATCATGCATATCTTTAGGACTGCCTACTGCTCCGTTTGACTGTGGTCGAAGTGGCCCATGGTGGTATGTGCTGTGCTGCTGCTGTTGTTGTCCTTGCTGTTGTTGTACTGGATGTAAGCTGTACAACGAATCGGCCCAAGACGACGACGATGGTGTCGATGTTGATGATAAGGATATAGATACAGGTACAGGAGCAGGAAAAGGCGTTGACGTGGATCCTACCGCTGCAGAGACGGGTTGTGCAGAGAAGGCGGGATCAGAGGATCTGCCATGTGCTGGGTAAGGGTACATGTGTCCTACAGGAGATCGGCAGTGGTCGATCCGTGGATGAAAAGGAGCTGTGGATTAATTGTACGAACTGATAACTGGATAAAGAGATTTGGAGCCGAGATGGAAAGGGCGTGGTTATAAAGGAAGGGGAGGTAAGAATAAGGCAATAAAATAAAAGGGGCTCTGAGCGGAAGGGTCGGCGGAGAAGGTGAGACAGAGGGGATTTCCTGGGGCCTGAGGAAGGGAGATGGCGATGAGAGCGTACAGATAGACAGACAGGGAGAAGAGACTGTCAATCGATTTTGAGCGCAGGATATGGGTGCGAGTGTACGATGGAGCCCAAGGTTGAATGTGGAGATAGGAGAGAGAAATTGAGCACCATGCCCAACATCGGATATCGATGTCGACATTTGGTACATGAACTTAAGAATGAGGAAATTACTTTGCTGTGTGTGAGTGTAAGCCTATGAGTGAATGGCCTAATTTGACCCATTCCTGCAGGCAATTGCTCAAAAGAAGTGACAAAAGGGACACGAAGCGAGTAAGCGCGTGGATGAGCGAGTGAGTGAGTGAGCGTGCAAAGAAATGAGAGAGTGAGGAAGAGGGGAATGGGGATGGCATGTTATCAGCCCACGCTCGTTGGAATGGGCGTTGCGGTAGGATAGATTCCTGGAGGAGAAATAACATCATTGGGGTCTGCTGCGTGCAGTATCCAGCCGACAGAGTCGACCAACAACAGACACTGCCTACAGCTGGATCTGCTTCCTTCCCCTCTGCGTCCCTAATGTCCACTTGTTTATTTTTATTCTATTTACACTGGCCGTTTCCTCTCTGTACTTTCTGCCGCCATTGAGCCTTTTATTGCACTCTAGCAGCATGGACGAGGACAGCGCAGGTGTACACATCGCCATTGAAAGATGGTGTAGGAGGGGTTTGATGTCTCCTCGAACAGAATGATTCCCCAATGATGCGTGGAATGCACTTTTTCTTGTGCATTGTTGTTTTTTCCCTTCTCCACTTGAAATCTACAAAGAAACAGAAACGTGTGAAGAATAAAATCGTTCGTCAAATGCAATTGCTATTGGTCGTACTATTTCTGTGACGCCGAACCTCCCGTGGAGGAAGAGGAATTGATTGGTCGAATGAGCGGAATGGCAGAATGAGAGGGGTGACTTTTAGTACTCAGATGAGATCACAGGGGCCGAGATGGGAGGGTCGGGTTTTCTTTCCTGCCACGTTTTTTATCTGGGGCTTCGCGTACTGCTCACTCATTCTGTTGATTTGTTCTTGTGTTCCCACTAAAGCGCAGTTTAGACTAATATCCAATCAGTATGGTGGACACAAACATTACATGCAGGAAGACGATGAGAGGATGAGGAATGGAGGCGGATGAGTGACGGACCAGCTCAAGGGAAAATCCAGGGGGCGGCTCTTGTATTTGCACGCATGTACGCTACTCGTTACGTTTGTAGACGGATGGGTGTACCTGATTCTCGTTCCTGTCTCGCTGAAACATCTTCCCTTTGCTGTTGTGGATACTCAACCCTCTCTCGCTCTTTCGTTCTGTCACGCTTTTCATTGGTGGCACGTGTAGAAAATAGCAAACAACATATTAGTCTCTGTGGAGCTCCATGTTTTCTACCACTTGAATATTTAGAGTATCTACTGGAGCGGTACCACGTGTATGCCCCAGAGCCTTTCAAATAGTCTAAGCCTGATATATATATCCTGGATGTGTATGTCTCGCGATTGACGTGAGCTCGATGTCGACATTGCAAGGTGTCTTTATTTTTAAACCAGTCGGCTCTCTAGACATCCGCCTATAGCCTTCCGTATTGAGTGCCTATCCCTTTTCTCTGGAGCTGATATATGTTGCACAGACTACTTCGTAGAGGTAACGACCATTGAAACGTGGGCATTCCCCAATCCTTGAACAAGACATATTGATCACAACCAGGTATCCCGTATAGACAAAAAGTTCTTAGTGGAGAACTTTATGGCGTATTGCCCACTGATTTCTTAAGGAGACTTTATTAAGAGAAATGCAAAGAAAGGGAATGGAGAGGGATTGGCGCAAAGGTAGTGGTTTTTTTTTCTTTCGAAACTGGTAGCTACAAATGAGTGGATATCGAATTACGTCAATGTTCTCTCAACTAGCACCACTAATGCATTAATAGCCGCCGCCATTGTAGAATCCGCCGCCATTATGAGGAGGCCCTTGGTTGGCGTTGAGATATTGCGGGCTAGGCTGTGGTGGGTAGCCGCCATCATTGCTATAGCCAGCATTCCAGCCGCCGCCTGGTGCAATCGAACTAATACGTTTGTTGGCCGCGGCCTTGAAGCTGGGACTGGGTGGGTAATGAGGACCGCCTGGAGCACCGTGCTGCGATCCCTCATACGATCCCATTTCAACACAATGTCTCGGGAAGACTCCCTTCGCGCCGCCTCTCGTGTTATTAACTCCCATACACCATCCATCGTCAAACTCTTGCAGGATCGTCACAGAGTCTCCGAGACCAATCTCAATCTCATCCGCAAGCGCTGGTGTGTAGGTGGCCACAACGTTATACGTTCCAAGTGGCTTGGTCGGAGTCATGGGAAGGCTCTCCTTGGGAGAAGCGGCAGGCTCTGGCAATTTAGCATACGGGTTGTTGTTATTGAACTGAGCAGTCTGCTGCAGCAGAGCAGAGGCCAGGTTCTTCTTTTTGCGGTGACGGCAGAAGGCAAGGCCTCCCAAAGCAAAGACGAAAAAACCGCCGACGGTTCCCAAACCAATAAAGACCTTTTCGGAAACCTTGGTAGGCACATTGTTATCGTTCGATCCTCCAGTTGGCGACGACGAGGGCACTGCTCCAGTGCCAGTGCCAGTGCTAGTTGCAGTACCAGTGCCAGAGGTACCAGGTGTAGTCGAAGACGAGCCATGGGCAGTGGTGGTTGCTGATGGACGGGTGGCTGGATTGGTTGCAGCTGGTCTGGTTGTAGACTTGGAGGGCGCGCTCGTGGTAGTAGGGGGATTGTTGGTGTGCGTTGTTGATGTCCTAGGCGCCTCTGTGGTGCTGGCCCTTGTTTCGGTGTGGGTGGGATTCTGTCGCTTATAGATACGGGGAGCCACATTGTCGATGATTGCGGCTACTTCCTGCTGCTGTTGCTGAACCTGGTCCTGGGATTTCACTTTGTATCCAGCGACGCCAATGCCATTGGTGACGGGTGCTGCCTCGACAGTGAAGACCGCGATGGAGCCAATCAGGGCCACAAGGGCAGTCAGGGCGACAATGGCCTTTGTTGAGGGGTATCTCTTCATTTTGTGCTAACAAAGCTAGAACGAACATTAGCGTGTTGTAGATAGCACAAGTACATCTACGCAGGGCCCAGTTGCTGGTACCGAAAAGAAACCATCGAGACGTTGTGCTGTGTCTATGTATATTACACCCAGCAATTACCTTCTTGCTCAATGCTGTAACGCGACTATACGATAAGGTCAGACCAGCTGGCTGTCAGAGAGGACACTGGGTATGTAATAATGAGTGTGCAACAAGGCGGGAAGTTGGCGTTTTGACTGCCAAGGAAGGCTAATGTAAGGCCGTGTTGAGAGTCGTGAGAGGAAGTGGGCACAGTAGGGAACGAGGGCGAAGTAGGAGGAAGAGCGAGATATTGAAGAACCCGGGGACAAGGGTTTGTTGGGCAAATGGGATGGCGTTTATGGATAAAGTATTAGGTCCAAGAATAGGGCAAGGGAGGGATGGCTAGCTGGACTGCCACGGACGGGAGGAGGAGGAGGAGGACGAGAAGGAGGAGGGGAGAACGGGTCAGTTGATGACGGGAGGGAGGGAGGAAGTGGAGGGAATAGATGAGGGGATGGTAGAGAGGAAAGAAGAAGAGAAGAAAAAAAAAAAGACGAGGATGGCGGATGGAAGTGGGAAGTGGATGTTGCTCATCACTACACCTTTCAGGCAGCAGTGGAGGATGGGCTTGGTGTAGAATGCGATCGAAATAGCCGCTCTTCAAAGGCACGCTTGTCCGGTCTATGAAAAGGGGCGGAATAAATGGATTGACTGCAGCATCTTTTTTTTTTGCTCTCAACAATATAAATAAATAGAGGTCGCTTTAGCTCGGTGCTCCCACCTCCCACAAACCTACTCTACACCTTGTTGTGGCAACTGTACCCTCAGTGCAGAGAAACTGTATAGGAGAAAGAGTAAAAGAGTGGGCACCATCGACAGCAACAGCCTGGGGATGCCGTGTAAGCACAGTACTTCAGTCTGTAAATTGCAAAATTACCCGACCACTGTACAAGGTGTATAGGTGGGCGGAGGCATGGAGATATGGGAGAATGTAGCATTGCACAGGTAAGCGCGAGCATTCCCGGTCAAGTGGTAGGAAACGACCACTGGGTTATGTAAACAGAGCGCTTCGATAAAAAGAGAAATAGGGTTTGATGCAATATTGCCTGGAAGGACGAGAAATACGCTTCTGCGTAACAAATAAAAAATAACTGCCAGGGAGAAAGGGCTCCTTGGCTTGCTCATCTTTATCTGTGAGCAAGCATCTTCCATGCTACACCTCTCATCTTTAGCTGGGTGATACGGCACTCATCCCTCTATGGGAGACATGAACGATGCGAGTGATATGAATGAGGTGGGAACCTTGCGCCATGATTAGAGCACTACCGAGATCCAGAACGCCTAAATGGAGCCAGAATTCCACTGGAGACAATTTCCTCCCTGACATTTGATGAGGTGGAGAAGAGAGCTGGCAATAGTTAAGTGCAACTTGGGGCTCGAAGGTACCGTGTTAATAGATGAGGAGCTCGAACTCCACATTTCTAAATTCGTAGATCTAAAGACCGAACCGGAGCCGGCATTTCGCCGATCTGGCTCCATTTTTCGAATTCCTGCTACGTTCAAAAATTAGCTTGAAGCACCTGTATGCCCTACACTTAATAGATCGCCTTTAACCCATAGAGGATGCATACTTGGTCACGATATTGACATCGGCCCTACGTGCTGTAGGATGATCGATGCGGGGGGAACTCTGCACCGCGAAACATGAGCGCACTACGGATACAGAGCCGTAAAATGACATTGTGGTCGAATACCCTTAAGCACGAAATGCGAAAGGGGCGGCAGAAAGAAAGAAAGAAAGAAAGAAAAGAAAAGAAAGAAAGAAAAAAAGAGAACGCGCTGGACTCCTACGATTATGAAAGGAATAAAAGCCCCGTGCGGTCTAGAGATCTATTTTTATCCCTCGAGTGTTTACGCGCTTGTGTTCTGACAGGTTTTCCCTCCCCGGATGAACATGCCAACGCAGAATCCCAGCCTGTGAACAATGCGCTCTACGAGAACAAGGCTTCGCACTCTGTCTTTGGTTCTTTCTGCCAGTAACCGTCATTTCGCTCAAATACCTGTCCTCATGCAGCGGGTATTCACTCGTCCGGGAGCGGTCCTAAATGGAATGGATGTCTGAGCGTTGGGGCTCTGTTACCCGCGCACGGCTTGCCTAGGGTATCACGGGCCCCGACAATTTTTGGCATATGAAAATACGCGTACTGCCTAAAGATGCTAGCCCCCTAGTAGAAGTGCACAGTGCAGACCTATATAATATGGTCAGGATGACATAAAACCACATCCTGGGTCCGCCCTGGACGTTCCAGCTCCCTGTCGTGGGTTCGTTTTGCCCAAACACGACCACCATGATGAGAGCAGCTGCTCCTCGCTAGCGAGATGCTCTCAAAAATAAATCTTTTTGACGTGTAGCAGCAGGCAGGAAGACTCTGACTGGCTTGTGTTGTTGGCTGATTTCAAATGTTCTCCCGCATTGCATGTTCTCTTTATGTCTGTGCCATGGCTGGCTGGCTGGCTAGCCCAGCACGGGTTGACAATCATTTTTAAACGCCAGCGGCGAGTCGCAATCGCCAATCAGAGGCGGTATCTTTTCAATCCTCATTTTTATCTTTCATTAGTAACCGAAGCGGCCCTGGACTACACACTCACATAAACAAACTCGTTCTCCCGCCCGTTTATAACCGAAAGCGTATTTTCTTCTTCTTCCCTTCTCTTCTCTTCTCTTCAGCATCCCTTGTATCCCCACCGCTGCCATCCATACTATCCCCGCCATGTTCATCAAGTCTGCTGCCCTTACCGTCTTGGCTCTCGCTGCCTCGGTCTCTGCCCAGACCCCCAACCACACCTACTTCACCAACCCTGTCACCGATGGTCTCAACTACGTAGCGGGTCAGACCGCCACCTTCTCGTGGGCTTTGGCTTGCGTTTCCCCCTCGACTTACACCTCGACCACCCCCACCCAGGTCCCCGTTCAGCTCCTGAACTCGACCAACTCCAACAACGCCTTCTACCTTGCCGATGTCACCACCATCGACTGCACAAAGAGCCAGGGTAACACTCAGTGGAGCGTCCCCGATAAGTTTGGCACCTCTGGTCTCTTCTCGCTCAAGATTGTCTTTGATGGTGGCAACGCCGCCTACTCTGGCCGGTTCACCATCTCCTCCAAGGACGCCCCCGCTACCCCCTCTGCTACTGCTGCTCCTACTGCCACCTCCAAGCCCAGCGGTGCCAATGTCCTTGTCCCTGTCCTCTCCGGAGCTGCCGCCATTGCCGCCGGAGCCCTCGCTTTCCTTTAAGGAGCTCGACAAGCCTTACATGGTGCAAGCAAGCAAGCAAAACCCGTTCTTCATGTGAATCTTCTGCGAGGTCGCTGTTGAACGTCTCATTGTCACCTCTTTTTCTAATGCCTCTTTGACATTGTCCCCTCACTCTTCATTAATATCTATCGCTAAGCTAGCTAAGCTACTTTATAAACTACACTACATATTAAAGAGCAGTTGTAATATATATCCAGCGCGTCTTCATGATGGTTATGACCATCAATGGTCTGCCTTGTTTATTTTTTTTCCACCTGGCTCGGGTACATGCAAGCGATTGAAAAGCCCAATCTTTTTATTTTTTCCACCAAGGAGAAAGGCCCAGGCCAGCTTTTTAGTCGTTATTTATACCATGTCGCACAAAGGTGGGACAATGGTAAATGGTATCGCTCCAGAATAACGACAGAGGTCCCAGTTGCACTGCGCATAAACAGTTATGCCGTGGTTCGTTATTGTGTACTTGTAGTATTTCATCTTCAATGAGTCCCTTGGACGAAGAACGACTATTTCTTTTCATCGTGCAATGAAGATCACACTACTGTCGCGATAAATCTTTCATAACTGTCTCGCCCTGTTGTTTTCAATAACTTGATCCCAGGAGGCGGGGGGCTGAAGAGAAAAGGCCACCGGCAGCCAAGGGTGGGTGAGTTCGTCCATCTGGTCTCTCTAATGCGCTCTTTCTCAGCGGTTCGAATTTGCTCTGAAGAAAGAGAGTTTCTGTTTGTCATCAAGCGTAGTTTCCTCATCCGCGGATGATGAAAGCGCCATGGCGATGGATGGACTTTTGTCTTTCGAATAGGAAATAGGTCGCCCGCGTCACTTTATCTATCGGACGAGTACCTGTTCGCCCTCAGGAGCCTACTCCCCTTTTGGACATCCCCTTGGGCATCCCTTGGGCATCCCTTAACGACAGCCGTGAAATACTCGCGGGATAAGCATAAAAAACTAGTTTTGTTTTGTTTTGTTTTTTGAACGGTCATCGCAACCATGCAATAAATGAGAGCGCAAATGAGCTCTCACTTGTGTGTGCCTGATACATTACCAGCGGTAGATGGATCGATACGGAATAAAAATAAAACGTTCGTTTATATATGCCAGTGACCAAGAAGACTGACTGGCCATTGCCGCTACTCTTTCTCACAAAAACCTCCAGGGAAAAGGTTTACGTCTCGTCCTGTCAATCGACAGACTAAGACGTTAAGAGATTCGACAAGTAAAAAGCCTATTATCCCCAGGGTTAGGGTCAATGTTTTGATTTCTAGGACGCTTGCTTTTTTTTTTTATCGATAGTACAGATGTCCATTTACGTGCACCTTCTCAACAAGTCGGGTCTATTTGTTACAAACTAGAAAAATCGCTGAACAATAGTAATTGGCGTAGCTGGTGCTTTTAATGGCACTGGATATCTCTTCTTCCCCCCCCCCCCCCCCCCCAGAAGACAGAAAGACAGAAAGACAATGTTCTCAAGTCAAAGCAAGCCGGCAAAACTCCACTGTAGATTTCTCATCATTATGATACAATTCGGGAAGGTTATTTTTATTTTTATTCAGGACCTATGAAGCATTGCCACTCCTGGTCAGTGTGTTAAAAACTGAAGGTTACTTATTACCAAATGTGTGTCCTCCCCATCCCCTTCATGGCGGTCAGCCGCCTCATCTCTTGCAGGCAGTCCAGTAGAGTTCGATTCGCAGTAGCAGGATCCAGTGCGGGGCCGCAGCAGGACCCGCTTGCATGATCGGCGTTGCAAATGTATCCGTAGTCCTCAATCTAATCTCCTTGAGGACTCTTGTACGGCGTTCGTTTCATCTTGTCTGTGATCCCCCATACTCGCAGCGTAGTTTCTAGATCAGCACCGTAGTCCACATATCAATAAAGCCGACGAGCTTGCGGATGGTCTGGAACGCCGCCTTCGATGGTGAGGTTAAGAGACCATCCCACTCCTTGATAAGAATGAGGGGTGTGATGCCGCGGTACAAGTCGCTGATGCTCAAGGTTAGATTCGGAGAGCGGCCGATAAAGTCGTCGCCCAAGAACAGTGATTATGTCCCAGCCAAGCCATCGTATAGCTTTCAGTGCAGCGGCGCGGTTCTTGTTACAGGTAGCACCGCGCACACGCTGATGTTTGTTGGCCTTGCTGTATGGGGCCATCGCAGCGCGACCCTATTTGTCTATCTCTTGTAAACCATCGTGTCAGATTTGCTTGTGGACATCGTTAATGGCACTGAGAAATCTCATAGGTAGTCGTTATTCTCATCCTAAATACTTCAGACGCAGTGGACACGGTCAGGATAGACGTCAAGATGGCGAGTCTTCATGGTGTCCATAGTGGGCAGCATACCATGCAGCTTCTTGATGTAGTGCGTCCCCCGACGCGTATCTGTGCCATTACTGTAGAGCGTGTGCACAGAGCGCTTTTCGTAAATATGGGAGAAAAGGAGTCGGAGGCACACCGCAACGGAAAAAAAGGGGTGCCTTTGCAAAGGAGGGGAATGTTGAGTCTAATGTGGGATGGCCCAGCATGAAACTATTCTTAAAGTGCAGACGCGCACAGCAATGAATTCTGATTCGGCGCAGCCTGAAGTCAATTCTGACAAACGGCCGCGCGTTGTGATTCCTTCTTGCACGTTGCTGTGCTTGTACATGTACGTTGATGATTACGCTGGATTGGTTTGATAAATGAGTCGTATTTGGGTGAAAAGTGGCGGAACAAATCAAATACAAATCCATCTCTTTAGAAAACAGAGGATGGAAGGATGGATCTTCTTCATCAGTTCGGCTATAGCATCTCTGGTCTCGCTAACTCTGGCGAAGATGCAATGCAACTGCCTAAACAGGGAGAAGATAGGAAACCCTCGCTCATTACAGGTGAATCTACCAACTCCAGAGAGTACAGTGCTATTTAGAAGGCCTCGACTCTTCATCGAAAACCAAATAAGCACATTTGAGAATACGATCGAGAGATGGCTACGCGACGATGTAATCAAGGTCGCTCCTGTAGGCAAGGTACACAGCAATGCTCTCACAGTTGCTGCCATTGAAATTGCAGGCCTGTTTGACGAGTCTGAGCTTATTTGTTGATTATGGTAGATGTTTGTAGTTGGCTCGTATTGCTGGATGCCCTACCAGATAAGTCTGCATAGCTATACAGTCGCCAAGGTCTTATTCAAAAGGTCCGCCGATATGGGTGTCTCTCATGTGCTACAGTCTGATAACGGATAAGAAGCGCCAACGAAACAATCCATACCATGATCACACAAATGTACATTGATTATCGATTAATAATGCCATATCTTCCAAGCGGGAAATGGAGTTGCAGAAAACCATGTCAAAACGACGCGCAACATGATTCGCAAGGAAGCTAAAGGAAATCATCTTCATTGGGATCGTCTTTTTTTTTTTTTTTTTTTTTTTTTTTTTTTTTTTTTTAGTTTTCAGCAAACGTGCGAACTGTTAGCCTGCATGACTCATATCCATTCTTGATATTCTTCGCGCGCGAAGCAAAACAGCTTCAATATATTCACTAGAGATGAAGGAAGGATCATGAATCAAGAAGAGCTGCTTGAACACTTGAAACTTCGTCTTTTCCGTCATTATTGAACAATTCAAGTGTAACTGTACTGCATAACGAGTTCCCTGGCGAGTTCCCTAACGAAACAAAGGTAACAACCCTTGGCCTGAGAAAAGAAAGAATGCTCGCTCCACGTTACGAAGGACCATATACAATGGCACATTGAACTCCATATGGTGCTTATTTTCGAAGATGGCACTGGAGCGCTACTGGGAAGTCGCTGTGCCTCATCTCAGTTCAAGCTCGTGCTGGATGGCTTTGGGGATTCAGGCACCTATGAAACGGACAAAAAAACCGTTACAGAACGACGGTGTAGATATTAGCGAGTTCTGTCATGTAGTACAAAGCAATCTGAAATCCACGGCAATCAATATCAAATATGCTAGCATCACAGTATCTAATCAACTTCAAAAAGTCAATCCGGATCCCGAAAAAAAAAGAAGAATGAAAGAAAAAGTTCTCCACTTTGCCTCATACACTACGCCAAATCCTGAAGCTCGCGGTTCGTTCTACATGGGAAGGGAGAGCTGTTGCGTATTCGTGCAGATAAATACCCACTCGATGTAGTGCGTGGACCTAAATGTGCTTCTCGCTCCTTTTCGTCTTCCAGGTCCCAAAACATCGCAAGGTCATTAGATGATGAATGGCTGTATGCTGGATGGTCTATTTGTGTGTCTATGGAAGAACGACAGTAATGGGTCACAAGGGTGACCAGAGTGACGAGTTCTCCTTTGGATATGTAGCGCATATATTATGTCCATTTTCGGGCAACGCAGAAGGTGATGAAAGATCGGAACGGGGGTAGATAAGGAACGAGCGCAGAAAATGAAACCCCACTACGTGTTCCCGATGCATGCTTCAGGTCCATTGGAATTGAAGCGACTTGTTAAACTAGCCCAGATTGCTCTAAAGTCGCTTCTATAGACGACCAGATTACCGTCGTTCTGGAGCGTCAATCTGTACTGTCCGTCGACAGGGCCAGTCTTGTTGCTGCACCACCTGTTCACGCCGCGACCATCATAGAGGCAGAGATTGCCATCCATATCTAAATGCATTTTGTAAGGAGGAACCTGTGGAGACTGATCCGACATCAGGCAGGTCCATTTATATCCGAAATCGTAAGACCAGAAGCAGAGGTTTCCGTCCGACTGGAGCCGCACAGCCAAATTAGCAGAAATCAGATTACCGTCTTGCACAATGTCTTGTCCAGAAAGGATGGTGTCGGGACCCTGGCATGCCCCCATTCCGTGATAGAGATCCTTCTTGCAGAGTCCAGCCCTCGGCTCCGCAAGTAGCTTGTCCGCGATAAGAGGTGCCGTAGTAGTAGCTGAAGGAGCCGTGCTACTAGGTCCGGTGTTGTTTCTTGACGTAATGCTCTTGAAATCGCTGCTTCCGGTGCTGTTCCTGGATCTTCCATTCTTCTTAAGGTCCAAATACATTCCAGAGATGGTGCATCTCGGCACTCCTCCACGGCAGTTCTCGTCATAGAAGGCCCATTCTTGATTTCCGTAAACGCCCGCATGCAGTCTTACTTCGGTGTTCTCCTCAAGTCCATCCAGATCCATGTTGGTTGGGTTCACGAGTGGATACCCAGCACCGTTTTGGCCATCTCCGGGAATCCAAATTATTTGGAGGATCATTCGGTATCCGTTTTGGTGCCATCTTCTTTCGGCGGTGTCTTTGGTTAACAGCGCCGTGGACAAGTGTCCTGATATTTGCCAGAGCCCCAGAAAAGTTATTGATGATGGTTCCAACGTTTAAACTAGGGGGAGGATAGCTTGAGTGACTATATCTCGCAATGCCGTAGGACGCGAGAGCCGTGCTAGCGATTGCCAGCAACAGCAAGATAGATCTCATCATCATGATGGGAACAAAGTGTAAGAGGTGTGGAGTAAGGCAAAGGCTAGTGTGCTCTGGAGGATTCAGGTAGTCTGGAAGAAGAGCGGATGAGGATCCACCTTCATAGCGTTCAGATGCCGTGCTATTTATCGATTCTCAAAGTCGACGTGAGTGTTTTCGCACCGGGGACGGGTGGTGGTATCCCGCAAAGTTGTACTTTGTGGTAGATCCTCAATGGGCGCGACGAGGTCCACAGTCTCTCGTCCCTCCAACCTGCTGCACAGTGAGCAAAACATCACTGCTTCTTTTCTTCACGGTTCCACAATGTCTCAGAGCACCTAGCAGAGAGTAAGGCTGCTCTTTTAGTCCACGCTTATCCGCTGAATCATTTGGTTCTCTGCCCCCCTCACTGCTCTGATTGCTCCGTTCGCCCCAGTCGTTTAATCGCTCCAACCGCTCTATCACACATATATTTTGTGTCCTGTGAAGCCTCCATACCCGGAACCAATCAGAACTTAAGGAGCCTCTCTCTTGCTCCCATACAGTCAGATCGTCTAGCGAACACTGGTTCATACATCACAGGCATTTCAATTGATATCGAACTTTACTACGCCCACTTTTGCGTAGACCAGTTGTACCCAGTTGCCACCGCTCATTTCTGCCTAGCTCAATGGTCAACGGTCGATGCTCATCTCTTGAGTGACCGGTTGGTATTGCTCTCATGTGTGAGCTATCACTTTGGTTGGATTGGAGCACCCCTTTGTCTTTAATTGGCATCGAATCTGTCGGCGAGAGAGGAATGCATACACCACGCGTCGTCTTTGTTAACAAAAGTTACGATAGACCCAAGAAAGGATCATGCATAGAGGGCTTTACAAGACCATGGTGTGTATACTATGTACTATGGCAGTCTAAGGATTATTGCACCGTCTTTATTACCAACACGATAAAATGCATTCAGCTCCCATATATTCACATCGTGGTCATTGTTTATAACAAGAATCGTCTCTTCCCAGTTCCTATCAAGGTATGCACGTTGCCGATTGAAATTGTCGCTTTCCAGAACTTTAGCTCAATGTATTCACCGTGTGCAACTTTTCTCAAGACTTTGAGATGACCGTCCTCCAAGTGTTCGTATAGCTGTTAAGCAGGTTTTCCACCTCCTATCTGACAGAGGCCTCTCCGGAAGATGTTTGCAATAGCAAAGGGGTCTCTCAACGGTACGACAACGCCATCAAGTTCATGGCTGCCGTCGACATCGTGCCAGGGCTGTCAAGAAGATTCAGTATACTCGGACTTTTGTGCATTTCTGCTCCTTGTATCAGAAAACTGGGATCTCAAAAGGAACTGTGCTCAATATTTGAAGGACCTCAAGTTCTTCGATGCTATCGTATTGTTGTCCAGATATTCCCCTAACTTGTAGTGCAGGTCTCTTTCAGAGGGTAGTGCAGTCGACTTGCAGAGAAAATTTATAAACTGCTGTGCTGGATTGCAAGACATGCATGAGAGCAAAGGCTCGAGCAGATGCATCTTAGGGAGGGTAATCTAAGGAAGGGGACAAGTGATAATCACAAAGACATTCTAGGTTCTAGGTTGCTTTTGAGGTATGATTCTGAAATGATCAATTTGTCTAAATGGGTCGACCCAGTACTGGAATTACGGCCCTGTATCTTGATGCAGCTCGGATAGCTGATCAATTTTTTTTTTTTTTTTTTTCGTACTGACCAATGTTCACATAGAAACATCATCGCGGCAGTGCCTTACTGGAAAGGTATCCAGCTTCATTTGTGCCTTTATGTGTCTAAATGGGAGCCTAGTTTCTAAGTTAATGAGGCTCGATACTTTCATATTCACATCCACTGTGGCAACAGGTGATGATATCTCAATCCTCGTGCGCAGCGTTGCATATTTATTTAGTAAATTCGCACAAATAAATGTGGTGTGTAGACCTACGTATCTTCCCCGCTCATTTCGTTTCCTAAAATCCCAAGACATTGTTTTCAAGATGCAATATACACTCGAAAAGGAAAGAGGCGAAAGGGGACAATTGTCAGGATCCGGACAGGCGGAAGTGCAATAAAGGATGCGTGAATAAAGGGCAGACGGGAAGGTACAGCATTTTATTGCAGACTGGGGATTACTGAACGAAATTTGACGAGGTACCGGGTCGACCGCGTACAATTAATCTACCCCCGCGTTCCGGAACCTAAACATGATCAGACGCGTCTGGCTCAGCCATAGAGAAGACGTGCAAAACGTGGGCAGACATGTATCTTGACACGAGAAAACGACGTTGGTCTGGATATGCCTCCCGCGCCGCGACGCTTTGGATGCAGGTACGACGGAGACACACGGGGACACGACTTGATTGAGGGACCCAGTGGCAGTGCGAAGTGTCTGGAATTTTATTCGTAACAGCACCCATATATCCGGCCTACACGAACTAAACAGGAGTCGCGATCAACCAGCCACGTCTAAAGCCATAGACACGTCTGCTTGACCGGGGTTAATTATGAAGCCGTCGGAAGTGATGACTTGTGATGTTATATTTTCAACAGGCGTTGAGCTATAGCTTTTTTTCTTTTGATAACTAGGACCCACGGGGACGTGTGGGCTTTATTAGCGCGGCACTATCCTCTAGGGGCCCCTATTGCTAGAGACGTAAAGAAAGGTGGTATCTAATAAACAGCTTTTGCTGCCAGGTTCCTTTCACAATCCTCGTCAGTATGAGTGGTGACTCGAAGAGCCCTGCTTCCTACTTGGCCTGTTGTGTGCGAAGGCCATCCTTTAGCCGCGTTCCTCAACCATCATAAATTTACAGTTGCCGGTGCGTTCCATCGCGTTTAGCTCCACTTGCTGCATGCAACTTTGCAGCGCTCGCTGGTCCGCTCGTTCCTCGATCTCTTTCACATCCAATGCGCGTCATTGTCTCCTGGAGGATTCAACGAAACCACTACCACTACATCTGTGCTCTCCAACACAGTTGCGTCCCCGGGCGCGTTTGCTCATGGTAGTGATTTTTTTTTTTTATTAACATAAATTCCATGAGCACGCGACGCATGGTCCGCAAAGGTCTTGAAGCCATAGATGCCTTCCATGCACGGCAGAGCCGCATCCCCTACCAACTATGTTGGCCTGAGGCGTCAAATTCATAACCCATGTCGCATAGCTAGCCTAACCTAACTCCTGCGTGACCTGTTGCGCGATACACGTCTCCTAATCCAGATCCAATGTTAATAAAGTTGTTTTTAAACCGAATAACCCCTCCATTATGTCCAACTTCCCTCGCCCCAAGCAATGCTGTAGCACCCTATAATTCGCGGCCTGTCTACCTTCCTGGATCTCCGCTGCAAGTAACCGTCTCCCTTTCAAATCAGAGAAATCACCAACACTACGTTGGTGTCCCCGATCACCGTTGCGTCCTCCGGCGCGTTTGCTCATGAAGGTGATTCCAACTGACTTTTCCCAGGCGACAGTGTCCTCGCATCGTTTGTTCCATATCTTGGTCCTGCCAAACTCTTCGATCCTGCTCACGAACTTTGTCACCATGATCGTCGCAATCCACTTAGTGGTGGTAAATAGCTGCTTCCAGGTCTCAATGAGTCCCGTTGGCACCAAACCTCGGTATAAGTCCTTGACCTCCCAAACTGCCTCACTCTCCGGCTCCTCTCCTTCTGCAACCCGATATGTCCCTCGTCTTTCCGCCGTCCCCTGAATCCACTGCATTGACTCCCAGATAGCCTTCGTTCCTGTTGCCGAGAAGTTGGGACAAGTCGCAGTGAAGGGCTTGTCCTTCCGTTCGGCCTCCTCTCTCTCCTGTTCCCATTTTCGCACTGCCTGTCTCCATGCACGATATCCATTCAACTCCACTTCCTCCACCGCGTCCCTCCACTCTTGTCGCTGGTCGCACAAGGTAGCTGAACAACGCCAAAGATGATCGTTTGTCTCTGATTCCCTCTCACACCTACGACATATGTCCGTTTGGTAGGTATCTGGATGTCGTTTCTTCATCGCCTGCAATGTCGGCAAATCTCCATGCAGCTTCTTGATCCTGTGCGAACGTAAACGACAGTCTTCCAGGCTGGTGTATAAGCGCTTTGGCGGGTTGTTATCGTGTAAGATCCGCAGCGTGGGCGCCCATGCTACCGACCGCCAATCCTTGATGTAGGTCCTCGTTCGATGCTGCAATGTCCACTGATAATGGTGTCGTACCGCGGACTGCAGCTTCAGTATCCTCCTCAAGTCCAGGTCTGCACTGTGTGTTGCAAACTGTGCGTGGCATTTCAAATCATGGTGCTGCGTTGCGTCTAGCCTCCATAGTCCTGTATCGATCCCATGTGCTGCCTTGGCAACAGTGTCTGCAGCCTCGTTGCCACGGTGTCCAGCATGTCCTCGTACCCAATGCACAGATATACCTTGTCCTTGTTGCAAGAAGGCATAATGCACCATCGCCCACCACTGTGCATCTGCAGATCTCAAACGCTGCCTTGCTGTTGCTGAATCCCGCTGCTGCACCAACTCCTTGAAATTGTTGACGACTGTGAGATTGTCGATGTAGATGTCGACGTTCTCTTCCCTTGGGCTGATAAGAATTGTTGCCAAGAGCCCACACATCTCTGCAATTGTTGACGACGCGTATCCCCCGACCCGTCCACCGAACGCCGTTGTGTAGGGACCACCATCCACAGAAACGACAACTCCGAATGCTGCACTGACCTGCTCTGTGCCGTTGTGAATCACTGACCCATCCGAGCAGAAGTGAAGCCTTCGATGTGTTTGTAAACGTCTCCTAGCTGTCCGAATTTGCTGGATTGTTGGTACCTGGAGCGCCAATCCCAGTAAATCTCGCTCAATTTCATCTGATACTGCCGGCAATGGTTGGCGAACAGGGTCCCCTCTCGGTCCGGCTTTTTTTTTTTTTTTTTTTTTTTTCCAATGGACAATCTTTGCCAGGGTTTATTGGTTATTTTATGGGGGTTACGATTTCTCGCTGGTCAGGATGTTCCTTTTTTTTTTTTTTTTTTTTATTAACATAAATCCCCATGAGCACAAGACGCATGGTCCGCAAAGGCCTTGAAGCCATAGATGCCTTCCATGCACGGCAGAGCCGCATCCCCTACCAACTATGTTGGCTTGAGGCGTCAAATTCATAACCCATGTCGCATAGCTAGCCTAACCTAACTCCTGCGTGACCTGTTGCGCGATACACGTCTCCTAATCCAGATCCAATGTTAATAAAGTTGTTTTTAAACCGAATAACCCCTCCATTATGTCCAACTTCCCTCGCCCCAAGCAATGCTGTAGCACCCTATAATCCGCGGTCCGTCTACCTTCCTGGATCTCCGTTGCAAGTAACCGTCTCCCTTTCAAATCAGAGAAATCACCAACACTACGTTGGTGTCCCCGATCACCGTTGCGTCCTCCGGCGCGTTTGCTCATGAAGGTGATTCCAACTGACTTTTCCCAGGCGACAGTGTCCTCGCATCGTTTGTTCCATATCTTGGTCCTGCCAAACTCTTCGATCCTGCTCACGAACTTTGTCACCATGATCGTCGCAATCCACTTAGTGGTGGTAAATAGCTGCTTCCAGGTCTCAATGAGTCCCGTTGGCACCAAACCTCGGTATAAGTCCTTGACCTCCCAAACTGCCTCACTCTCCGGCTCCTCTCCTTCTGCAACCCGATATGTCCCTCGTCTTTCCGCCGTCCCCTGAATCCACTGCATTGACTCCCAGATAGCCTTCGTTCCTGTTGCCGAGAAGTTGGGACAAGTCGCAGTGAAGGGCTTGTCCTTCCGTTCGGCCTCCTCTCTCTCCTGTTCCCATTTTCGCACTGCCTGTCTCCATGCACGATATCCATTCAACTCCACTTCCTCCACCGCGTCCCTCCACTCTTGTCGCTGGTCGCACAAGGTAGCTGAACAACGCCAAAGATGATCGTTCGTCTCTGGTTCCCTCTCACACCTACGACATATGTCCGTTTGGTAGATATCTGGATGTCGTTTCTTCATCGCCTGCAATGTCGGCAAATCTCCATGCAGCTTCTTGATCCTGTGCGAACGTAAACGACAGTCTTCCAGGCTGGTGTATAAGCGCTTTGGCGGGTTGTTATCGTGTAAGATCCGTAGCGTGGGCGCCCATGCTACCGACCGCCAATCCTTGATGTAGGTCCTCGTTCGATGCTGCAATGTCCACTGATAATGGTGCCGTACCGCGGACTGCAACTTCAGTATCCTCCTCAAGTCCAGGTCTGCACTGTGCGTTGCAAACTGTGCGTGGCATTTCAAATCATGGTGCTGCGTTGCGTCTAGCCTCCATAGTCCTGTATCGATCCCATGTGCTGCCTTGGCAACAGTGTCTGCAGCCTCGTTGCCACGGTGTCCAGCATGTCCTCGTACCCAATGCACAGATATACCTTGTCCTTGTTGCAAGAAGGCATAATGCACCATCGCCCACCACTGTGCATCTGCAGATCTCAAACGCTGCCTTGCTGTTGCTGAATCCCGCTGCTGCACCAACTCCTTGAAATTGTTGACGACTGTGAGATTGTCGATGTAGATGTCGACGTTCTCTTCCCTTGGGCTGATAAGAATTGTTGCCAAGAGCCCACACATCTCTGCAATTGTTGACGACGCGTATCCCCCGACCCGTCCACTGAACGCCGTTGTGTAGGGACCACCATCCACAAGGAGGGAGCCAATCCCCTGCTGCCAGCAATCCGAAAGGTAATTTATACACGGCCCCCCGTGCCGAAAAACAACCGCACCAAGCTGGATCCGAAACTAGGATCCACAGCACTGTTCTCTGGAAGCTTCGCGTGATACTACTGTACCACACAGGCTCGCCCGCCGCTCTTGCTGCTTCTTGCTGTTCTTCCGGCTAAAAGCTAAAAATGACATAAAAAATGCGTTCAATGTTGAGCTAAACTCTAATTTTTCTGAAATATAATAGTGTGGCGGGCTCTAGACTTCAGCCTCTTCAGATGAGAAATGCCCCCTTAGCTCATTGGTAGAGCGTCTGCCTAGTAAGCAGAAGGTAGCAGGTTCGATCCCTGCAGGGGGCACTAGAACGTGCTCCAGCATTCTCTTTTGCGGGCTGGGGGGCCAAGCTTTTGTCCTTGGTCGAGGGGACAATCTATTTGGCAACCCCTATACTAACTCCATGTGAGGCTAACATTTTTTAAATATCGATTATGCCTGTAGTCCTTATGGTACCTGGCTCCGGCTCTTTAAGCTAGATCGTCATCTGTCTCTTAAAGGACTTCACAATGCAACTGATTTCCCATTTCGTCATCGCTGAGTCCGTCGTCGATAAAACCCTGTTTTCCGTCATGAAGAAGGCTTCTCCCAAGGTCGCAAAAGGTTGCATGGGGTGCCAGGTGGAGGAAGGAATGGTTCTCAACCTCTCGCCGCGTTGTTTCGACTTGAAATTCGTAAAAGATACGAGTCTTGTTTTACATGGAATTTGTGCAGGGGTTGCCAAATAAGAGTAACAGCCCGGGTTGTCAAATAGGAACCATCTCTGTCGACCAAAATTTTCGGTCTAAAGGTCAACGTTGGTACCGTGATCACACTCAGGAGCGGCAGCTGTAATTCGTTGACGGAAAGCACCCATCGGACATAATGGGCGACGCTATTGGTGGCAAGGATGTAGTGGAGATACCCTTATCTTCGCACGTTTTCCTTCATACGCGTTGTTGTGCTAGGATTTTTAAGGATGTGGATGCTTTGTGTTCACTTTAGTAGTAGATCTAGCTGGAGGTATTCTAGTGTCTGAAGAGCGTGCTGTTCTGCAAGAAGTCTTCGTCTGAGAGAAAATAGCCAGGGTGTAATAGACCAGAAAAAAGAGGTAGAGAGCGACAGCAGCGGTTAGTTGCTGCTTCCCACTCGCCCGAGGCTTTCACGAGGAAAAAGGCTATTTTACGCGTTCTGTCACTTTGTGCATCTCGGCCTGACCCCACTGCCTCATTCCTCTCACCTTCTCATTCATTCTTCATCCTTAATCTTCTTGTGCATACCCATAACTTGAATCTCTGTCTAGTTGCTGACAACTCACCATGGCTACCAACCTCGGCCACTACACAAAGCCGATAAGGTCTAAAGTGAATACAAAATCGCCAGAGTACCAGGACAACTACAAGGAGATGCTCGGTCTCGTGAACCAGCTCCAGGAACGACTCCACGAGGCCACCTTCCAAGGCTCGGATAGGCTGCTGGCCCTGCATCATAAGCGCGGATCTCTGCTCGGTAAAATGATCATGTCCATCACATTTTATTGCAATCCAAGAAGGGAAAGCCCGTTCCAACATATCGACTGATCGCAGTGTCACCTCTGTAAAACTAGCTCGCGATCGCATCGAGCTGCTGCTGGATGACGATTCTCCGTTCTTGGAGCTCTGTCCGCTTGCTGGACATGAGCAGGAGGATATGACTGTGGGTGGATCCCAGGTCGCTGGAATCGGTCTTGTGTGGTACGTACATAATTTTCTCATCGACGTGAACTGTTCGCCCATAAAACATTATCCTGATACGTCTTTGAGCATGGTTCCTTACTAGCGGTATCGAGTGCATGATCACGGCTAACATTCCGACCTTGCAGGGAGGTGCATGGAACGCATCGACAATGGCAAGAGGCTCTCGAATCAGCGAGATCGCTTGGATCAACCGTCTGCCTCATATTCAGCTCGTCCAATCGGTAAAAGAGGATTTGCAGTGCTCATGAACCTGCCTCTTGATCGAAAACAAGAGTTACTCAACACTGCCGCATTTCGTCTTCTGACCACTAGGCTGGAGCAAACCTCGCACAGCAGAGTCGCGTGTTCCACCCAGGTGGGGCTGGATTCCGTCACTTGGCCGAGAGGTTCGTGAACGAGTTTGTTTTCGTTCGCATGCACTACAATAGTTCTCGGAAAGCAACAGGAACACTAAAGCATTTTTTTCTTCTGTTTTCGGTTCATTATCTTGCAGATCCAAAGCTGGATTACCCTCGGCTGCTGTGGTGTTTGGCAATTCGACTGCTGGAGGCGCTTACATTCCTGGGATGAGCGATTACGTCGTGATGGTCAAGGTAACATGGTAACACCTGTCTCTGCATCAAGCATTTTGACAACAAAGCTGTCGTTGTGCTAATCATCGATATTTCCATACGTGCCGGCAAACAGGGCAAGGCCCAGGTTTTCCTGGGAGGTCCACCACTGGTCAAGATGGCTACAGGCGAGATTACAGATGCAGAGAGCCTGGGTGGAGCTGATATGCACAGCCGCAAATCAGGTGTTTCTGATCAGCTTGCCATGGACGAGTACCATGCAATCTCGATGGCCCGTGAGTTCGTCTCGGGACTAAACTGGACCAAGCAGGGCCAGCTGCCGATCCGGCATATCAAGGGTCTATTTGACCAGCCCATGTATGACCCTGATGAAATCTTGGGAATCGTCAGCGCCAACATCCGCATCCCCTTTGATGCTCTCGAGGTCATTATCCGCTTGGTTGATGGTTCTCGCTTCACGCAGTTCAAGCCATTGTATGGACCAAATTTGATCTGTGGATGGGCAACTATTCACGGTATTCCCGTCGGCATTCTGGCCAACAACAATGTCCTCTTTCCTCCCGAGGCCAACAAGGCGACACAGTTTATCCAGCTATGCAACATGCGCAACACCCCGATCCTCTATCTCCATAACATCACTGGATTCATGGTCGGCAAGAAGTATGAGGAGGAAGGGATCATCAAGGCAGGATCTCGCTTCATCAATGCAGTCTCAAACTCACAGGTGCCGTGTATCACTATCGTCATGGGTGCCAGTTACGGTGCAGGAAACTACGCCATGGCCGGGCGCGCCTACAACCCCCGATTCCTGTTTTCATGGCCGAACAGCAAGTGCTCTGTCATGGGCGCGGAGCAATTGACGGGTGTGCTCGATATTGTGATGCGAGATTCGGCTAAAAAGTCGGGCAGGATCATTGACGAAGAGATGGCCAAGGCCTCGATGGGGATGTTCCAGGCCATGGTTGAGAACGAGTCAGACGTGTACTGGACGAGTTCACGGTGCATTGATGACGGAGTGATTGATCCCCGCGAGACACGAACCATTCTTGGTTTCTGCCTCTCAGTCTGCTACAATACCGAGGTGAAAGGAGGCAACCTCTATGGCGTCTCGCGTATGTAATCGTACATAGAAGTACAGAAGCACCTCGGAGAAATCATAAAATAGCGACGCAATAATGGGCCTCTAGATATCGGTAGCTATCATCTGTTGGATTACGCTGAGCGCCTCTAAGTCAGAATCCGTGCTAGAACGCGACGATTACAGCCTTTTCCGATTTTCAGCTGAATACGAATAGACCTTCGGGTCCTGAATATACTACATGGGGTTGTCTTGTGGAGCGGAAAGACTTCATGAGGCACCTGCTAATGTTAGATTTAAATATTGGAAGAGATTAATCCATTGTAGACGACTTTTAAGCAACGGTGTATTATAAGCAGTCGAATAATAGCTACGAGCCGCTGAGGTTAAGTACTTTGTAGAATATATTTATTCAAAATAACGTCTTTTTATCTCTTTGCTTGCGAAGGAGAAATTAAAGTCTGACCATTGATGCAGAAAATGAGCATGGAGTAATTTGCTGAGCAGAAAAAAAAAAGTGCGTGCTGGTTAAATCGACTGAAGGCACAAAAGTGCGCGCTAGTTAAAATGAGAAAAGTGTACGCCTGTGCGGTGTGGCAAAGCTGAATCAAGGTTTTTGGTGCAGAGTAGCAAACCCGATCTGGACCCTGTGAGCAAAGGAATAATATAATGTAGGGTAGGGTAGTATTTACTCCTGGTCTCCTTTTACTCCTAAGGAACTATTTGATGAATATGTATCGACACCACCCACTCTGAACCGAACGCACCGCACACCCCACATCATTGTACCATATCCGATTGGTACGCCTTGCCGCAGATGGTCTTCATACGCATTGCCAGCGAGAGTTGAGATGGGGTTGTGTGCCTTTCTTCTTCGACCATTAGACGTCATGCATGCTCAGCAATTAGTCTCTTGTACATTGTATTGACCTATGTAGTACGTGCGAGCAGAGAAGAGTACCTTTAACATGGTGCAGACGGGAACAGCTTTATAAGGTACTGTCTGCCCTGAGGATAAAGAGCCCTTTCTTGTCTTGTTGGCTTCAGTCTGTAAGTGAAATAAGTATAGAATATCGCATCTTGTGTATCTTGTGTTGTTGATACCATTTGTTCTGAGACCCTGCAGCGTAATTGTATTATTTCTCCATCCTTTCGGTATCCTTTACTGGCAGCACTAAGCAATGGAGGTCCTTTTTACTATACAGCATTTTTTATCCAGAGTGTAACGAATGGTTTGTTCCATACAGTTTCCTCACACTTTCCCTGGGCACAGCTCGTCTCTCTGTGTCACCTTGCTCGGCATGAGAATGTGTCGTACCAATGCTGGTAATGTCTTTAAGCTTCCTATCCACTTTGTACTGGGACCGGCATTACTACACACACCAGCTTGGACATGCCATTTTCATGACTGATGGGTCATGTGTAAGAACAGAAAGTGTGCGCAGCTGTGTCGCGCTTGCATATCAGGGCACTAATTAATCTGATACAGACCCGCACAGCCACACAGGATAGGTTGCGGAGAATGCAGGTATAAAACATTTTTTTTTTTTCCTGACGAACCCCGAGAGACAATGTTGGTTTCCACCCATTACCAAAGCATCTGGTATTTTTATTGAGTAGCCTATTCATGAACCGCAATAATACAACAGCGGCGTTCCTGCATTTCTTTATCACAGTGTGACAAGCAAGTCAAAATTCGATCAGCAATCTCCCGAGCATGCGGAGTCTTGACATCGTCTTCTGTCTTTCCCATGAAGAAGCAAAAAAAAAAACCCCCCCAAAGCAATTTTTTTTTTTTTTTTTGGCGATATACAAGCGTCTAAGTGCAACATCTCTTGCGATTGCAAGAGCTCACATCGACTTCCGACACGGTGCTCACCTGCCTTTTTTTTTTTTTTTTTTTTTTAAAAAAAAAAATAAATTATTATAACCAAGGGACATAGGACCAAAGCAACAGTAATAATTTATTACAGGCATACATGACCCGATGATGAGCTCGGACAAGTATTCGTGACTGAAATTGGCGACGTTCCGCTTGATGAATTTGACGTGCTTTCACGAAGAGGTAGAGGCGATAGCCATATCCCACACTCTTCCTCTTATTCGCTCATTGCAAGCGCTTCTTTGCATTTTTCAAGTCCTTATAGCCCCACGATCGTTTTAACCCATTCACGTCACCATTGCCGATCTTATGGATATCTGCCTATTAGTTAGTAAGAACCAAATGTGAGAAGCGAGTCTTGCTCCCGACGTAAATAACCTTTTTCAAAGTGATAACGTACCCTGGCAACTAAAAGCGTTGGGAGTGTCGCGAACAAGGAGGGGATCATTGCGATTGACGTGGGAACAATAAATGAGCCAATCTCCTCAAGCATGAAGATACCGCGTGTTTTCGTAGAGAGCCGCATATAAGACGCGTTCGAATAAACCACTTGAAAGAGCGGCGCAATTTCATTGCCGGCGTCTAAGAATGCTTTTTCAAAGCGCGCGAGGCGGTACATGTCCCATATGTTTTTTTCATTCTTCGTCCCCAGTGCTGGGTCAGTGGCCTCGCCCCAACATATTTCCTTCCCGAAAGCTACAGCCCTGATATCGGGTCTGTCTGGCTTCAGCCCTGATATCGAGTCTGTCTGGCTTCAGCCCTTGAGTCTTCTGTGTTGTGGAGTCCGTGTTCGGACTATGTATTTTCATAAAAGACAACGATTAAAACAAATCAACAGATCATCATAAAAAGGACGTCAACGCATAACACACTTACAATTCACTCTTAACAAACTCGTTGTCTACAAAGGCTTGCATAATAGGAGCGATGACTTCACGATGAAAGTATTTTCTGAGACTATGTCAACTGGCTTATACGGCAGGTATTCCAGGCTAATATTCGTTTAAAAAAGTTAACTCGTGCGCGTATAACTATATAGTACACGAATGCGCATGTCAAATGACTTACAGCATCTCAAGCATTAGTCGAATCTTTCGGTCCTTTTTATTGAGGGAATGAAGAATCTCAGCTACATCTTCTCTCTCTCCCTTGAGACAAAGCTGTAGACAAAAAAAAGTTAGACGGCACACGAAGACAAATTAAGTCAGCAGTGCATGTAACTAGTCGACATACCCTCACAGTTTTCATCATGAGACTATCATCGAAGTCGGTATCTGGCAATTCAATTGTCGACTTCGCAATCTTACGCAGCAATCCTTCGGTGAACGCGTTTTTCATCCTCGCTGTCGGCATCGAGGGTGCAAACACACCAATAATAGCCATGGCGTCGGCAACTTCTGTTTTTTTTATTTCGCTCTGAACCAAAGCATCGATGCATGCTCGCTGAAAGGCTTGAAACCGACACACTACGCAGATGTCATCCGCTACCCAGTCGCATTGAGTGTGCGAGGCTTTTTCAACACTGCGAAGAAGAACCTCGCGCTCATCGTTGTCGATGACTGGTTTCGTAATCACTGGCTCTGCCTCTTCGAACGGTGTCATTACAGGTGCTTGTGATGCCGCTGGCACCGCCGCTGTTAGAACAAGCTGTGAGGGGGACCCTGGAGGTGTTGTTGATGCGGCTGTGGATGGTCTTGTCGATTGCTGCTGATGACTCTCATTCTCCTGCTGCATCGGCGCTGCTGCCGTGACATATTGTTTGTGTTATTCAGTCATTAACCTGTTTGAACTCGTGAATCTGATCATCTTGTTTGTAAAGTTCTTTGTACGCGAATATTGCACATAACATACCAATGTAGCAACTTTCTTCAATGCGTGCTGTGTGGAGATTTGATACAGCTTGCTTTTGCCTAGCGACGTTAGGGAGGAGGGCTGAAATATGCCCGCGCTAGACGTGAAGTAAAGAACATTGTTATGTTGTGTACTATCGGTAATGTAGATATGGGAGCTCCTGGACAGCTTGACTTACTGTTTCGGGTTCTTCATCAATTATAGCCCGGAGCTCATTCACTGTAGCCTTTTTGAGAGAGAATCCTAACTGACGCTTATCGAGCGCAGAATGATGTCGAAGGTACGGCAATACCTTGCCGGTCCAATATCCTAGCAACTGCTCTTTATCTCGAATGTCCTTGAAGGTTCTCATGAAAGATCTAAGGGAGATCTTGCGTACTGGTGTGCTGTCAATGTACTTTTTGTAATCGTCGAGCATTGTTGTCTTATCCCGGGACAGTGTCAATGGTATGATGAGGGCAGCAGAGTTGTGATCGATTTGATTTCCTATACAGAAAGACGCCCCCAGAATTGAGGTCCTCAGGGCAATTGAAGAGTTATACTATCAGATTCACACTCCATCTAATGAGTTCATATCAACACTAAACAAGAGAGCTATAATGATTGATCAAGTGAAGGCACGCTCTGCGTTACACCGAAAGAAGCACTATCGGAACCCACGAGTCATCACCGTCGTTCCCCCTTGTCATATGAAAGGAACATTGACGGCTGCGGGAGTAAAACGCATGACGAGCGGAGTAGCTTCACACATTCTCACAATTAAGACCGAAAATGTGCATAGCCATTCACGAAGCTATCCTCAAAAGTCTGATCAGGAGAGATGAGGGCCCCGTCCAATCAAATCATAAGTACAATGGCAGGAGGAAAGAGAAGGAACGCCGCCTTTTACACAACAAGAAGAACTATTCGACCCCTCGGCCATCGCCGACATTCCCTCTTGCCATTCGGAGATGTCGGCTGCAGCATGATTCAACTATACCGCACTGGGCGAGGATTGGCTTCACACACCGCGATCCGCTTCGCGCATGTGCATATCCATTCACAAAGCTAGCCTCAAAAGTCTGGCCAGGAGAGATGAGAGCCCCGTCATCCACGAATTTGCCATTGTTCTGCTTCCAAATTGAACAAAATTAAGGGGATTACCATTCGAGCGTCGGATGAAACGTCTGGATAGTTGAGCACGCGAGCAAATGATCTCGAGTGGGTGAAACGGGCCGAATGGGAATGACAAACGGGCGTGATAGTTGAGAGGATGGATGGGGAAGTATGGGGAGGCGAGCAAGCGCGTGGATGGAGAAGTGATCAAGTGTGTGGATGGAGAGGTGAGCAAAGCGAAATGATAGAGAGCAAGCGAGGAATTAATGGAGGATGACAACGTGGCCAAGAAATAAAAACGCGCTCAAGCATCGTGAAGAGGGAGTCAATCTCGTTTGACCGACATGTGCCGCCATTCTTCCACCTAACGATCAAGTGCGGAGGGTCAAGAACAGTACCCCTCAATGGCCGTTGGCCAAAGCACAGGGGTCAAGGCAGAGTCCCTATCGACTTAGCTGATCCCTAACCTGAGCGTGTCGTTGCCTCCTTATTCTTGTAAATTCTTTTTTCTGATCGGTGGAGAGCAAGGCTTTTCCCTGAGACCTCTCTTTGCAAGCGTGCTTGCATCTGAAGCTCTTATCGTTTATATCTGTGTAAGCTTATTTTGATTAGAGTTTATTGAGCAACATATTCACAACCAGTGCTTTTACACGATATACCGATTGTTACAGCCATTCGAAAGAATTATCAGGATTGGAGATCCAAAGCATGGACAAACATCATCAACAACACTGAGGACATGATCACATCCTGGAAGGGCTAAGAGCGTCGTGAAAACTTGTGTGGAGAACTCAACCGGTAAGCTGTCTAACCTAATACCACATCTAGCATGCAAAATAAGCATCCTACTAAATCATCTGTGCTCTACGCACGACACTCACTACAGCTTGGAAAGCAAGATCGCTCAATACTCCCGAACTTTTCAATTCATGCTCCTCCATTAGAGAAGCGCTTGAGCTCCTCTTTTTTCGATGCAGTTTGTTGGACGCGGCCAAGATGATCCTTGAGAACGAAGCGCAATTAGTTGAAGTAGTATTCGGTCGAAAAATAGCTTCAGAAGTGTTGCAAGAGTTGTTCTCGATGAGCCATACGTCCTGAAGACAACGTGCAGTTATTTCCGGGAAAAGTATCCTTCTCTCATAACTGCTGCAGCGCGGATAATGCTGCACTCAGAAATGCCACGGCACACGGAGATATGTGGGAAGCTATGATGCTACCCTCTTCGTTGACACGTTGAAGGCTCAACCTCTATCATTATGGCCTTCGCTGACCAAGACTGATCTTCCTGGGCAGCTCGTCGGCGATGTGACAGTTGTTGGATACAATGAACGGAAGCCAAAACTGGTGATCTCGACAGGAACATCTCAATCCAGGACTTCATGCAGGCGCATGTCAAGGACAGTTCCAAGAAGGCGAATCTGAGCTTTGATGGACTGGAGCGTGTCTCCATCGATTTGGGCGACACCAACTTCGCGCAGATCTTATCAAAACGTCATGTCAAGTTCCTGGATAGGTTGAAACGACGTAAACAAGGCGCGGAAGGTCAGCAAGACCGGGATCAATCAAGGAAGAGAAAAGCAAGTGCTGAATGAACAATATGCGATGACATACATCCGGACGCTAGACCTCATTGATAACAAAAAGAGAAGTAACATGGAGAACTTGTTGAACCGATCCTTTGTGAGGTGTGCATGTCTTCCGCGAACATCCAAGAGGGATTTTTTCCAGTGAACCTCGTCCAGGCAGTGCGCATTTTTTTTCCTCCTCTACTCAACCACAGTGCGTATTCAAGTTCCGACACAGCGCCCCTCTTGCTTACTTTGAAAAATACCCTCGTATGCTCTTCACGCTAGGCTCGACCCCAGGCCTCTTTAACTGTAAGATGGATAGCCTCGAATCCAGTCCTGAATAGTATTGACTTAAAGTTAAAAGGAAACGTCAAGTTTTCAGTCATATCATTTGAAGAGGACTGAATTCAAGTCTATCTTCACGAAGCGTTCATTTTTCTTATTAGTGGTGTCGGGAGGCTCCCGAATCAGCGAGATCGCTTGGATCAACCGTCTGCCTCATATTCAGCTCGTCCAATCGGTAAAAGAGGATTTGCAGTGCTCATGAACCTGCCTCTTGATCGAAAACAAGAGTTACTCAACACTGCCGCATTTCGTCTTCTGACCACTAGGCTGGAGCAAACCTCGCACAGCAGAGTCGCGTGTTCCACCCAGGTGGGGCTGGATTCCGTCACTTGGCCGAGAGGTTCGTGAACGAGTTTGTTTTCGTTCGCATGCACTACAATAGTTCTCGGAAAGCAACAGGAACACTAAAGCATTTTTTTCTTCTGTTTTCGGTTCATTATCTTGCAGATCCAAAGCTGGATTACCCTCGGCTGCTGTGGTGTTTGGCAATTCGACTGCTGGAGGCGCTTACATTCCTGGGATGAGCGATTACGTCGTGATGGTCAAGGTAACATGGTAACACCTGTCTCTGCATCAAGCATTTTGACAACAAAGCTGTCGTTGTGCTAATCATCGATATTTCCATACGTGCCGGCAAACAGGGCAAGGCCCAGGTTTTCCTGGGAGGTCCACCACTGGTCAAGATGGCTACAGGCGAGATTACAGATGCAGAGAGCCTGGGTGGAGCTGATATGCACAGCCGCAAATCAGGTGTTTCTGATCAGCTTGCCATGGACGAGTACCATGCAATCTCGATGGCCCGTGAGTTCGTCTCGGGACTAAACTGGACCAAGCAGGGCCAGCTGCCGATCCGGCATATCAAGGGTCTATTTGACCAGCCCATGTATGACCCTGATGAAATCTTGGGAATCGTCAGCGCCAACATCCGCATCCCCTTTGATGCTCTCGAGGTCATTATCCGCTTGGTTGATGGTTCTCGCTTCACGCAGTTCAAGCCATTGTATGGACCAAATTTGATCTGTGGATGGGCAACTATTCACGGTATTCCCGTCGGCATTCTGGCCAACAACAATGTCCTCTTTCCTCCCGAGGCCAACAAGGCGACACAGTTTATCCAGCTATGCAACATGCGCAACACCCCGATCCTCTATCTCCATAACATCACTGGATTCATGGTCGGCAAGAAGTATGAGGAGGAAGGGATCATCAAGGCAGGATCTCGCTTCATCAATGCAGTCTCAAACTCACAGGTGCCGTGTATCACTATCGTCATGGGTGCCAGTTACGGTGCAGGAAACTACGCCATGGCCGGGCGCGCCTACAACCCCCGATTCCTGTTTTCATGGCCGAACAGCAAGTGCTCTGTCATGGGCGCGGAGCAATTGACGGGTGTGCTCGATATTGTGATGCGAGATTCGGCTAAAAAGTCGGGCAGGATCATTGACGAAGAGATGGCCAAGGCCTCGATGGGGATGTTCCAGGCCATGGTTGAGAACGAGTCAGACGTGTACTGGACGAGTTCACGGTGCATTGATGACGGAGTGATTGATCCCCGCGAGACACGAACCATTCTTGGTTTCTGCCTCTCAGTCTGCTACAATACCGAGGTGAAAGGAGGCAACCTCTATGGCGTCTCGCGTATGTAATCGTACATAGAAGTACAGAAGCACCTCGGAGAAATCATAAAATAGCGACGCAATAATGTGTCTCTAAATTTCGGATGTTTTTCAAACCTTGGATAGACTTAATAATTTTTTGGGTTTTTTTTATTTTGCTCTATTCAGCGCACTAGTATGGCCGTGCGTAGCCGATATACAAGGAGGAGGCCATGGTTATGACGAGGCTTTCTTAGGCTTTATGCCTTCTTTAGGGCCTTGGGGATGTTGCCACTCAAGTTGCCGCTAATCTCCTTCTTGGTAGGGCCAGTGGAGGCGCGGTGCTTGATACCATCGCCGAGCTCCTTGACATTCATCTTGCGATTCTTGAAGTCAACGATCTGGATGGACTGGCTGGGGAGCTTGCCGTCCTTAGAACCTTCCAGACGGATGTCGGCGCAGTTCATGTAGTACTGAGGCAAGATGTTGGCAGTCCATCTAGTTTTATAGTATGTAGGGATATTTGTTCATGTCAGACAAGAATGGACGCTTATAAACAGATATGATGTATGCTCGACGAGATCGATGATATCAAGGAACTTACGACCAAACGAAGAGGCACTTGTCGTGTGTACAGGAGGGAACATTGCTTGGGATCTTAACGGGCCACTTGAAGTAAGCTAGATTGACATGAGAAGAACGGCATTTGGGCAACGTTAGTGTACGTGATCGAAATTGAATTTAATTTGGTCATGGGTAGCTTAGCACTGATGAGGGCATGGTTGCGATTTTCCTTACCATCTGGGCAAGTATTAGTGTAGCGACCAATCAAGTGGAAGGTCTTGCCGCCGTCATACGAGAGAGAGAACTCGCACTGCGGGGTTCACAAAAATTGTGTAGAAAGACAAAGATGGTTATTATCGTATTTTCCTTTAATCGCTGTACTCGAAACATTGGCTGAGGCCAGTGTATGCACACCAATCTTCCACAAACAACTCTCCGCTCTTGGGCTTCTTTTTCTTTTGGTGATCTAGCCCTCAGTTCGTAGAAAATGAAACATAGCTTACCATTCCACCGCCGTGGCGGGCCTGGTGGAACTGTTTGGTGCTCTTGGTCAGGACGGGTTGCTTCTTGATATCGCTGGCCCTCATACCAGAGGCATAGAAACGGACATTGATGGTCTGACCTGCCTTCATCTTGGTGATAGGGCCAGGTGCATAACCGCCGCAGGGGAACCGTACTTTCCAGACGTTATCCTTGTAACCAATGAAGGCCTATTGTGTGAAGATAATAAAAATTCGTCGTCAGTTTGAATGTTCAGATTGAGTGAGAAGAGTGGAGCATGTCGAGTTTGTGTCGTGATGTATAGTTTCGGGCTAAAGAGTGGTCGTTGTTCATCGTGCAGGGGACATTACATGGATCCGGCCGTTGTATTGCTTTGTGCCGAAACCACCACGGGGAGTTGGCCAGAGCATGGCCATGTGGGCAGATGCCACAGCGATATAAGAGATGATCAAAAGGAGGGCGGTGGCGAACTTCATGTTTGCAGGTGGAGAAGAAAGATGTTGTGTGTTATATGTCGATGAAGAGGTAGGGATGTGGACAGGGGTGCGGGTTATGCTCGTTGATAGCTGGGAGGATTGTGATCAAGAGTGAGATTCGCTCTAAATCGCAAGACGGGCCGAGGGAGTATCGGCGGAATGGGAGGTGGCGGTTGAGAAGTTCAAGGGAGGATGGATGATGAAGAAAAAAAGAGAGGGAAAACTTTGAGAGATGCCTGTGTTTATATAAGCGAAGTGCGAGGGCGATTTTGTTATCTCGCCGCGGACAATGGCTAGCGAGGGACCTGTGCTGCACGCAAGTGAGAGGTATTGTATTGGGAGGAATGGCTGAGATCTGTGCTCATTAAGACTCGACTGTGCCCAGCCCCCATCCAGCTTCCGAAAAAAGGTCCTGCGGCAGGAGGAAACACAAGAACGCTTCTATGGACCCAATTTGTTAACTCATCTGTGCGTTTATTAACCCGAGTGCGACAAAACCAAACACCTCATGGCTTAACTACGCTACGTACCAGCTGGACCTAAACTATAGCATGCCCTTCGTCAGTATGCGCCATTGGCCCTTTGTCACCATTTGGTCTTTGACTCTCTTTCTCGAAGCTAGCCCTCTAGCCACTAATCACAACCGCACTAGGGCCACTATGTAACACAATACTTCAAAGTCCTTCCCATGAACGACTGGGTGAACTCTATGGTTATTGGTCGCTCGGGAGAAATACCCAAACACAGCTAGCCGATGACTGTTACCAAGAGTATACCCCCTGACCTGCCTGACCTGACAAAACGGTTTAAAATGCATGCTAGCCGAGGGTAGCCCTCCGGTCTATCCAGACATGGGAGGGAGGAAGAGCAAAAGGCAGTAATTTCCCGCCAAACATAACCTTGGGATCATGGTATTTGGTAGACATCCCTAGTAAATGGAGGGTAGACCATACAAGTGAGCTTTCAAATCGCATTGATTGCAATAAATGACCTAATTTATGAATCTCTAGATGTCTCAAGGGAAGCAATGCAGAAAAAGGCAAGAGGAGACGGAGGAATGTCGCCATACGTCTTTGCCCTGTTTGCAATCGATGTCGGCCCCGCACGTTCCCGCTTTCCTGCACCTGCATATGCATCTGCACTGCGGTGAGGATGGAGCCCGGAGCAAGAAGAATCTAAAATCCCCTTGGTGCCACGGAGTGAAGGGTGCACGCGCGGACTGAGAATCTATGTGTACGTGTACATGGTGAGAGATACTTGGCAGGTCCAGAGTTGTGGAACCTAGGCTGGCCTTCCGATAGTCCAGCTGGACGGAGTCCCATAAGACATGTTTCAGTCGCTTTGACCTACATTACCGTCATTGTTCCTGAGTTTACTGGGCCAATGGCAGCGTTGCAACACTGCAGAAAGAATATCAGCGGGGTCATCCATCAGGGAGCCGGTATTTTTTCTTCTGGCTCCCGCTGCTGCTGTTTTGAGGGTCTCGACCACCTGAGCAGAGAGTTCGGGTGTCGATTCGGCGATCTCTTTCATTCACATCTCATTCATTCCTTAATCGCCATCACAAATAGATATACCTTGTCATTTTTCACAGCCTTGGGCATAAAGGTGTCCACTACGACATTCAACTGCACCACAATTGTCCTCCATGCGCAAAGGCTTCACGTCCCTTGTTGTTCCAGTGTCGCGAGTGGCTTCTGCTACTCAGCTCTTTCACAATGCACTAATCTTTGTGCTCTGCCTCTTGATCTGTGTCCTGGGTCAGTCGTCTGCACAGCAACCCGAGGATGTGCCACTTCGCGCCATTGCCTCTATCTATCCCCCGCATCCGGAATCCACATCTCCACCAACAGTCAATCTATAACCGGGTAATAGAACAGGCGATCCGTTCGGCTGGTCTGACTGCACGGACGATCTCGTTTGTTACACATGGTAAGGTTTGGTTGCCACCAAAAAAATGTGAGCACAGCCCTCTGGTCTTAACCATCACTAAATCTTGTATGTAGCGGCCGCCATTATCTCAGACGATATTAAGTTGGACTCGAGGTCGTTTGTGCCCCTCACCATCACAGATGAGATGGCTGGTATGAATTACGATCCGCACCGATTGAGTACCTCCATTTACAACGCCATCCAAAACCCAGTGGACGCTCATATTGTCTCCGTTCCCGATTATGCGGTACTGAAGGATTCTATCATGAAGGCCAAAAAGAATCACATCCCTATTATCGCGCTATACACTGGACTGCAGGCAGACGAGGACATAGGTATTCTCGCTGTCAAGTCGGATGAGGTACGCTGGCTCAAAAGTGTCTCGCAAAATGAACCCCTGTTTGTGAAAAGCGCTGATACCTATTTACTTCATCTTTCTCGTAGTTTGAGGCAGGACGACTGATAGGAGCGGAATTCCTAAGCGACGGTAAGCACTGACATCGCTTCTTGTATCATTATAGAAAAAGATGACCACAATATAATATCTCACCCACTTTCCTTAAACGATTTTTTGTATCTGGAATGCGCATACGACAGGAGCCAAGGATGTTGTCAATTTTCTTAATTGGTCTCTGAACTAATATCTCTTGAAAGCCCTGTGCATTCAGAGGTGTTGGATATAGCATCGGCTTGGCTTTAAACGATACCCTGACTCAGGGACTGATCATCGGCAACCCGCATGCCAGCCAAATCCAATACGCACTCGACAAGGCTTTGCAACAAGTTTCTACTCGAACGATCTCTGCCAACAGAACTGATCAGCTGTATTGCGATGACAACGTGAGCAACCTGACAACTGGAATCGACTGCCATGAAACAGAGCCTTGGAATCACACTATCAACCAGGTTCTGCCAGTTCCCATTATCGGCATTGGTCCGGGATTTAACTGGACAGAATATCGATATTTGTCTTAGGTGGGCGAAAACGATTGCGAGGCAGGAAGGGGCTATGCAGACGATATCGTTGCGAAAGGAGGGCGTCGACCTATCTGTGTGGTTGTCAGCGACGAGCCAGACCAGCAAATGCTGATGTGTCACGGCCTGTACGAACACATGTCAGAAATTATGGGTCAGGGGGCGCTACCGCACTTTAATGACTACTGCATTCGACTAGCCTATACAGACCTCTCCTCGGCATCCAGAAAGATGGTTGATCTGGCAAAGACCTACCGGCACGACAGCTTTTACACGGCTTCGTCGTCACTTTTTGAGCTGGTCCGCTGTATGGCGGCGCTTGGTATCGTCGACAAGGGCCTGCTACTCACTACAACAGGAAGATCCGCGGCATCACTTACAGATTATATCAACGGCAAGATCGCCCAGGGGTGATCCCAACAGTCTTATTGGAACGGCTTTATGACAGGACAGGGTTTAGAACTTTATTTCGACAGGACCGCAGAAACCGAAGTTCGTTTGCCACGTGGGACAGTATTTTTCGATAGAGAAAGATCAGCCCTCGCCGGGCAATCCTGCTGCCACCCATGTCCTGAGCAAACGTACAGCGATACCCCAAGCAAGCAGGAGTGCTATCAATGTCCGTTTGGAACTTTCACGATCATGCGAGGTCAACGTCCCGTTTACTATGCGAGGACTATGGACAGGGTGTTGTCGCTTGCCAGGAATACTTTACGACTAGGCATGCCACCAATGTTATGCTAGCCATCCTTATACCAATACACTGATATGGCAGCCTTCGTTTATTACTACATCTGGACGCGCAATCGAAACAAGAGGATCCTGGACGAACCTTGGCAGCTATCTTACAGCAAACTCATGGGGCTCGAACCAAATTCTGACCTCAGCGACCCAGACGATGATCCTGAATCAAACGAGAAAGGAGATACATCGACACCTTATCATGAATCCAATTCGCGATCAGCAGCAAAGTACAATCAAAGCCATTCGACAATCATTGGCAGTTACTCTGATATCCAGCCCATGGACCAATTAGGATGCGCTGTTGGCGTCTATCGCAATCTGCCAGTGTTTATCCGACACATCGGTGGGTCAAGGGTCCACTTGACTCGAAAGCTTAGGATTGAAATTAGGAATGTTATGGAATTGCGACATCCAAAGCTTGTCGAACTTGTCGGAACCTGCCAATAGCCACCGGATATTTGCATAGTCTACGAGCACTGCTCCAAAGGGACCTTCAACGAGATATTGGCGAATCCGGATTTGAATTTCAAATGATTGCTCAAACTGTTATCTATGAGCGACATATCGCGGGGCATGGAGTTCTTGCACAACTCTAAGATTCAATACCATGGTGACCTGCGATCATCCAACTACCTAGTCACCAGTCGATGGGAAGTCAAGATGGATGGATACGGACTCGATGAATTCGTGAAGACAGCGGGTAGGATACAACGTAGGAACGACGACGAACCCGCTTCTAGCGACCCTTATACCTGCCCCAGACGAGGGGGTTGTTGGAGCGGATATGAGTGCTTTAGATTCTTCGCCTCACACAAGTGCTGACAACCGAGGACTTTATCATTCGCATACGCCGCTGGTTCCTCAGAGTACTGGCGACGAACTGGCTTCTGAGGTGGATGAGGGGTGATTTTCTATTGCCAGGACGGCCAAGGAGATCCAGAAAGACCTTTGGGTCGCACCCGAGATGGCCATATCTTTCGCAAGCAAGCCTGGTGACGTCTATAGTGCGGGAGTTATCTTTAACGAGATTATGACGCGAACTGCACCCTACGCCAGACAGCTTCAGAATATGGATCTCATCGATGGCTCGTCTCAAGTGTTGTACATGGTCAAGTTTGAACACCAGCGGCTGGATCTCCTACTGGGTGATGATTCGGACGAGAGCGTTGACGCGGTTAACCACTTGATCTGTGATTGCCTTCAACCGGAGCCGTACTTGCGTCCTGACTTTTCAAACATTTTGCAGCGTGTCCGCACGATCAGCCCAGACAGAGAGCTCACCGGACCCGTGAAGCAATCCAAATTCCTGCCTATGCTCCATGATTTGATAACAGGATCCAGCACGCCAGCTGAACTTGCAGTGCCTGACAACGGTCACCGGGCAGACGAACGCGAGGAGCAACTCAAGACGGTCCATTGTCTGCTTGTAGATGATAACCTCGTGAGCCAAAAGGCTATTTCCAAGATACTGAGTCGTATGGGTATTACGCCCGAGCTTGCCAACAATGGTCAGGAGGCTGTGGACAAATGCCGAGTCTGGTCAGCGGCGATCGCCAAAGCGACCCGTGGCGGACAAGAGGGCCATGAGGATACCCTAATGCATCAGACCCTCCAGCAAAACAGTTCGATATCCTCTTCATGGTCCTTTGGATGCCAGTTCTTAGTGGACTTGAGGCTGCAACCGAGATCCGAACCCATGCCGATGGCGTAAACGCGGAGGAACCGTTTATCGTGGCGGTGACCGCGTGTGTGATGCTCGGCGATCGAGAAAAATGGATTGAAAGTGGAATGAACCAGTACCTTGCCAAAACCATTCGGAAGGAGGAACTATGTACACTTCTAGGTGATTGTTTGGTCGGGTGAGCGAAGATACAGAGGAAGAGGATGTTGTTGAGTGAGCGGAAGCGGATCCAGAAGAGGGAGCGCAAGATGCTTGAGAAGCGAAGTCTAGCGGTTTCGAAAGACGCTACGACAGGAAACGCGAGAAAGGGACTTAGTGTAGCAACGAACACGGTTGAAACGAAACCAACAGTAATGAGAACGACGGTGGAGGCGCGGAAGAAGAAGACAGTGAAACTGAGAGTGGTGATGAAAGTGTCGAAAAATCCGATAACCAGACTCTCAATAACACCAGAATCCCACCTGCCCGTCCGCGAAGAGGTCGGTGATTGCGTCTTAGTAGCAATACGTCACATATGAGCAACGACGAAGGCGTGCTCGATTGCCGCGATGGATGTGGAGGTGGGCAAATAGGCGCTGACTAAGCGCGGGGCGAAAGCGACGCGAGAATGGTCGCATTATCGTTCAATCGACTGCTACCTATGATCCGACCACAGGGTCCACTCCTGTTGTCCAGGACAATGTTCTATACAGAAATAACGACTTTGAGGAGGATCTAGTTGGAGAGAGGTCAGCTCGGTCGGATTTCGTCCGATACTCCTTTGAGTTCGGCTAGCACTACGGTCACCATTGCGAATAGGGTCCATGAGGCTAGATTGACACAACGACGCGATAACAAGGACGACTCATCAATTCCCCTTGGGAGATGAGAACGTTCATTCAGCTCATTTCGTGCATATTACCATGTAAATTATAAAAGATAGCTGTTGTGAGTGATAAGGCACCATTACTTTCAACATTGTCACTTTATCCAAGATCATATTGCTAAGAATGCATATAAATTTTATTGATCAAAGGGAATGCCAGTAAAAGTCCTATTCCTCGTCAATCTCAATATCAGGACGACTTTCCCGTAGCCATTGAACGACTTGTTCGTCATCGTCTTCGTAGAGTCCTTCGATAGTCCTCAGGTTCGGCCAATTCTTGCTCATCCACACGATCTCAGGCACTTCGACGGCATGGTCGATTGCACTCAGACACAACGTGTGGAGGTCCGTGAGTGGCACCAACAGCGCAAGCCCAGATCGCAGCGAAAAGTCGATCCAGATGCTATCGCTTGTCTCGTCCTTATCCCCTTCACCTTCGAAATCGCTCCCATGCTCTCCATTGTTCAGTAGAGTCGCGCCGATGGCCAGGTACTTTAGTTTTTTCAACTTTGACAATTGTTCGTAGACGAATCGTCGCGCTAATGAAGGCGGATACAGTCGCTTCTCGTCTTCGGTCATTTCGCTGGAGTCGTAATCAAAGCGCAGGACCAAAGACTCTAGCTCAAGGCATGCCCACTGTCCCCGAAGACCCTGATGATTGGAATGCTTTGTTCGAAGGATAGAGCTGTCTGTGTGGGCAACGACAGGTCCTGCGCTTGCTGCCCGTCCACTTTTATACGCCTCCGCCATCATTTTGCCCACATTTACCGAGACATCCCAGCCTTCCAGTTTCCTGAGTCCCCAGCATCTCTCGAGCAGTTGTTGAACGATTTCACCCTGGATCCCGTACGTCGTGTTGATGTCAAGAACAGTAAGGCCTCCACAGTATTCCACCAATGCCATAAGACTTTTGTTCCCAAACCGTGTCTCTGCTGCGTGGAATGTTTGCAAGCTGGGGAAGGATGCGATCAAACTGGCGATTGTGGCATCGTCCATGTCCTCCGAACACGATATGTCCAAATGCTTAATTTTGGGGCAGCGCTTAGCTAGTCGTGCAGGAAAGTCCTTGCTAAAGTACACCTCGGCTGATTCTCGGAGTGAGAGTCGATTGAGTAACGGGAATCGGCTGCCGAGGTTAAGCACCAAGTCCTGCATACATGTGACGCTGTCCATGCACAAGGACCGGATCCCGAACGACTCTTTGGACTCGATCTTAATGTCCTTGGATAGTGCTTCTGCTGAAGTTTGTCCAGCTAGATCAGATGCCGCCAAGAGTCCTGACGCGAATTCCTCTGCGGATCCAAAGGGGTGCTTGATAAAATACGTTCCTTTTAGCGAGAGCTCTTGTAGCGATCCATTGCGTTTGCTCAGGATGGTCTCAAGTGTGCTGACTTGAAGCGTTTTGTTCTCGTCAAAGGCTAGCCTTCTCAAGAAGCGTAATTCGCAGACCGCTTCAATAAGACGGGCGTAGCTGGAAGACGGGTCATCGTGGATGGAGAGCGAGAGGTTGTGAAGGTGAGGGTTCTGCTGAAGGAGACGTACATGATCAGCTTCGTTTGCCAGGGTGGTCTTTGGGAGGACCAGGGTAATGAGATTCCTGCAGATAGCGGCATCGACACTGAAGAGCAGGCTGATGTCGTCGTATCGTGAGCATTTGAGGATCCGGATCAGATCACCATGTCTGCCGAGAGCGTCCAGAAAGGCGGGTTGGTGCCACTGTTTCCCTGCGTCGATGGTGTGCCAAAGGATCGGTAGCCAGGATGCATTCCATGCCCGACTGACGCGCGAGCACGAGGTGATGGCCTTACGGTCTAGGGAGCGGGAGATGCGCTCGCAGATCTCTGGCAAGGCGAACACCTTGTCGCGAGGGTCTTGACCGGAGATGGAGACGATGGACATGGCGACAGAAGCTGCGGATCGCAAGGCAAGTCAGAGGGATATTTATTATGTTATGGCGCGATATCGCTGTCCTTTGACGAGAAGCGCAGCTCCATCCACTTGGTAGGCATATTCCCGATAGCGTTTGTGCCTTGTTCACTCTTTTTCCTACTTTCCTGCTTTCTTACTTTCCTCCGTGGCACCTTAGCAACTTGAATCACCTCATTCGCATTACTCGCTTCATTCGCTCTCGGTTTTGCAATGGGAATCCTACCAACGTCCAACAAGTTCCCAGTCTTGCTGGTCCTGAACCCATATTCGGGCAAGAACCAGAGCCGTGAGGTCCTAGAGACGATCGTTCAGCCAGCACTCAATAAGGCCGAAAAGCCCTTCAAGGTGATCGAAAGCGTCGCTCAGAGTCATACGCAATCGTACTTTATCGATAACATCAAGCCCATTATCACGGACCTAGTCCAATCGCTCAGCGTGGTCAACGAGTCCGCTCCCGACGCCCCGTCGTTGTCGGTTTCTCGACCAAACTCCGCCACACTGCAGGTAATGGTCTTGGGAGGCGATGGCACCGTCCACGAGATTGTCAATGGAATCCTTCGCGGACTTGAGGGCACTGCCTTCGTCTCGGACGAGTTCCGACCCAGGATCGAGCTCTCAATCATTCCAACAGGCACCGGAAACGCGATCTCGACCAGTTTGGGCGTGACAAGTGCTCAGGACGCTGTGGACCGGTTCCTCGTAGGAAAATCCGTTCCTCTACGACTCATGATGGTCTCGACAAGAGCGCAGCAGAATTGGAAGATCCAGGTGTACACAGTTGTCGTCAACAGCTTTGGTCTCCATTGCGCGACCGTGTACGACTCTGACGAGTTCCGGCATCTGGGCAACGACCGCTTTCGGCAAGCCGCCATGAAAAACATTGAGAACCTGCGGCAGTACGAAGGCCAATTAGTGCTCTATAGCCCTGTTCGAAGGTACAGTCGGACGTCGCGATCGTTCAGTCCTGCTGCCCACGATAGCAGCAGTGCTAACGGCGGCATTACGATATCGCTGCCAGGACCGTTCACATACCTGTTGATCACCAAGCAGGCTTCGCTCGAGCCAGGATTCACTCCTACGCCGCTCGCTAGCACTTCGGACGACTGGATGGATGTACTGGCGGTCCAGAATGTTGGGCAGGCCGAGATTCTGCAAATGTTTGGTGCAACGTCGGATGGGAAGCACATCGAGCAGGAGAAGATCGAGTACTTTAAAACAAAGGCCATCGAGCTGGAGACGCCTACGAAGGGTCGGTTGTGCGTCGATGGCGAGTTTTTGACGATCGAGGGTGGCCCTGAAGGAAGGGTGCGGTTCGAGATTGTGTCTGACCCGGATACCCAGCTCTTTAGTGTCTATGTCTGAACGTAATAAAGCTTACACTTCGTGCTTGGATTATGATTAAGTACAGGCTTCTTTTTTTTTTTTTTTTTTTTTTAAAAAACAACTTCTCACTCTTCTTGTATAGTCTGTCAAAAGCGAGACGGAGCTGTACAAGCCTGTTGATCTGTAAATGGTTCAAAGCATGCAGTCGAGACCAGCCGATATGGATGATCTTAGATCCAGCCACGGTGAAGCTCTGCTCTCCTGTGCATCTGTCAAGAAGGTTGGCGGTGTGGTCACTGAAAGCCCAGCTTCGGCTGAGTGTGTCCAGAGCCCAGCTTAGGCTGAATATGCCCAGAAACCAAGCGTACTAAGCTAAGACTTCCTTATAGCCCTGCGTTCGCATGCTGAGGTACAATCTAAGCTTCCATTAGAAGATACTCGGTGTGTACGGTATTGGGTGGATCTGGTTGCGAGCATTGACAAGGAAAATGCAATAATAGAGGACACGATTACCTCCCTATTCAGCTTTCTTTATCCTCCGGAGATGACATGAGCAGTAGCGGCAAAAACATTGGCTTTTAGACCGTCGAGGAATACGATAGGCGATTTTTATTGCTTTATTAACGATGTCGACCGGAAAATCAGCACAACAGACCTCGCTCCGAACGCGTTGAAATGAAACTCGCCAATCCACACGCGCCAGTGGCTTGGACCCTCCCTTTTTTGTTTTTGTCCTCCGGGCGCCGAACTGAGCAGAGCCCTGCCGTGAGAGCGACCAAGATCCCGTCCGAGAGGAATGCAATCACTCACCGTCTGGCATCTCCATATTCTCTCCGGATTTTCATCAGCAACTCCTCTCTTTTCATTGTCCTCCCCTAGAGCCCTCCTTCTTCCTCTCTTCATCCCGATTGCCTTGATCCCCTGAGAGAGACCTTGAGCATCATCCACGCAGGGCAACCATACTCGATCAAGAAGCTTCTTTTCATACCCTACACAAATACATATTCATATCGCAATGCTTCGCGCACTCTCAGCCAAATCCGCATGCCGCATCGTACGTCAAACTGGAGGTAATATCTTGGTACCGTTAGTTGTACCCTCCTGGCCTGCTATGTACAGGATCGGAATCGTCTCAACACCCAGGTCGGACGCGCCCACGCCAATCCTATCCTATCTACTCAGGCGCGATTATGTCTTACAACAAAACAAAAACGTGCCAGAATGCTAAGGGCGCAGGATTCGACCGGTCGCGCGGAAAAAGGAGCGCAGACGGCACCTATTCCAGTATCACCATGACTACCTCGGAGCCTATGTCCGAAGTCCTTGGCTGGAGACGAGGCATGACAGATATGGCGTATATCAGCGTGCTTCACATACGCAACAATGGACACACCATTGTAATCAACAGTCTTATGTTATAGGACAATCCATTAGCTTATGGAAAGACAGTTCACTGACGACGACCTTCGTTTCCCATTGACTGATCTGTAGCTCCCCGTCACTTCCGCACCTCTACTATCACCAGGAACGAAGTCGAGGTATTTGTCGATGGCAAGCCCGTCAAGGTAGAGGCAGGATCGGCTGTTATTCAGGCCTGTGAGAAGGCGGGTGTTCTCGTTCCTCGCTTCTGCTATCATGAGCGCCTGTCTGTTGCAGGAAACTGTCGTATGTGCTTGGTCGAAGTGGAAAAATCGCCCAAGCCCGTTGCCTCATGTGCATTCCCTGTCATGCCAGGAATGAAGATCAAAACGGACACAACTTTGGTCAAGAAGGCTCGTGAAGGTGTCATGGAGTTCTTGCTGGCCAACCACCCATTGGACTGTCCCATTTGTGACCAGGGAGGAGAGTGTGATTTGCAGGATCAGTCTGTCCGTTATGGTTCGGATCGCGGTCGTTTCTCGGAGGTTGTTGGCAAGCGTGCTGTTGAGGACAAGGACTTAGGGCCATTGATCAAGACCACCATGACTCGCTGCATCCACTGCACGCGTTGCGTTCGCTTCGCTAACGAAGTTGCTGGATTCCAGGATCTTGGTACCTCTGGGCGTGGCAATGACATGCAGATCGGCACGTACATCGAGAAAACTATGAACTCTGAGGTATTGTTTAACGTACACGGTCAAATTATGCCACCCGCTGAGCTTGGATAGCCTGCTAATGACCTTGCCACATCTATCATATGTCCAATATCCTTCAATCGACAACCAACTGGATCGCGCTGTATGCAACCATTCAACAACTGGATGTTTGATCAAACAGATGTCCGGAAATTTGGCTGATGTCTGCCCTGTCGGTGCTCTTCTCTCCAAACCTTATACATTCAACGCTCGTCCTTGGGAGCTCAAGAACACAGAATCGATCGATGTCCTTGACGCTCTTGGATCCAATATTCGCATCGACTCTCGTGGAGTGGAAGTCATGCGTATTCTCCCACGCTTGAACGAAGAGATCAACGAGGAGTGGATTTCTGACAGAACCCGTTCGGCATACGACGGTCTTAAGACTCAGCGTTTGACTACTCCCATGGTCCGCAAGGGCGATACCTTTGTCAGTGTCAACTGGGCTGAGGCCCTTCAGAAGGTTGCTTCAGAGATGAAGGCTTCTGGCGTAGGTATCAAAGCCATCGCTGGTCAGCTAGCTGATGCAGAGTCTCTCGTCGCGCTTAAGGATCTTGTCAACACTCTCGGGTCCGAAAACATTACCGTCGATAACCGTCGCCAGGACGCCCCCGCCCATGGGGCTGATTTCCGCTCCAACTACTTGCTGAATTCTACGATCGCCGGAATCGAGCAAGCGGATGCCCTCCTTTTGATTGGTACCAACCCTCGCCATGAGGCAACTGTCATGAACGCTCGCATCCGTAAGGCCTTTGTCTACAACGGTCTCAACGTCGGTCTCGTTGGTACCCCTGTCGATTTGACCTATGACTATGAACACATTGGTGCCGACACCTCTTCCCTCGAGGCTCTCATCTCTGGCAAGCACGCATTCTCTGCTCAGCTTGCCGCTGCCAATAACCCCATGATCATCGTCGGAAGCGCTGTGAGCGACTTACCTGATAGCGAATATGTCTTCTCTGCCGTGTCCAAGATTGTCAGTCAGCACAAGGACAAGTTCTTCCAGGAGAACTGGAACGGTTACAACGTCCTCCAACGTGTAAGTGCTGAGGGAAATGATCAGCAAATGGCTATCGACGATCTTTTGACCTCGAATGGTACTGCTTCATGCTACTCACTTGCCATTATTTTTTAATGACTTTGCTTTTAATAAACATAGGCTGCCAGCAGAACCGCTGCATATGACATCGGATTTGTTCCTCAAGCAAAGGAGACCGGCAAGACTTCATTTGTGTACTTGCTTGAGGCTGATGAGATCTCACCCAGCGATATTCCCAAGGATGCATTTGTGGTCTATCAGGGTCATCACGGCGATATTGGTGCCCAGTATGCCGATGTGATTCTGCCGGGAGCAACATACACAGAGAAGAGTGCCACATACGTCAATACAGAGGGTCGCCCCCAGATGACCCGTGCTGCTGTTCCACCACCTGGTGCTGCTCGTGAGGACTGGAAGATTATTCGTGCCATTTCCGAAGTGGCCGGAGCCACATTACCATATGACGACGTCCACCAGGTCCGCGATCGCCTACGTGACATTGCACCGCACTTTGCCAACTACAACGTGGTGGAACCCAGCTCAGTAGCCGTTGCCTCACTGGGTCTCGCGACCTTGAACAAATCAAGTATCAAGTCTGCAAACATGGTGATGACGCCTGTGATTTCTGATTATTACATGACAGATTCTATCACGCGTGCATCCTCAACGATGGCCAAGTGCTCGGTTGCATTTTCTAAGGGAACTCATCGCCCAGAAGAATCAGAATTCAAGATTGAGGCCCAAGCGTAAAGACGAGAGTGATCCGAAGATGAGGAGAATAAGCCAAGGGATGGCAAAGAAACTCATTTAGAGGCTCCTGTTTTCATTAGATTAAAACATTTGTAAAAAAAAAAAAAAAAATTCGAATAGGATCCAATTGGCATCCTCGCTTTGGAACCGCAATATGATTTGACCTCGTAAAACATTGCAGCTTTGATCGCCAGAGTACCTTTGGAACCTTTCGCAAATGGTCGTAGATGTATTTTTACCCGATGGTCGCACAAACAAGAAGGATAGGCCTAGTCTTTGACAAAATGATGGAGGCGTAATAAACCCATCTATCGAGCCGGTTACTGCTGTGCTCATCTTGGTAAAGTAAATACGCGGAAGGTCAACCTAATGAACGAACGGTAAAGAAAGAGGATGGAGTGAGTGAAGGGGCTGGAAATGCACAACGAATTTGCTCCGAGGAGAAAAGCAAGGGCTCTGATGAGAATCTTCACAGAGCAATTGTGGTCATGGCGGAGGGAAACATGAAAACAAACAAGCATGGCTGCACGTTGCACGCACATCTCATCAACAAAGCACCCGTGGCGTACAGTAGAAATTCATTATTCAGAATTCAGGCACACTGCTGTATTTTATATTTTTCTCTATTTTTCTATTTTTCTATTTTTTTCTATTTTTTTTTTTTTTTTTGGCTGAGGCAATGCGGGAGGGACGGCCCGGCCCTACTTCTATTCTTTTCTTGATAAGGGCAAGCCAGCTCTGGAATGCACTCTTTTCCATATCTCCTTATGGTGGAGAGTGAACAAGATAGAAACAGGGTTCATGGAATACATGGCACACACATGGCACCGCAGTATGCCATTGGCCAAATGCATTTGTGCTCATTGCTTCTTTTGCCAATCTCTTTGATTCCCGCTTGCCTAATCATGCTGCTCCTCCTCGGGAAAGAAGGTTGGTGAGGCGTTCTTTGGATCGCTCCTAAACCATGTTTACTTCGCCATCCTCCTCTCCCCATCTGGAAAGCAGAACGGAGCAAACACAGATGTCGACGCGGACAGTATCAGTTTTGACCGCGGCATATAAAAGGAGAACTTTATCCACTGCAGGAACAACGCCCTTTTCCATCTCTTTAATTCACCTTTCCCCATCCACTACTCCTTTCAAGTCCTTCCAGGTCCAGTTCCCACTTTCTCTTACTTTTTCCTCAATTGGACCGAAACCCTTCTTAACGATAGTCTAGTCGAAATTTGCAAATATGGCAGTACGCGACCTTCTGATTGCTGCCGGTGCGGTGACTGGTCTCCTGGCCCTAGTAAGGATATTATCCATGACTCTGAGCGTTCTAACGACCAAATCCACGTGGATTGGTATATTGTATCCTCTACTTGGTATTGAACACTTTTCGTTTGCAAACTTGTTAGGTTGCCTCCTTCATGGGCGTCAAAATCGATGATCCCCCACCACAACATACCTCGCCTATCACCGGTTTCCCAACATGGCATCAGACATACAAGAGTAAGTCAAGCGAAACCCGAGTGTTTTGTCTTGTTGTGGGCCTGGAATCCCAACTGCGCCCACCCGCGATCGGACTTTGTTATTGTTTGTTTTGTCATCAAGTATTCCCGTTGTATTAATCCGTCTTTCATATTCCGCTGGGTTTTCTTCCGTGATCAATAGACGAGGTCAAGGAAATTACCATGTCTTTCACGATGTTGGCTCTTCTCTTTGCCACCGGAGCAGCCTATGCCGCTCGCCAAGCCATCCGCCGACCCTCGCGCTCCTTGACGGGCTTTGTCACGCTGTCAACAGGAAACGAGGAGGCGTCGACTCAGATCAATCAATTCATCCTCTACTACATCAATGCGACCTGGATTGCTGTTTTGGGCTATCTCTTTTTCGATGTTGGAAAGATTTGGGCTGTCGTTGGTGCTTTGCACAATTTGCTTGAGGTCGCCTTGATCGTAGTCTTGCAGTCCGGTGGTCGAGTCAGCAGCATGTCATTTGGGCTGTACATGTTTAGCTATGTCTGCATTACTATCCTGCTGAGCGTCTATCTACCATGGCCCTTAGACGCCATCTTCTTCCGCTGGCAGGGTAAGTGACAGTAAAATGAACAAGACGATGGTCATTGCATGAAGGAGCATCTGTTCTAATGGAGCAACGGCGGCGGAATGGCGGGCTGAAGCGCTAGCACGACCCTAACCTGCAATGACCCTTTTACTAATCGCTTTTTACACCATTCACGGCACGATGATCACTCATAGGACTCTGCTCGGATTTCGCCCTTATTGTCTTCTTTGTCCGGATGTACAACTCGACCAAGAGACAGTTGGCAGCATTCGGCGATCCAAACCGCCACGATATCGAGCTTGCCAAAGCCCAGAAGGCCGCTGACCGCCTTGCACAGCAGCAAGAGGAGCAGCAGCGCAGTGGCACGACCGTCTCTTCGAGCTCGTTGCAGAGCGTGAACCTTACGCAGCCTAACTCAACCCTCCCGACCACTGACTCGTCCCGCACCAACCCTCTGCACGAACTCCATGCTGGCTGGAAGAAGTTCGTTGCCCGTGCTCCCCTTCCCGAACACAACACCCAGCAATCCGCTAATGGCAACGCGTCCTTGACTCCCGGCTCTGCTCACGAAGCACGCTTCGCTGGAGAACCCGCTCATGTCATCGACTTTGTCCCTGCTCCCAGCAACGGCACCAACGGTCATGCCAACGGTGGCCCTACCTACTCGGTTGTTGCTTTGAACCAGGATGCGTCGATCTGGGGCATGCAGTGGCGTAACCCAGAGCAGCTCTTGCTCTTGGTCGCTGCCTCAATCGTCCATGTGATCGGCAACTGTGTCACGACGATCTGGATTACGAGCACCTATGCCATGGCAGCCTTCCACATCTCATATGGTGTCTCGTACCCGTTGTATGCTTACTACCTGTATGTGGATAACCATGCTCTTCGTCAGACCAAGGTGTACTTCCCAGAATATACCAAGCTCAAGAACATTACAGTTGCTGCTCTAGCCCTCATTGGTGCCACGGGTACCATCCGCGCAGGATTGTTCGTTTCGAGCCACGCCAAGAATGGAGGCGCCTTTTAAATGACGGAGTTAGTCCTTTTTATTTTTATTATTTCCATTCAGCGCAAATATCTCCTATTTCGTCCTCCCATTTTTTTTAGCATCAACGTATCAAAAAAAAGAGAATGCAGCTGTGTCGAAGCGGTGGCTATAACACCCTGTAAATAAATAAAAAAAAACGCTGCAGATCCTCCAAACGCTTACTTCACAGGCAGTGAATGTCCGTCTTTTATTTACAAGGGGTTAGCAGCTGTTTGCTTTACGACTGACTTTGACTTTCGACTGCAAGCAAAATAAAGAAAAAAAAATCCCCCCGAGCGTCCTACAGAAATGGATGGCGCGCTAAGAGGAGGAGGAGGAGGAGGGGGGGGGGGGGATTTAAGGGTTCTCTGCAAAGAAGTAGTTGGCGCCGACCAACTCAAGCCCAGTCTCGTTCGAGAACTGCTTCGACTTGAAGCCCGGGCGATCATGCGAGAGAGGGGTCGCAAGTGTCAAGTTTGAGGTCGATTGTTTGAACAGCAAAAAGACATATCGGTGAGGGCCTGAGCCCTTGGGAGGTGCTGGGCCCATATAGGGCGTGAGGATGGTTCCCTGCGACAGATTCGCGGGCTGAATCGCCGTTGGAGATGAGCCTGAAATGTTGGAGACGATCCAGTGGCGGAACTCGCGATTCTTGGGGTTGCTACGACTAGGAGCGTCAGGATCAGTCTATGTTAGGCAAGATAGAAAAAAAAATCGGTTTAGGCGGATGCCCGACACGTCATGTTTAGCACATGGAGTCGAATCCTTGATGAGCTGTTCAATTTTTTGCCAAGGCCTGCTAAGAAGTGTGAATCGGACTGTACCATGATAAGAGTGTACTTGTCGTTGGGATCATCGGCTTGAAAAGACACCTCAGGAGACTGCTGAGTTTCTATGGTGTTCCAAGAGGGTAAAGAGGCATTGTTAAAATGGATTGTCAACGCAGAGGATAGTCGTTCTAGCTTAGAGCGCGCTCGACATAAGGACGCAAGCCGTCGCTTAGAAGACAAATACAACTATATCTGTGCCAAAGCAGCTCCAGTTTAGCGAAGGGTGACCTCCGGACGTACCCTCGGCCGACAACTTGTTGCCGAGTGCGATTTCCTTCCCGTTGCCGTAGCTGACGATCAGCATGGTCTTGGAGTGAAATTCTGGGATGACATCGGGAATGATGCCGTCCTTCCTCAAGGCAGACTCGGCTGCTTGGTCACTGGTGATAAGAGGCATGATGTGGGTGGATTGCTGTTGCTGGTGGTGTAAAGTTGGTTAGAAGATAAGAAAGCGAAGAGGTGAAGGTGGAGAGTTGGGTGTGAGAAAAAGGAAATGACATGAGGTCACTTTGAAGAAATGAAACGGGCGGTGACTGTTGTCGCGATTCATGGCACTATGATGCAGCAAAGGACCATGCGTGGGACAACTATGGCGCAAAATGCGAGCGCCATGTACTCGGTTAATATGTCGAGGTGGACAGCCTGACAGGATCTGCTTTCTGTCTGCTGCTGATCTGGTGATTAAATTCACCGGTTATCGTGTTAAAGCGTGTTAAAGCGTGTCACAGAGTGCGCAATGACATTGGGGCTCTACTCCATGGTTGCTACCAATACCACAGGAACAAAAGTAGGGACAGTCGCTTACCTTGGATTTGCCGCAAGGGATCTGGGAGTTATCGGGAATCGCGTGCAATCAACTGGGCAGTGGTGGCTTGTTGGTGGCCATTGTCCTCTACCAAAAAGTTTCCGCCTTCAGATGCCGGCGATGCTAAAGTGTATCTCAAAGCGCGAGCAATTGAACGGGAAAGAACATACCAATTCACCTTTCCAGCTCTGATAAGAAAGACGCACAGGTCTATTGCGCTTCAAGCTGTGTTGTTAGTTTGAGACAGACAACTGATCAAATCTGTGTGGGATGCCCTTGAACAATGTCCAGATATGCGAACATTCCGCTGAAGCGTTGCGAAAGTGCTTACATTAACTGCATTTTCGATGACTACAGTAAACGTAGCTAACACTCAAGAACCAGACCATCAGATGCAGAATTGGCCGGTGAACCTTTCTTATCGAGGCTGGAAAGGCGGTTTACAACCTCGTTTCCGCTCAATTGCTCGCGTTTGAAGGGCCATATCTTGCATGTTCACACCCTGTACAAGATGCATATAAATAAAATTTCCCACTCTTCTCCCGCTGCTGCAGGCGATAAAAGAAAAGATCTGATCTGATCAGTCTTCGGGAAAGATCACAGACGTAGGATTGTCTTCCGTTTCCTTCATTGATCTCTCCTTCTTCATCCTCTCTTGACTCGCTTGCTCCTTTTCCTTTTTTATTTATTTTTATATTTTTTTTTTACTCTACCGTTATTTCCCTTAATCGCTTCTCTTGAAAGATTTCTCCCCTCCGACTCACGTCCCTGATCCCCGTTGGCTGCCCATTCGCACCCCTTTGCGTCACACGAGCCAGGGCCTCCTCATCAAACCCAACCCATCCCTACTCCTTCACCCGATCACCCCACTCTCCAAGTCTCAGCCTCCTGCTTCCAAGAGTTAGACTCGGTTCTGCCAGACAAGAAACAGTCAGACAGCCCCTCCTCTCCCCCTGTTCAGCAGAGATACTCCGAGCAAGTCGTACAAAGCGCACTTAAATATAAAGAACCACGTATTCCTTCCTCTCTCGGAGTAGATCAATAGATCAACACTATCGTCAGTTCCAGGACAAGTACCCTCCAATCAATTGCCGTGATACCCTGGGCTTATCAGTCAGCGCTCCCTCAAATCTCCAAGTCAGCGCCGTCAATATCTAAGCATGATGGCGTCGGCAGGGACTTCCTCGTCGCGGACCAAGCAGGCAGGAAGCACCTCCCAAGAGTCATCAACGTCCAAGTCGTCTCCGGAACAGACCGCGTCCCGATCCTCGCTGACCACAGCTCGAGCCAATGCCGCTCTCTCGCAGACCATCTCAGGGATCTCTGCCACCGGACGATCGATCTCAACGCTTGTGTCGTCAGGACTACATCACCCAAAACACCGCATCATGGAGTTGCTCCACACGTTCAATGTCTCCGAGCTGGCATCCTCAGCTCGCCACACGCTTTCGACCACGAGCAGCATTGTGTTCTCGCCATTGACCGTGCAAGCCGTCAAGGGCGATCTGACGGGGATTGCATCACTGACAGGGCTATCTGGTATGGCGCCACATCTAATGGCTGGTCACTACCTGAAACGCGCGACGGCGAACGCGCAGGCCCTGGCCCTCACAGGAACTATGCAGGCAATACCGGCGCCTGCGGATCAATTACTGGCGGAGGACATTCCGGATCCAGGGGCACGAGTTTCACTCTTCCAGGGTTTCAGGGCATCATACCCGGGACATTCCAAGGGCAGCAAGAGGGGTAAAAACCATCATAGGCGGCGGAAGAATGGATTTGGCGAGGTAGACGAAGACGACCCGAACAAGGCGTTTTCTTCTTTACTGAATGAACGAGAGAGGACGATCAAGGAGCAGGTCAAGCTGCAGGCAGAAAAGGTAATGTACATGGAGTCGTACTAATGTGTTCAATATCTACATGTGCATGATGGGAGCTGACTGACCGATGCATGTTTCTAGACCGTCATCCAATCCGAGATAAATCAAATAGCTGCATCCATCGAGACTCTACAGGCGAAGAAAGAAAACCTTGGATTCAAGTTGAGCAAACTGGCAGAGCGCGAGGACGATCTTGCCGATACCTGTAAGCTATTCATTTGAGGATGGTGTGTCACCAAATGGGCACTGGAAATTGTATATTAACGACACTATGCTGTATACTCGCTGTCATAGTGGGAGAGCTAAATGATAAACTCGCATCGGTATCAGAACAGAGCAAGCATCGAGACGGTGAACGTAAGGATGAGCCATGCGCAATAGAAGAGCCAACTGGATATTAAATTCCGGAGTAATAACATGGCGGCTAATGCCTTGTCTTCTCGCCCTTTGATCTGCGCCTTTCTAGCGCTTCAACTGGAATACAGACAAGAAACTAGAGACTCGGGCACTTGCATGCACACATTTTACGGACATGACGGGATCATCACTAGCCTGGACCTTAATGGCCCTTATGGAACTATGGTCACTGCCTCGAGGGATTGCACAGCGCGCGTATGGGACTTAACGACATTCAAATGCTTGGGTCAGCTCCCTGGCCACGATGATTATGTGGAGTGCATGCAGCTCACGCAGCATATGCTGGTGACAGGATCCAGGGATAACACGATCAGGACCTGGAACTTGGCCGACTTGAACCATGCCCAAAACTCGCGCTCATCATCGCCCTCGCCCTCCGAATCCAGCATGTACTCGAACAATATCAACGGCAAGTCAACCGAAGTAGGCGAAGAGTACTCTCGGCGATCAGTAGAGACGATCGAGGTCCTTGACAAGTGCTGGACCAGCACGCTCAGCGGACACACCGGAAACGTCACGTGCCTGTACTTGGAGGATGATAAATTGGTATGTGCAGCTCTTTTGATATCATTTTTAGTCCAAAGGAAGGACTTAGTTGCAGTATATCTGACAGTGTTTGCTATCGAATGAACAGATTTCCGGCTCAAACGACAAGACGATCAAGGAATGGGATATGACAACTGGCCAATGCGTGCTCACGATGGATCTCCTCTGGGCTATGGGTACATCGAACACTTGGTCTGACTGGATGAACGAGGCCCAAGATCAGAGCTATGTCGGTGGACTCCAGTTCTGGCAGTACGCACTATGCAGTGGAACTATCGATGGCGCTATTCGCATGTGGGATCGTAAGTATACTGTTTTCAATCTATCAAAAGCCGTATTCAGAGGATAAGTTAAAGTAGATTCTAATACCTGCTTGTTCTTCGTCTCTACAGTGAGAACTGGTCAATCGCACAGGACATTGGCTGGCCATACTGGTCCCATCACATCCTTGCAGTTTGACGAGTATCATGTTGTCAGCGGAAGCATGGACAGAAGCGTGCGGGTACGTCTTTTTGAGACATGCCACCAAGGTTCAAAACGGAAACGCAAGAGGTGCTGACATATCACCGTTGCTTTATTGTAGATATGGGATCTCAGGACCGGCGCAATCCAAGAGATTCTACAGTACGATGATCCAGTGCGAACCCTTCAGTTCGACACCTCAAAAATCATTGTTGGATCCGGAGAAAGCCTCAAGGTATGCAGCGTTCTCTTTGATGTCAAATATCAAGTGGTCAATGTCCAAGACTTTCGTCTACGAACCACTAACACCGATTTTTCTTCATTATCATTTAGGTGTATGACAGGGTGTCACAGAAGCATTCGTACTATACGGGACACACCAACACAGTCGAGAGTGTACGGTTCAATGATTCGGTCATTATATCCGGAGGTCAGGACTCAACCGTTAGATTATGGAGCCGGTGAGGGCGTCCATCTAGAAGCAAATAAAATCAGCACTTGTTCGCTTTCGCCTTCGTCATGATTTTTAACAAATCTGCGCCGGCGGTGGGATGCTCACATCTGCACTATCCTGTGAAACATTAATGAACGAGCACAGCCCACCCACATGTGCTAGAAAAGGAATATAGCTATCCATGTGCCCCGGAGCTGCCATTACGGCGGACATGACAGCACAGGACAGCGGCACAACACATTGTATTATGAGATACGAGTACGAGATGGCCGGTATACCCAGTCATACTAGAGCGCATTGAAGACTGGCGGTTGCCGGCGGCGCCCACAGCGAACGAATATGATTTCAAAGGTAGTGCAAGGAAACATAGTCGCTCGTAGTAAACAATCGCCAAAAATAGAATTGGCACTGCTTGCGCCTGATGATGGTCTTCCCCTTTTCTCCCACTTCCCCATTCATTCTATTCATCGAGGCTATTCACACATCCACTCTCTCTATCTCATCGTCTTACCCCTCGCAGGTTCTTCACAGCCATGACAGCAAGAAGAATCTACTTCATCGCGGCCCTGATCTTCTTCTTGGTCCTCATCGCATCGCGCCGCTCCACCAACCATCCCGAGAACAATGATTCGCGCAAGGTCGACCATTCACAGGGACTAACTGGTGGAAGACAACCCAACCAAGGCGGAAGATATGGAGGCCAGGACGAAGCTCACATACCGCCAGCAGAGGCTGATATCACTTACAAGCAGTCGCAATTGCCCAACACCTCCAAGCAATACGACACCCTTATCGTTATCCCTTCCAGTTGGACTCAGATACAGAGTCGCCGATGGGTGCGTGATACAATTTTTGGGATCAGGAACAACTTGGAACCCTGCAAAAAGTACGATGGCCGAATCATCTACAAGTTCTATATCCATGGCCGTACGACATGGTTGAAATCTGGAATTCATACCGCCCAGTTTATGCAGGCTCAAGTCCGGGATCTCTATGGCGAGTTCATGGAGTTCAACGATTGGGAATTCAGGAACGCTACGGTCACTGACCGATATAGTATCTGGGGCGATGCATTGGATTGGGCTGTGAGTATTGGTTCCTGTGAATGGCGGCGCAATTTCATTATTTTGATGTTTTGATTGCTGATGATCTCACATTCAACCCTTGCAAATTCACTCAGGTCAACACATTTGTCCCAAGCGAAAAAATCAAGGTGGATAAAGTCCTGATTTTCGACTCGACTACGCTCGTCAACCTTCCAAAGCTGGAGGAAACCGCCAAACAATCCGTCAGTCCCAATGGGTTCGTTCGCATTTGGGGCGAGTCAACAACCCCGTTCGCAGCCATGATCAGCTTCCAGGTTCTGGAGCAGATCCTAAAGAACCGTGACGCCATCAAGGAGAACCGCGAACTCTTCGACCTCGTTACGGCAGCGACCTTGTACTACACCAGTCCACCGCCCGCCTTTAAGATCATCAAATCCGAGGGGCTGTTGTGGGAAAGTGATATTGAACAGATTCATGCAACAACTTTTGTCGTCGGACAGATCTTCCAGCAGGAGGATTGGGTGCCCGTTGCAGAGAAGCTGATTATCCAGCCCACAAAGGCCTGCGCTGTAGATATGAGGCGCAAGGAGAACATTGCAGTGTTGACCTCGTCCTACATCTACGTCGACATGTGCATGGCAGAGGCATCGCTTCTCTCGGCCGAGAACAAGCGGACATATGCGACTAAGCACGGATATGATTTTGTCGCCCGCGGAGGAGAATTTGCACAGGAGGAATTCCGACATCGCAGATTGGTTTGGGGCAAGATTGGAGCTATTCAGAAGGTGTTACCACATTACGAGTGGCTCCTCTGGATGGACATGGATGCCGTGGTAGCAAACTTTGAGCAGGATGCGAGGGCGATTATTCGACGTGCAGAAGAGTTGTACGAGAAGGATGGGGTTGAGATCAGCCTGATTGTGTCGAGACCGCTCAAGGACAAGATGCTGAACGCCGGTGTGATGCTGATCAAGAACACGGAATGGAGTCGTCGGTTCTGGAACGAGGTTCAAAGACGCAAGGAATGGTATAACAGAGGGCCGAGTTATGAACAAGGAGCCATTTGGGAGGTTATGCAGGAACCACAATGGGCTTCTGGAGTAAGTTTGCGCGCGCTGCATACCTTTTATTTATTTTATTATTATTTACATAACGACGTATTAATATCGTTCATCGTTTTTTATGTTAGGTTCATCTTTTCGACCGAGACGATCATACTATGAATTCGTTCCCGAAATACTACGAGCAGGGTGACTTTATCATCCATTTCGCACCTGCAGGATGTCCCGCTGTGCCAGTACTGAAAGCTCTGCGTAAGCTCAAGGAGGGCAAGAGCGTCGTTGGCATCGGCATCTAAAAAAGAGAGACACCTCACCAAAAGGACAAGTGGTCAACTGAAATATTATGGGCAATAGAGTCGCAGTTATACAGTTATAAATTTCATAAACTCAATTCATCAATTCAATTCCTCAACTCTATTTCCTCTTCATTCCACAAGCATGGATGTGTAACATGCCTCTCGATTGTAGCCAGGTGTTTGAAAAATAGTTCACGCGTTTCTTCTTTAATAGCAATTATAAGTTAGTAATATAGTGGTGGATACGGTGCTGTTTACAAGGGTTAGGAGTAGCTACTGGCAACAGAAAGTCTTTTAGTGCATGTGGGTGCCGCTGAAGAGCAGGGTAGGGCCAGCCAAGATGTTGCTCTGGGAGGTGAGGGTAACAGGGGTTTTGGAGTCGGTGACAATGACAAAGACGTAACCCTCAGCATCAGCGGGGAGCGTACACTCGCTGCGGGGCGAGACAGCGTTCTTGTTTCCGTACAAGAACTGACAGTAGGTCTTATTGGAGTTGGCACCCTTGCCAGTGAAGGCGGTGGTGACCTTGGTTGAGTCCTCAGAGGGGAGAGTCGCGGTCAAGTGGTTGAAGGGCTTGACTCCGAGATCATAGGGACAGCTCTTGATGAAGCTGGTGGCGATAGTGACGATCTGCTCAGAGGAGAGAGCAGTGTCGAAGGAGTATGGGGCACCGAGCTGACCCCACAGCTCGTTGAGATAGGAGGCATGGCGGGCTTCAACGGTGGTGATTTGGGCGGCAGCAGTCAAGAGATCGCCGCTGAGACCGGAAGCAGCACCGAGGTATGCAGAGACACCGGTGTTCTCGAGAGCCTGAGCGATGGCCAAGAACTGGGTGATGTTGTCCATGGGGAAGTTGTACTCGCAGACGGGCACAGGCTTGGCCTTGAGGCTCTTGATGACGGAAGTCAAGGTCGAGACGTGGTCACTCTCGTGCTCACCGATGTGGACGAGGCGGTCGCGGACCTTGGCATCGAAGCCGGCGTCGGTAAAGCTGGACTCGTCGAATTTGGCGAGACCCTGCTTGTAGAATTCGGACTCGAGGTGCTCAAGCGTCAGAGCGTAGTTGAGGACGCTGGTGGCACTGTTCTTGCGAACTGGGGCAGCAAAGGCAGTGGCGGCAGCGACGAGAGCGCAGGCAATGGTAGTGAAACGCATGGTGATGTTCGGGATTGTGTTGGGTTGAAAAGCGAGAGGAACGGGTGGAAAGTGCGGGTTGGTCTGAGGAAGAGAAAAAGGCTTGATGAGTTGATGAGGACAGTGAAGGAATGTTGGAGTTGCTTCCTTTTTATATGCATCGGCGAAATCGTAGTGAAGGTCTTTTTTCTTCTGGAATATAGGACACGTTGTCCCTTTGCAAAGGATGACACGGAAAGAGATGGCCCATTTGCTGCTAAACTAGAAAAAAGAAGCTTGCGACTTGAGGCCGAGCGAACGCGACAAGCGACTGCAGGCATTCGCCTTTTTCCTCAAAAAGAAAGGGTGAGAGGCAAGACCGCGAAACGTCTTTGAATGAGCGGAGAGAGTGACCTGGCAGAAAAACAGGGAGGCTACGACGCGCGCTTTTTTTAGAGATCGAAAATGTGCGCCGGCCCAAGCAAATCGCAGGGTCTGCGAAGGTTTCGAATCGCGCAACTTTAAATCTCGCATGTCGTACATCCGTGTCTTTTGTCCCCTTTGCGCGACATGCAACGGCCGCTTCGGTTGTTTGGTATTTAGTTGTACGCCCTGACGAATCAATGTAGAATAAAAAAAAGGCGGGATCAAGTCCTGCCTAGATCCAGAAAAAGCGACAAAGCCTGGTTGGTCTGTGCGGTGTTCGCATCTGACTGGACTAAACGTGCCAGATACTAAGCTCGAATTCAGGATCACCAAGGAGACAGAGAGGGAAGAACTAGCTCTCTGTCTTCGAACGGTGGGATTCCCTAGTCAGCTATGCCGTTCCACTACAATACGATTCAGGTGCGCGCCGCTTGTTGGTTGCACTATTGCGTAGCGTCGTAAATGCGCGGCCACATCCATTACATAAAACTGGGTACATCTTCTCCCAGCCCGCGCTTCCTGCATGTTTTCGCAGAATTTGTACACCATAAAACATAGATGAATATTCTCAAGACATCCCAGCCTAGTCTTTCTTTCTTCGCGGAGGTGGTGGTGTAGAGAGAGGGTAGGAATTCTTCCTTGAGGGTGCACCAGAAATAGATTCATTTAATTGACCCGCGTTTTCGCTAACGCATTCAGCGCATCGTCTTTCCTAATCTCCTATTACTGAACAACAGCCCCCCTTCCCCTCCCTCTCTCTCTCTAAAAAAAACCCCCCGATCGATTCTTGCGACAGCTCTTGGTCGTCGCAAATACCGAAGCACTCTGACGTAAGGATAGTTTTAAGGTTGTCTGCAGGGCAAAGCAGTTTTTGTATTCCTGGTCCTAATGGAGCCTGGGACTCGAACTACGGAAAGGGAGGGGGCATTGACGCGATTTGAGATGTCGCGTTTCAATCGATTTAGTTAAGTGTGCCTGGCCAATTGATCTTCATTTGCTCTGGGCATGTTTTCTTTGACAACTCTACATGAGTACTCGTCACGTGAGGCAACCAATGTGTATGGCTCCACCCCTAAAAAAAAATCCACCCCTACCTCTCTCTCCTCGCAACTCACACCTTCTATTTTCCCCCGGGGTTTATACCCACTCTTTTGTATACCTTCCTTAACCTTCTTACTACATCGCTATAACGCAAAGATGGGCCAGTGGTTCGAGGAAATTAGCCCTGACCTCGCAAAGTGGATTAAGAAACAAAAGATCTTCTTTGTCGCGACCGCGCCTCTGGATGGACGAGGGTGTGTCAATACTTCGCCCAAGGGCCACGACTGCCTTAGGATCCTGGGTCCTAATCAGCTCTGCTATCTTGAATTGTCTGGCAAGTCCTAATAGAAATGAATAACGCGCTGTTCTGTTCATTTCATCCTTTCTATCGCTTTCAATTCCGACCGTCTAAATCGCTGTGCACTCGACTAACTGTTTGATAAGGACGGCCCCTCTCTTCCTCTCGTTTCACATCATTAGGGTCCGGTATTGAGACCCAGAGCCATCTGGAAGAGAATGGTCGTATCACTATCATGATGACTGCGTTCGAAGGTGGACCTCGAATCCTGCGATTGATTGGAACAGGCAGAGTCGTTCGCGTCGGCTCCGCCGAATTCAATCAACTAATGGATGATCACTACCAGGACTCTGGGCTCTACAATGCGCATGGAAAAAGAGCTATCATCCTGGCGGACGTACGCAAAGTCGGGACAAGCTGTGGCTACGCCGTTCCTTTTTTTGACTACCGCGGAGAACGACCCACGCTTATGAATACCTGGGCCAAGCGTGACGAGGAGGCCATCAAGCAGTATTGGTTAACCAAGAACAAGTATAGTCTGGATGGGCTCCCAGGCATGAGGCACGAGTGGCTGGGGCCAGAATGGACTGGGAAGAACCGAGGTCCTGGACTGGTTGAGCTGCCGGACTGGGCGACGCCGTCGACGGCGCAAAGCATTACTGCGTGGCTTAAATCTGGATCCGGATTAGCAAACGTTTCAGTCCTGGGTGCTGGAGTCGCCATCGGTGCTGGGCTTGCTACCTTTGTTATCTCGAGGCGTCGATGAACAGCTGGCAGGGGAGGACAGATGCAGTTTTTTCCCGCATGACTGCGGAGGATGGACAACAGAACTCGTTAAATTAGCTGGTAAATAGGAAAAATGGTGCAGCGTGCTGTATCCCAGCAATGTTTTTTTCCCTTTTTCTGCATTCCCATAGCGATCTTGGGCATAAACGAAGGGGTTTTTAAAGCTCACTTTCATGCTCAGATCGTTAGATTTGGAAAAGACAACTGCTCTTTCCTCTTACAATTCATGCTGAGCACATGTCGGCGACTTTAATGACACCTTTGCCCTGAAACGAACGATCCCACATGCACCTCCAGTGCGTTCTCTAAGCCCCCAAGCCAGCTGCGATACCCTCCTTCAAAACCATATCTCCATTCAGCAGTCAGTCACTCACTTTCTTCATGAACTGTGCATCGGTTATAGAACCTTGGTTTCGTCAGTGCTTGAAGATGATGTGGAACAAGTTCTTGGTTCCAGATGGCGCGGTAGTGTTGTAAACACTCATCATACCACGCGCGACAATATTTGCGGCCACGCACCTTCAGAACCTCCAATGCAGCTTCAAGAGCCTCACCACAGATACTGTCGCAGTAGATGTCGACACCTTCTGGAGCAGCAACACAGAGGGACACGAGGATGCGGCCCTCCTTGTAGTTGAACGCGGTGTCGAACTTGAGGTCATTAAGCAATATGCAGCGTTGTCGTCCGAGCCGATTGTTACATTGAACTGATAAGTGCATGTTAAAATTAAGGCGAACAAAGATGAACATGGCCTGCATTGAATAAGTGATTACAGTCGTAATGCCTTACCTGAACCAATGACTCACAGACCAAGTAGCCTTGCGATCTAGCCGACAAGCTGGCCTACGGCATTCATGGCCACAGAAACAAAACTCGCCTCTCCAGCCTTAGGCTTTCCGATCTTCAAAAAAGAGCCGTAGGCAATGAGACCCTACATTTTTGCTTCACGACGTACACATTTATGCAGGGGTATCACCAGAGCTTCCATCCAGTAAGAAGGAAGAATCTTAGACTCGAGCGCCTTCGAAAGCTTTGAGCGGATAAAAGAGAAGAACACGGTTGCATTCTTTGCATCTGAGGATACCTGTAACGATAGATCCCGCTGGAGCCTTGGGTTCCTGGGAAGTAATGACCTCGCCAATACCGAAGTTGCTGATAGGCTGGCCAATCTGCCATCCGGAGATGTGGATGACTCTATTGGCCTCCATCCTTCCCAGAATGACTAAAGTAATGTAGTAACTAGAGCACCGTTGACATCAGAAAAAAAAAAAAAAGTAGACACGAACATGCAAACATACAAGGGCCGAAAGAAGGTAAAGGACTTTGTTCTGATCCAGAACCATCGTCGATTTTCCCTGGATTCGGCCCCGAAGTGCTCTCCAGAGATGGGATAAACCTTGGATTTCTTCCGGAAGATAATGGACTTGCTACTTGCTTTGACTATGGCATTGAGATGAAGTGAAGTTGTTGGGTAGTACGAACAATTGAATGCGTCGTTTGAGCTTGGTCCTTATAGATAAACATAAAAACAAAAAAAATGCTTTACCTGAATATGGACGCGTCATCGTGCAGCCTCCAAGTTTTTATACCTTTCTTAAAAATGATAAAAAATAACAAGGATAGCGAGTGCAGACGCGAATGACTGAGGCTGCAATATGATTAGAATTTATTTCCAGCTGGTCAAACTGGACGATATACAGCTCCTTCTGCGGTCCTTTTGGTTGGGTCGATTGCCATTGCGTGGTGAATGATTTTTCCAATGAAAATTGAAGTGTCTCGACACGCGTTTTCGCTGGGCTTCTACGAGGGGTTAGAGACTGTTGCAGGAGTATGAACTAACACGGCGTGTAGGCATATTTATTAGGATGTTTACATTGAGAAATGAACTGAATCTGACGAACCATATTGTTTCGGACGACTTACTAGGGTTCCACGACTCTGTAGTGTTAGTAAACCCCAGCGATGGTAAGAAGCGATGGAGAGCCTTATGCTCATGAGTCGCTTTATAAGTGCGCGCGAAATGAAGTTCTGCCTATCATCTTTAGCTTGTTTTTAGCCTAGAACCTTCGCGTAAAGAAAAGCATAGGACTCCATTTTATTCAAGAGAGAGGTCAAGTCTCGTATCTCACAAGTCAGTAATCTTGACGACGGCCCTGCCAAAGTTCTTGCCCTGGAGCAATCCTAAGAACGCATCCGGCGCGTTCTCCAAACCGACCGTAACATCCTCTTTGTAGATAATCTCGCCATTCTGCAGCCAGGCGCTCACATCTTTTTCAAACTTTTCACGGGTCTCTGCCGAGAAGTCATTGACCACAAAGCCCTCGAACCGGATGCGTTTCATCACTACGTGGATCAAGTTCTTGATGCCGTAAGGGGTTGAGGTGTTATAGCCGCTAATCATGCCAGAGGCTACAATGCGGCCGTGGATGTTGAGCACCTCCAATGCTGCCTCGAGTGTCTCGCCGCCGACATTCTCGTAGTAGATGTCGATACCCTCTGGAGCAGCAGCGCGAAGAGACTCGAGGATGTTGCCCTTCTTGTAGTTGAACGCGGCATCAAACTTAAGGTCTTTAAGCAAATATGCAACCTTGTCGTCCGATCCAGCTTTGGAAACAAATTGATAGCAGAAGATCTTAGAAAAATGGCAAGATTGCCGGGCGCAACAAAGACGAGCGAATTTACGGCGGAATAGCCAGTACCGTACCTGAACCGATGACTCTGAGGCCGAGGCGCTTTGCGATCTGGCCAACGAGTTGACCCACTGCGCCGGAGGCGGCTGAAACAAAAATCGTCTCTCCAGCCTTGGGCTTTCCAATCTCCAGAAGAGAGGCATAGGCAGTGAATCCCTACATTTTTTCATGATTAAGCAATGAATGCGTGTTAAACCAATGAGACAAGTATATTGGAGACAGCTTGTATTGTGGGGAAACTTGATCCCGGTAGCGTACAGGCATGCCAAGGACTCCAACCCAGGAGGAGAACGGAAATTTGGATTCGCGAGCACCCTCGATGATTTTGAGCTGGCTCGTAGCAGGGACACGGCTGTATTCTTCCCATCCAAGGAAACCGACAACGATGGACCCGACTGGGATCTTGGGGTTCCTGGAGGCTACGACCTCACCGATACCCAAATTGTCGAATTTCTGACCAATTTGGAAACCGCTGATATAGTTGGCTCTAAAGCCTTTCATTCTGCCTCTCAGATCTAAAAGGACAGAGTAGCATCCGCCATGCATTAGTGATTATCATAGCAAAGTACATTTTTCAGGAACCAAAAAAAAAAAAAAAAAAAAAAAAAGACATACAAGGATCAAGAGATATGTAAAGGTTGCGAGTGCGGACTTCGTTATCGTCCAGATTCTCATCGATTTCCCTAAGCTCGACTCCAAAGTGTTCGCCGGGGATAGGATACTCCTCAGGCTCCTTCCAGAAGATGATGGACTTGTTGTTTGCCTTGACCATGATGTTGGGATAATAATAAATAAACAAAGGCTTTTGTCGTTTGGTTTTTGGTGCGAAAGCCTGTAGGGAGTGGAGATAGAGATAAAGGAATAGAGAGAGGTTTTCAATGAAAGTGGATGTTTCGTTAGCCATCTACACTTGTATTTATACATTTTAACGATACGATCGAAAAAATAAAGGCCTGGCTGTATGGACTTTGTGCCTTGCCAGATACCAGAGAGAAAATTATGTTGCTAGCTGGTCAATGCCATGCGTCGGATGGCGCGCTTTGGTGTCCGCGATTATGTGCTTTGAGTTGAATTAATAAGCATGGTTTTTTAGATTACTGCAGAAATGAACGCGTTTCCAAAGACTCCAAGTGGGTACGAGCAAGCAGCCTTGTGCATACATTAAAAATCAACACGGATTACTGTAGGCACCTGTTCATAATTGACAACATTGTTATCCGGCTGACGTGCACCCTATCCTACAACGGTGACACGTTTGCAGCGGTAAGGCGCCCAAAAAGGGAGGGACCATTGGACTGTATGATCACAGATAGACCGATGATTGCGTGATTCCTGTTGCATTTGTAAGCCCTGACTAGAAGCAGCCCATTGGCACTGAGGGTCTTTCCGAGAGCGCGTGCATGGTATGGTTTGTCTGTCTCCATTTTATTTTATTCGCATAGCGTGCTGTGCAAGGAGTCGCGTAAATGGAGGACGCCGTGGCGCTTTCATTCTTTGTTTCGTCGTCTGTTCACAGATCTGCAACCTTCACAACCTGCTTTCCGAAATTCTTTCCCTGCAAAAGACCAACGAACGCCTCAGGAGCAGCCTCGATACCCTTGGCCTCATCAGTCTTGTAAACAATCTTGTTCTCCAGGAGCAGGGCCTTGACATCTCGGAAGAAATCTGCAAAGTACTGCTCTTGAAAGTCCGCGACAATGAAGCCTCGAATAGTCAATCTCTTGCTGACAACTTGCATCAGGTTCTTGATACCGTAGGGCTTAGTAGTGTTGTACTGTGAGATCATTCCGCACGCGATAACCCTGCCGTGGGTGTTCATGTTGTCCAACGCGGCCTCGAGGGTCTCGCCACCGACGTTCTCAAAATAGATATCGATTCCCTTGGGCGCCAGCTCCTTGAGGGCATCGTGGGCAGTGCGCTTCTTGTAGTTAAAGGCCTTGTCGAACCCGACCTCCTTGAGCAGATAGTCGACCTTCTCATCCGATCCAGCTATTTTTTTGCAGAAGATAAGTCGTTCAATGGTTGAATTTTGATGCTTTAGTCGGCTTAAATTAAGGCACGTCTTGTCCCATACCTGATCCGATGACGGTAAGACCCCAGACCTTGGCCAATTGACCAGCAAGCTGGCCCACAGCTCCAGAGGCTGCCGAGATGAAGATGGTTTCACCAGCCTTGGGCCTTCCAATGTCTTTCAAGGAAGCATATGCGGTAAGACCTGTATGTTTCCATAGGCGGGAACGTGTTTAGGAAATCATTAACCCTTGCGTATGTGTGATGCCATGGTAGACGACGACAACCCTCGTAATGGACTAACCTGGCATGCCCAATACTCCGACATAGGATGACAACGGGAGCTTGGATTCTCTGGCCTCTGGAATGATCCTGGTCGTGGGCAGGTCAGGCAGGACTGTGTACTCTTCCCAACCGACAAAGGCGTGGATGATGGAGCCAACTGGATATTTGTCGTTCTTGCTCTCGATGACCTCGGCAATACCACGGGCGTCCAATGGCTTGCCGATTTCGAAGGCGGCGCTGTACGACTGCTTGCCTGTGTCACGCATCTTTCCACGCATGTCTAATATTCAGAGTAGAGGGATAGATCAAAGAGGTGGCGTGGGGGAAGTTTGATGAGCATCAATTAGATAGACGCGGGATTATTAGGTGCATTGGGCTGTTATTGACTTACATGGATCAAGTGAGATGACGAGGTTGCGGGTCAGGACCTCGCCGTCTTTGAGGACGGGTTTGAAGTCCTTGTTGGTCTGGGCCGCGAAATGCTCGCCCACAACCGGGAACTCGGTAGGGTGCTTGAGATAGATAATAGAGGTGTTGGAGGAAGGCATGCTGATGATAATGGGCCTTTGTTGGCGTGGAAAGTAAGGAGAAAGAGGAGTGTCTGTTGCAATTGGGGAAAATAAACCTGGCGGCAGATTACGTCTTTTATACCCACCATTGGTGGATTTCTAAGCTGGTCATTCTCTGGGGGGGGGGGGGGTTTGTAAGCAGCGATAGACGGCTGCTCGTCGAGAACTACTTCTAAAGGGACATCGATGCAAGCTTTCTGATGGACTATCATCATTATCACGCATCATTGCTGTGTGATGTATTTACTAGGGCCATGCCGTGGGACATTAGTTTGTTTATATTTCGCAAGGATGGTCCCCTGTCCTGGGACTCCGTTGAGAAGAACGGACACTTGGATCCCTGTCTCCAGTTCCATTCTCCTGTATTGTCTGTTTTTTAAAAAAAAATCAGTGGGGGGTCTGATCGCTTTGTTAGCCGATGGTGCCTCCATGCTGATAAACTTCGGGCAGGGAAGAAACTCCAATGCAACCCCCGGTTGTATCTTCATGGGCCGTGGTCTTGGTTATGATAGCACACAATGCTCTTGTGGACCCTTTTGGGTGTGTCGCAGCTGTTGGTTGTTGCTGCAGCAGAGAGACCAGGAACCAGCCGTTTGGATGCATGCACACCGCATCCGTCCATGCCTGAAACTGCACCGCACCGCACCGCAGCGTTGGATCGGCCAGGCACATACGCCCACGCACGAGATAGGCGTCGTCTTCACCTCCTCCCCCTGCTGCACACACTCGCTCTAGCGTAGCTGGCCCCTCGTTTCTTCCTCGCCGAATCCCCCGCCCACTCCCCATCCCTCGGCAAGAAAGTCCACTCCTCTTCCACTCCATCTAATCCATCTCCATCCCCATCTCACATTCCATCAGCGTACACCTGGCCATTCTTTCACACTCCTCCACTGCTCTTCGACTACTGTGCTTCAGAGAACTTCCCGATCGCGTGTCTTATCTTTGAAAAAAAAAAAAAAAAAAACGGCCAGGCACTTCTCCACCTGCCCTTGTTCGTTCCTCGCCACGGAAACGGCTCCTAGGCAACCATGGCCAGCCAAGGTTACTCTTACCTCTCAGGCACACAGAGTCAGCAACACACCCCACCTCCTCGTCCATCCTCGTCTTCCTCCTATGAGAGTCAGGGAACCCACCTGGTAATTTTTTTCGAATCATCTATCCTGCGTCTATGCCCTTGTGGGAAAGAACGGAACAGTTTGCAACTTTACAGTTGGTATAGTATGCCATGGCAACTTGCAATCAGGGACACTCTTCGCCTTCGAGTATTAATCATTACCCTCATGACCTCTTGCCCCCTCTTGTAGATCATTGGTAAATGCATGTACTGCAAGAGGTAAGGGCTCCTGCTCACTGTGTTAAAGGCAGAAGACCGTGCTCTTCGTTGGTATGACGACCGGATACTCACAAGGACTATTTACCGCTATTTCCTACTTCATTATTACAGCCAGCTATGCTATCCGCAAGCAGTCAAGGTCTTTCAATGCGTAACCTGCGACACCATCAACGACCTCATTCCCGCGCCTGGTGTTGGTATGTTCGGCAGCTTCATTTCAATATAGAGCATCTCAGGATACGATCGAGCAACGGGACATGTGGCACATTAGAGGAGTCTTGGCATTCAGCCTTTTTCGACGAAACGAAAAACGGACAACTCACGATAAGGAACTGAGCCTGCATTTGCTGACCAAGTCGTCTCCAGAATCCAGCAGCCTGCCAGTCCTGCGACATATTACCACTTCAACGACGACATTTGATGGCTATTGCTCAGTGGTTGTGGCTATACTTTGGTTGTTGGTCAGGGTTAAATTGATGACTGTACTTGTTGGCTAACTTGATGAATTTATTATTTCTTGAAACTCATAGTTCCTCAGGAGCCTTTGACATTGCAGCATATCGAGGATGAGATTGAGCGTGCAAAAGCTATACACCGTGAAAGAGGCGGAGATCTGGACTACAGCGATCTGGAGGCGCTCTTGCGGGAGAAATTGAAAAAGTTTGCCGCCTTTAACGCCAGTTTCAGTAGTGTAAGTACCTCGGAGAATTTCTGTCTATGGACAAGAGATACCGATCCATTGCCCATCTGGATGATTAATTTGCTCGCTCTTTCGCCATATGGCTGCTAATAGGGACGCCCTATCACCTACGAGCACTGCGGAGTGAATCTGGATGAGGCAAGGAAGGCATTTTCAAAGTTGGTGGCAATGGTATGTGATTGGCGTCTTGACAGCTCCCGTTTCAGCATCACGTTCTTCTCTTATACCCCGCAATAACACCTTACTTGTGACCCTACTTTAGCCCAACTCGATTGCACTGGCTGTCATGACATCTGTGGAGGCGATATTGAAGCGTCCTGGAAAGTACGTGGCGTTTATGCATAATCCAGAGTGAGCTCGACATGGTTACACATAACAGGGCGAATCTAACGGCGATGCGTTCATGTTTAGGGAGCTCAAGGAAAAGGAGGACCTCAAGTTCATTATGCTGATGTTTGAGGTATGTGCTCGCCTTTGAGGCGCCTTTATTGGTGAAAACCGACCACACGTACGTTTCACGGACTGACAAGGACTCATGAAAAAAAAAACAAATAAAAAAAATAGTGTCCATGGCTCTCTCGACATAGGACGCCGCAGGAATCAGATTACCACCACAACATCACAAAGCGTCTCTTCACGATCGTGAGCAACCTACCCAGCGAGCTCCACAAGTACCTCTCGAGCTGGTTTGCAAAGTAAGAAAAGATAATTTCAGGAGATTGATAGTGATTCACATGGATACGAGATGCGTTACTGATTGCATCTCTCGAACGATATCTGCGCAATAGCAGCATGAGCACCCAGATATTCCACCACCGCATCAATTTTGTCAACAAATTTATCACACAAAGGCTGTCCAACCAGCAAAAGTCCACGGATCGTAACCAGCACATCATTTACCAGAGTGACGCAAGGATCCAAGCAGCAGCCAGGGTCATGCACCTCTTTTTCAAAGCGAATCAGCCCAATGAAAAAGAGTTTCTTGATGCCAACGGCAAGAACCGGTCTGTTAAGGACCTTGTGATCATTCCCAGCGCGAAGGACTCTGCGTCAAAATCGCAAAAAATCCCAATCGACGAGTATTACAATATGATCGTGGACCTGATTGATCTGCCCGCTGATTTTTGCGCATGGGAATCGAGATCTAGGTATGTTTTTGTTGCGTTTCGCAGCAATGCCTGTCATATTTCCATGGTATCGTGCGTATCTGACATCTTTCTTTCAATACCTTTAATTTGGTAGCATGTTTACCTTTTGCCAATATCCGTTCTTGATCTCGATGGGCGCAAAGATGCAAATCATGGCATGGGATGCAAAGCGGCGGATGGAAATTAAGATGCAAAAGACGATTGAGGCGCTTCTTGTGCAAAGGCGGCTGCGTGCAGCTGAGAATGGAGGGGAGATCGCCATGTTGACACAGGCAGAACTGCAGCAAGCGCCCTTGCTGATCCTTAAAGTTCATCGCAATAACCTGATTGAAGAATCTTTGACACAGGTAAGGCCTTTCCTGTTTCTTCCATGCCCTTATTGTCTCGCTTTTGTGCGCTATACACTGATCAGCACTCATCAATGCACTTATGGCTGAATAGTTATCGCGGAACGAGATGGACCTAGATAAATCATTACGCATTGAATTCGTTGGCGAGGATGGTGTCGACGCAGGAGGACTGCGGAAAGAATGGTTCCTACTTCTTGTTCGTCAACTGTTTGATCCTCAGTATGGTACGTCTTATGCGCCTTCACGGGCAAGATGCTGAATCTTGGCAGTGTTCTTTGCGGAGCAAATTCTGACGCATTGTGAACTCAATGCCTTTGGTATGGTCCTATAGGCATGTTCGTATACGATGATCAATCCTCGCACTGCTGGTTCAACCCTGCGTCATTCGAGTCGCTTGATCAATTTTACTTGGTCGGGGTTGTTATCGGGCTGGCCATCTATAACTCGACCATTCTAGATCTGCCACTTCCTCTGGCAGGGTACAAAAAGCTGCTGAACGTTCCTGTTGTTCTCGAGGACCTGGCGACTTTCCGTCCTGTAAGTGACGCGCCAGAAAGGGTTTGTCTCGTGTTCTCAAAAGGCTTGAAAGACGTATCTAACCCATGCTGGTGTACTTTGTTGCGTCAACCATAGGACCTGGCAAAAGGATTCAATCAGTTGCTGGAATACGATGGAGACGATGTTGAGGATGTTTTCTGCCTGACCTTTGTGGGAGCTTATGAGGCGTACGGCGAAAGCATAGAGGTCCCACTGATACCCAATGGCGAGAATATTTCAGTCACTAGTCAGAATAAGCGGGACTACGTCGAGCGTTATGCCAACTTCGTGATGAACAGCAGCATTTCAGATGTAAGACCATTTTTTTTGTGTCCAGATAGAACGGATGGACACGCTTACTGTTCTGGTTCTCTGTTGAAGCGAGTACTTATCTTTATTTTCTTACATCTTTCAATAACGCGCAGCAATTCGAGTCCTTCCGTCGCGGGTTTTACTTGGTGTGTAGCGGACACGCATTGTCGTTATTCCGGCCCGAAGAGATCGAGTTCCTGGTCCGGGGAAGTGCAGAGCCGCTGGACATTGACCAGCTGAGATCCGTTACGGTGTACGAGGGATTCAACGATGACCACGAGGTGATCAGGTAACCAATGAGTGCTTGATTACATGGGCCATACAGCTTCTGGGATATAAAGAATGTTCGCATATAGAGCATTTTCGATGTCCGACTTTTCGCACGGAGCCTGGCTACTGACGGTCTTATTTACTTTTACATCAAACTGTATCTAGGAACTTTTGGTCAATTTTCAAGGAGTTTGAGGACAAGCACCAGAGGCGACTGTTGCAGTTCATCACTGCGTCGGACCGCTATCCGGCAACGGGCATTGCGAACCTGTCGTTCAAGATCACCTGCATGGGTAGCCATGACTCGAATCGCTATCCCACGACACACACTTGTTTCAACCAGTTGTGTCTGTACAACTACAAAGGAAAGGAGAAACTCAGACAAATGCTGATCCGGGCGATGAATGAATCGGAAGGGTTTGGCGTCAAATAGCGCCATAGTTATGCATGAGTCCAGGCAGAGAAGAAATGACAGGCGCATGATGTAGCGCAGAGGTTTTGTCGTTTCTTTTCTCGTTCTCTATTTATGTCCCTTTTCGTCTTTTCCCCCTTCCTTGTTTTTGTTTCCTGCAGTGAAGCAACTGTCGCGTTCTGTTCTTGTGTTTCTTTTAAGCACAGTGCGCGTGATGTATTACACATGTAGAAAGATGCAATGGGTTTTGAAAACGTGAAAAATAAAAAACATCAAAAGAGGTTCCTGCTGATGTTCTGCTTCTAATGGCGCATGTGCATGGTGCATTCGAAAGAAAAAAAAGAAACACGGTGCAGAAAGAAAAGAAGGGAGGCGCAAAGGTGCAGGTTGCCAGGTGCCGACAAGGTTTCAGATTCGATTGAGTCTTCGTGCATGTTGAACATCGAGAGCGGGGCTATAACATACATGCGCATAGAACATACACTCTGCTGAGGCAGATTTTCACAACTATCCGTATGCTGACCATGGCCTAGTCTGTAGTGCCGTGACCTCAGGCTGGGCTAAGCAGGACGGTCCTTCGATCAACATAGGGGCAAGGGTACGATGGGGTTTGGATATATCCACTGTGTTTGTTCGAGATGCATGTGGGATAATGTCAAGTTGCTAGATGAGGTTCTACTGTGGTACATATTGCGTCTTTTTATATAGGCGGCAAAGTGAGGCGAAGGGTGTCGTATAGACACTCTTAACCCGGGCCAAACAGGGGACATTGGTTTCTGAAACGCCCCTGTCTGGGCTAAGCACCCTGGCTGGGGCCGCGACCATGGTCTTGCTAGGATAGATAGGTATCCGACATTCGGTAAGGGTATGCTTTTTCTTTTTCTGCTATAAAAACCATCCCTTTGACCATCAGAATTTTCTGATCATCATTCGCCAACATCCTCTCTCTCTCTCTCTCTTTTTTCCCCTTCCTCATCTTTTTAAAACCTCTTTCAAGACCAAAGAAAAAAGAAACCATGCTGGCCACCAAGGTCTTTCAGCCCATCTTCCTCGTCGTTGCTGCCCTGTTCTTGTTCAATACCATCGAGGCCGCGCCTAAAAAAACCAAGGGTAAACGATCTTTTGCCTTTATTTATCTGTTTTCCATGTGCATCAGGAAACGACCAAGACTTAAGGAATGAATAGACGGATGAATACAATGGATTCTAACCCTACTTGGTGCTTCTTCTTTTTTTTTTTTTTTTTTTTTTTGGTAGAATGTATTCAGTGCTTTGCTCCTCCAATGTGTCCTCCCTGTAGCTGCGGTTACGAGTGCGTGATCATCCCACCTTCGTGTCATGATTGCGGCGAGGGCTTCTGTAGAAAGCTTTAATCGACTTTCAATACTTTTTTTTTGTCTGCTTGTTTCGTCTGGAAGGATGGAACTTTGGGGAAATACCAAAATCACACAGCAATCATGACAACGCGTACCAAAAAACCCACACTCTGAGAACAAAATAAAAAAAATAAAAACGTCTTCGAAAAGGCTGCCATTCTATGGACAAGACCCTTGATGAAGCTGCTTTAGAGCACTGACCGACCGCCGAATATCATCCGAGAGAGGATCATAAAGCATCACCTTTTTTAATGTTTCTCGTATATGTGCTTTCCACACCTCGTCCTTAAAAAAAAAAAAAGAAAGGCACCCCCAATTGCCCCCGTCCTCAAACCTTCAAGTCACCATGCACGCCTTCAACACGATCTCGCTCCAAGTCCTTTACGTGATGGTTCTGTTTACTCTTAGTAATACCACCTCTGTCACCGCAGTGAAAGGTAAGTCCGGGAGTCCGTCCGTTTATTACCAACGTTCCAATGTTTCTCAAAGCCTAAAATTCGGTTCCTAACCGCGCTCGACGATCCTGTGCAAGGCTGCTTTTATACCCAAGTTGCTTGTGAGCCCCCCGAAGAACGCGTATTCGTCCCACCTTGGGAAGCGGGCAACGTCTGTGGGTACTACAAGTGTCGTAAGCGTCGCTACTAAATGCGTGTCGACGTCGCCCTGGATATGTCTAGCAAGGAAATGAGGAAAAGTCTTGACCGCTGTAAGACCTTTATCCCGTCAGAAGATGCAACATAGTTTAGCAAGCAATAAAAATTTACTTTGAATGAGATATTCGAAATGGTCTTTATTCCTTTGCAAATGAGCTAAAAGAATGTCGCCCTAGTCAATAGATTGCAGCTTCCATACTGGCGCCCTCAAAGAATCCAGAATGACCCCCTTCTTTTTTTTCTTTTTTTTCTTTTTTTCTTTTTTTACATGGCTGCAATTGCTTCAAGGTGCGCGCTGGGAACGTCATTCGCCTGTTGCTGCTGCTCAAACTCCTGGTCATGTTCCTGCTGTCCTTCCAGTCCAGTATCTCCCAGGGTTTCGATCACCTCCTCCAGTACTGAGAGAATGTTCTTGGGCGGCTCAAATTCCTCCACACCAATCTCCTGCTCCTTTCCTTCTTCCGGTTCCTGTTCCGCTGGGATGGAACCATCGAATGAATTCTCGCTAGTCTGATAGAACTGTACAATGTTGATCTCCTTTGCAATCTTGGACTAAACCACACAAATATTGGTAATAAAAGTAAAAATAGGGGGTGGCAAAAATTAGTGGTGTGAATGGGCATGGGCGCAAGAACATCAAAGGATTGTTCACATACCTGAGCCTGTTCGCGGAACGTCAGCTTCTCGCTAAAGACTCGCAAGTTACCTCCCTGTGGGACGTGGCTCGCAAACTCAAGGCTGTTGACCTTGGATTTAACCTTCGAGTAATCCACCTTCTTCGACGGCGGGATCTTGAACGATGACCGACGACCAGGACTCGTGGGCGCTCCATTGCTGGTCGAGGAGGTCGAGGATCTGCCGCTCGGGGACTGTGACCGGGGCGACAGGGCTTCACCATTGCCTTCGTCACTGGACGCCCGACTGCTAGAACGACCTCGACCGACATATGAGATGTTGTCGAAGGAGCCGACCTTGGCTTTAACATGATCAAGCTGGAGCTTTTGCGTGGGAATGATGTGTTTCGACAGGCGACGAGCAGGGCTAGCCGGGGACATGGGCGGACTGGACACAACAGGCATGGAGCTCCTACGCGACTGCGGCAGAGACATCGGCTTCGGTGTTGTGGAGAGGCTCACGTTCGAAGAGCTACGCGAAGTCGACGAGAGCGGCTTTGCTGAGGAGAAAGCGGACCTCAAAGAGGAGGACGAGATACTAGTCGTGACAACGAAGGGTCGTTTGGGCGCAGCCGTTTTAGCCGTCGGTGCTGCTACAGATGTGGGAGTGGCAGAGCCAGGAGAAGTCTCCGAGGTATTCGAGGCATCGGCGACTTTTGCGGCAGGGGTGGGCAGAGCTAATTTCGCATCGACCTTGGACTTGATATGCGAAAAGTCCTGTTTGAACGACTGGATTTTCTTCTCCGACGGCTTGGGCTTGTAATGAATAGCTTCCAGCGAGCCAACCTTGGACTGGACGTTTGAGAAACGTCTGTTCGTCGGCAGTGTGGGCCTTGGGGTTGGCGAGGTCGGCGAGGTCGGCGAGGTCGGCGAGACGACGCTTGTGGAGCGCACGTCGCGGGTTGTGGTCGTGGCCTTGCGCTCGACCTTCACATGAGGTGGCGAGACGGTTTGAGGTGATGTAGAGACGGTGGTCATGAGGAATCGTTGGCGAGCGAGCGAGAGAGAAGAATGAGAGATGTGATGTTGGTTGATCCAGCGGCGGTCAAAAAGGTCGATGAGGGGCGCGTCTGTCGTTGTTCGTTTTGTTCGCTTGTCGATTCGCTACCACGCTGTGGACGATGGCAGGGGCGGCGTATGTTTTGGGAAGGATGTGTGATATCCTGACAAAGAACGCCTTTTACGAGCGGAGGAATGGAGAGGGGAGTGTGGTCAAAGGGAGAGGGAGGAGAGGAGTGTTTGGGCGTATACATTCACTCGGACCCTCTCTGCTACACCGTACCCGCACTTTCCCCCATCGCCCCATGCGATATAATCATTTGCAATCGTGTTTATGTCCCTGTCCGCATCACGATCGCAACAAGGCACAAAGGGGCAATGGCTCTTTCTCATAGCCCTGTGCAAGCGTCATCTTGATTGCAATTGAAGCTTAAGAGCCGATGCTCGTGGCAAACAAACTAGCACGTTTGCGCGCATGAAAAGGAAGGGCAAGACCGCAATAGACTACACATACAACTGCATTTTCTGCACGGAATAAACGGTTGCTCGGGAAATGAATACGATAGAAACAACAACGTGAGAGGATGTGGAAGAGAAGGGAACGGGAGGGGAGAGCACAGGGCAGCGCGCATGCTGACTGGCAGGGAACAACTCTTCCCGCCGGAGAATTGCTGGTCTTCATGGGAACAAAAGCTTGTATGGGTAAAACAGACATCAGCAATTTCCATCCGAACCTCCTTTGTCCTGCTGTTGCCGTAGCTGTTAACTACACGTCGCTGCTCTCCTGAACAAAGCGCCCTTTCAACGCGATGTGGCATGCCACACCCCTTCCTTGAAGGAGTTCAATGCACCTTGGTCTGTCCAATGACGTAATCAAGCGGATCCAGGGGCCCCATGCCCTGTGCCCCGTGTCTAAGGGCTGCGACTTTCTGGTTCCTGGCGGCTAACATTGGGGGAGGGTCCAAGTGGCGCGTTTGGGAACATGACTCCAATGCTCCAGAAGAGAGCCTTCCTCCAAATCACAATTGTGAGCACCTGCGACGGCGACCTGCAAAAGATTTATTCCAAATAGACATTCATAGTCCATATGCCATGAGCATATCAGACCCTGTAGACAGCCAGCTGGCCGCTGACCGTTCGGCGAATCCCTCGGAAGATGAATCTAAGGCGTTGGCTTTTTCTGACGGACTCAAAGGGTATGATTATGCAATATGTACAAGGCATCGCCTTCATCCTTCGTGTGGACTATGAACCTGTCTTGTAGTCTACCCACACCGGCGCTAACCAGGGCCGTGTACCGTGTACTGCGTTCGCCATACATCTCTATTTATGATGTGCACAAAGCACGGTGCTGAGACTGCTGCGACACCCATGCATGGTGACTTTCGTCCCCCCCGAGGAGTATTTCTTACCTATCAAATCAGAAGCACGACAAATTCACTACGCCCCTCGCTCATGCATCTCCTCGGATAACAGGACTATGGCTGTCAGAGTATGCTATTTTCATCACCATTTGGCCGTAATCAGGGTATCCTTGGACGATAAACCGGAAGGTATATAGCGAATTCTGTCATGAACAACGCTCAGGAACATGCAGTCGGTCAAATTGCATATTATCGTATTGTCGATTGCTGCAATATGAATAAGCGTCGATCCCAGCCCGATCAACAACGAGGAGTATTCAAAATGATCGATGCCACCATTATGCGTGTTACTGGGCTTTGCCACATTTTTGATATAAGAATAGACACTATATGTATCGTATGAAGTAAGGTCTCTGCCTGGCCAGACTTATGGCAACGCGATGTTGTGTTGATTGGTTCGAAGTTTGGTGATTGTTAGAAAACCTTAGGATAAGCCCGAAAGCGTGAGCGAAAACACTATCTAAAGCAGGCCTGACAGGACTCGACTTGAACATGGGAGAGACCAATGCATAAAAACACCACCAGTAAGACCAGTAAAACATGGACAACTTGTCCTTTAGTAGAGTTTCTTTTATTTTCGGTGCTGATCTCAGCAAGTTTTTTTTGGCCCCCCGATTTACGTTTCGAGAACGTCAAACAGTGCATCGAATGTGTGGGCTCGACGGGTCTCATGAATCAGAACGCGCGATGGCGATACGAGCAGCCCCTAACGATTCAGTCTCCACATCCGAGTATCAGATGGGAGGAATGATCTCCTCGGACGCCTTTTAGGTATGCACGTAAAAGCCATTTTTGAGGGTGTTTATTTGAATACCCTCAATTTTTGAGAGGGAATGTCATAGAGATATGTGCGCGATCCTCAGAAAATTCTCGTGAAACGATAGTGAGGATGGTGGCCGACAAATATGCTTCAGATCCAGACAATGGTTGTGGTGCCCCAGGTGAGCGCTATTTGGATAAACGAATGGTTGTGAGAGAAGAACCTATTTTTTTGTTATGTCTGGGTGTGGATGCACGGATGTGCGTCGATTTCCGCGGAAGAACGTTAAATTCATTAGGCCCGGCTCTCGTATTTCATGTCCCTGGAGACATGGCTTACAAAAAATAGGCCATGACAATCACACCCGTGCTGCATTCCCAAGGTCGCGACAGCAACAAAGACGCAGCGAACAGCCCTGGAAGCAGAGCAGGCAAAGTCATTTCCTTCGCATTTCTGCACGGCACCCCGCACTTCCACTTCTTTCTCTTTCGTTATCTCGCTCCCCTTCGCATTTTATCCCTCTGACCCCTCTCGATTTCCAAACTGGGCTGGCGGCACCATTCCAGGCAGCAGCAAGCATCCTTCAACAGATAAATAGGCCACTATTGTCACCATCGCCCCAGGCTGTACCACACTTCAGATCTCACTCTTCGACCTCTTTACTTGCAACCAAACCCCCTACCCTCGCTACTTCTCGGCAAAGTTTCATCCGTTCAACACAGCGCCCTCCCTCCCCCACCGTCATCGCCCTCGCCTACATATACATTTTCCACCCCATCCCAAACATCCACTCCCTCTCTTCTCACTTCTACGACTCCACCACTAGTTTCTTTTTTCCGAAAAAATGGATCTTCCTCAACGATACAAGGGCCACTGCTCGACTTCACCTTGCAGGTCAGCATTTGACAGTGCAACTCTTAAACCGTTTTCACAAAGAAGATCGTCGTCCTCTTCCTGGACAAGCAGTAACACCATCTCTTCCTTTCATTCCCCCATACCCTCCGGCTCCGTCACTAGCCCTGTGATGCCTTCAAGCTGTCGAGATCCCCTTCGCAATATTCACCACAGCCCCAAAATAACTAAGACTACTCACCATCAACGTTCAGCGCCATACAATCGTCATGGCAACCGTATTCGTTCAACTAGCCCATACACTGACTGGGGTCAGTCCCCAGCCAGCGCGCCTTTCCATCACACCTCAGCTAATGCTGAAGACATGACACCACACGATCGACAGTATCACCGCCAATTATCACCTACCCATACAAGACTGCGTTCATGTTCACCGCCCTCACCAGCGGCGCGATCTTCATCTGGTCCTCGGAGCTCATCTGGTGCTCAAGGTCCGCGGAGTAATGACCGACTTCCTTCTCTTTTTGCTCAGTTGAAGGCCAAACTTGAAGCACCTAGAAGACCAATCATCACCACTATCTACACCTCTCCCCTCTCACCTAGTAGCACATACCTTTCGTCCTCACAAGACGGTTATCCACACTCAGCTACACCCCTTTCTCCCCTGCATCCTTATCAGCCCATTCAGGACGACGATCCCTATACAGGTAGCCAGCCATGGCCGCCATTGGCGTCTAGTCCTCCTCCGACTCTTTTTGGTACACCATGCTCTGCTGCCAGTCAGCGAGCGTACCTGAATCATAATCCGGACGTTGAGAAGAGTTTTCGGCGGCTTCAACTTGAAGATAATGGCCGAGTCGAGCACCGCACAATAGGTAATGCCAATACTACAAACAAATAGCGAGCGTATGGTTCTTCAAAAATGTCAGGTAGTTAAATTGCATGTGTGTTGGAGTCTATCTCTGTGTGTAGACGCGGCTGTCTTTGACAAATTTACACGAAGTGTTTATGTTTGATATCTGAGCATTTTATCCATCCATTGATTGATCCATCGCCCGCATCCCAGGCTCGGAATGCATTACTATGTTCTTGCCTGAGAGACATGCAAGAACAAAACAATATATCATCCTAAACAAAGCACCACTCTTTTTTTTTTTTTTTCTTTTTTGCACCTCAGCCCTGAGGGACTTTGCGCATTTTTTTCTTCTGCTTCTCTGTCCCACCTCACTCAACTTACTTTTTCATGGAGGCGTCCCCGCCCTAGATCTATTTTGGATTAAAACTCCCATTGCATGTCTTGGGGGAGGGGAAGGGGAGGACGTGGGCTGTGCGATAACAGGGCAATTTTTTTTTTTTCGATTTATGTACTTTGGCCCTTCGGTACCTATTGCGCCTCCACATATCGACTGTTTTGGCCACGATTTCGATCGCCTTGGAGTTGATTGTTAGTACTCCAAATACTTGAAAGTAATTTCCAGATGTACTAACAAAGTCGTCATGGCGCGTACCCCTCTCCCCCCCCCCCTGCGAACCATCATTCTATTGTTAGCGTTCTCGACCCACCTGACCATCTCGCGCTGGGAACCGAGCAGTGCGTCATCAACGAGCACAAGTTCCGCGGGGTCGACTGCGCCTGTTGCGGAAGATGCAAGAGTCGAAGCAGGAAAATCGCGATCTGACATCAGCACGGGTTCATTCCGAGGATCCATCACGAGCCCTGCACAGAGTCCCCGATCAATTTCATACCCGTCTTCGCCGCGTTCGCCCAGCTCACCGAAACAGCAGAAGCAACAACAGCAGCAGCAAATGCAGCAAATGCAGCAGGGGCAAGAGAATGACCTCGTGTATGCGACGCGTCTTTTGTCGCTGGCTAATTATATCCGGCACATCATCTCACTCAGCTCCGGGAATAATCCGCTCCATTCGCAACTGACAATGGCACAACAGCAGCAGCAGCGGCAGCAGCAGAAGATTCAAGATTGCAGGCCTATGCCATTCGTCTCGAACACTCAGTTCAGCAATGAGGTTCACGAGGGCCCAGGCTCGCTGCCTTCCCCACTCTCCGCAGGGCCTGGACCGATCAAGTCGGGCTCGCTTTCAACGAGGAGACATCGTTATGCCTCGGAGTATCATGATCATCAGACACGTCGGCATTTGCATCATCAGCAGCAGCAACAACAACAGGCCCAGAATTTGACTCAGGGGCGATACGAGACTGAACACCAACTGCCGAAACCACTATCATCACAAGGGCAGCCGCAGAACACGCTTTTAGAACCGTCAGGAACGCAGGCCCATCGACTGCCAAGCCCTATCTCGCCTACATTCGTTTCTGGTCGCCGCCTCTCTCAGCAGCAGCAGCAGCAGCAGCAGCACAATATTAGTCCAGTATCGCCTCGAAATGTTACCGGTGTATTTTCGCCGCTGCTCAAGGTTCCGTTCCCAAACCTCACACTCACATTAGCACTCATTTACGTGGACAGACTGAAGGCCGTAAGTGAACCGATGGTGCCCGTTTTTATTAGGCCGCAAAGTCTTTGACCGCATCGCATCTCGCTCACTCAATGTATTCCTATATCTGAACTTTATTTCAATAGAAATATCCTGAGGCAAAGGGCGAAGCAGGATGTTCGCATCGACTGTTTTTGGTGGCATACATCATTGCTGAGAAATACCGCTGCAGCGTCGAATTGGCAACACTGTTGCAGGAACACCATAATCATCTCACCGAGCTCGAACTTCGGGGACGCGACCAAAGCCATACTTCGTCGCTCGAGAACACGACTGGCCCTGAGCTGGATGATGCGATTGAGGAAAGAATATTGAAGGTTCAATCCAACGCGGAGCTCATCTTCTCGAACCACGAATGGGTCAGGTTGCTGAACCTTGGATCGTTCTTTCGTCCACCGCCTGCTCCCACGGCCTCGATGCCTTCTTCCGCGGCTAAAGCCACCGCGGGAAATATGGCGGGTGTAGCGAGGACGTCGCCGGCCCAGCCCATGGTCCGCTCTATGCCTTGTCCTTCAGGGTCTATTGAATCCGAGCCTTTGCCCTTGCCTATCCAGTCATCGCCTGCAGTAGCAGTGCCTGGTGACACAAACACCGTTACCGCCGCAAACCATAACTCTGTCAAGAACGCGTCTTTGCCTTCGCCCGCGCCCTCGTCTGCGGGCACACAGGGCGGCACGCCAATGCCAACACCAAAGGCATTGCCACTGCAGGTGCCGCAGACCTCGATTCTGCAGGTGGAAGATCTCGATCGGATGGAGACTGAGTTCTTGACGTTTTTAGACTTTGATCTCTCGACGCGTGGTCAAGATCTTGACACCTGTTGGAATCTCCTCGTAGGAAACATACAGATTTAAGGGAGAATCAAACAACCCCGACGCCCAAACAACAACAACGGCCTGTACCCCTTACCCTAGCCCGTCTCTTTTATTTATTTTTTTCCTAATATTTTAATGATGTATAGTTTGTACGAAACGACCTAGATGTAATGAACTACGATAGTATATTCTTTCGAAACCCTATGAACACGGGGATTTGTCTTTGTTTCCTTGCGTCTTTAGGTTGCATAATGATGGTGGGAGAGTATGCAGTTTTGGGCTGAGCAGAGCTGGGCTGGACTGGGCTACGGCTGGTTCTAGAAGGTCATTCCGTTGCCCCCGCCCCTCCTCTCCCCTTTCCCTCATGCTGACGGATCCTTTTCTTGACCTTTAAGGGCTATCCTTCGAAGAAGAAGTGTTATAGTCATCCTTGCATGCCTTTTTTTTTTCTTTTCTTTTCCATTGAATATAGGACAAAAAAAATGAGAACGGCACATGGTATCATTTCTTATGTAATTTATCCGCGTCGGTTTTTTTTTTATGACAGGTCTCTGCTTCCGCACGTTTTTATCATGTCTGTCATCCATTCTTATTTCTGATTGAATGCGCACATATTTGTTAAAAAAAATAATAACAATAACAATAACAATAACAATAACAATAACAATAACAATAACAACAACGATAACAGCAATTTGATGTTGTCATGCAGCATGGGGGTCATGAGGAGAAAAATGGAATAATAATAGTAATGATAACAATAACACACGTTCGTCTAGGGCCATGAACGGCCTCAAAACAAGAACTGAGCTTAGAGACCTATGCTTCCTCTCTCGTTCTCTCTCTCTTTCACTGCGACACATATACACACACACACATATACTCTCACACACACATACACACACACACACACATCCTTTTCTGCTCACCATGTGCCTTTAAATCAATCAATCAATCAATCAAAGATGAAAAGAAAAGATGCATGAAGGCTCTTTGTCAAGCGTGGGACAGTGCAAAGAACTGATTCTCCCGCTCCTATCATTTTCACGCGTTTCCTATGCCAACTATGACCGCATGCATAGACTACCCACACGCCCATGTCACTTTTTCCTTCTCCCAAGTAGATCTTTGTCTGCCTTTCCGCGTTAGTTTGAATCGACCAAAGTCCGTCTTTCTTTATGCACGATTGTGGAACAGAAAAAAAAAAGTCCTTGGGAGTCCGCGGAGGTAATATTACAGTGTTCTTTCGACCCGAACAATTCTCTCTAATCTCAAGATGCCCATCGCGTTTTTTATTCGATGTCATCTTGTATGCATCGTTATGTCGTACACATCTGAGAGCGCGATAGGGCCGTTCCTAGGACACTGCGCCCACTTGAAGATCAACTGCGACACCGAAAAAGTTGTTTCCAGACTATTTGAGTGAGCGGACAAAAATCTTAAGACTTCAGACATCATCGATCGTTCTTCCTAGCTGCAAAATCGTCGAATAATCATATAGGAAATTTTTCATTGTTCGCGTTCAAACACAATGTTTCGCCAACTGAATTTTCTTTTTTCTTTTTTCTTTTTATTAGGTTGAGGGCAAGATGAAAAACATATTGGACCAGAAGTAGTACAGAAGGGACAAAAGATGAGAAAAAAGATAGACTAGTGGTATAATATTTTACAGAGTAAAATGAAAAAAGAAGCGGATGCAGACGAAAGAAATGAAGCGCAACGAATCAAGTCAATCAAAGAAAAAAAAAAAAAAAAAGGCAGAAGAAAAACATCTAAATGGCAGCGAACTAAATAAAAAAAAATACCGACGACAATCCTCCAGGGGTTCCAAGATACAACAAAACATCATCCTATATGAGGACCACTCCCAGCCCTCACGTTCACTTTGGATCAACCACAATATGCTGCAACACCGACATATCCAAATCCTGCATTACTCCAAACCGCACCACATCCATTTCTATGTCGTCCTTCTCGTTCCTGCGACCTCCTTCACCGCCTCTGCCTCCTTCTTCTCCTCCTCTTGTGAGATACCCAAACTGTTGATGAACATACGACGCCTGTGGAGGCGCCTGCGAGAAGCCACGCTCTTGTATATCAGACTGATGCTGCTGCAAGTGGTCCTGCGAAGTCGATCCGCCCATTTGGTCTGTTCGACTCACATTGCTCTGCCATCCACCTTTTCCTCCAGAGGAATACCCCATATATATATCTTCGCAATCTTGACCCTCAGCGGACCCAGTCCCGCAAAATGACCTCCACTTCCGCTTGAACTTTCCAGGGAGCCCCTGTGGCCGGCGCTGGAGCGACTGCACGAACCGGGGCCACACGTTTGAGTAGACCAATTCCTGGACCTCCTTTATAATAGGCTCGTACATCTCCAGGTAGCACTCCGAATCCATGAACAGCTGCTTGATGTAAGCGACATGCTCCTCGTCCAGGTTCAACTGCAGTGTGGCATGGGGCATGATGAACGTGTGGGTGATCTCCCAATACGCCGGCAGAAGCGCCCGGGGTACTGGCGTTCGGCGGTTGGTCGATGGAGCAGTCGGACACGATCCCCTCAATTCCGATCCCGACATCGAATGCTGATGCAACGTCTGTGGCTGGGTCGCCGATTGAGGCCGGCATGACTCCGTGGATCGCTTCTTCTGTTCCTCTAATGACAATCCAACCGATAGCTGAGCTTGCGGTGTGGACTGCGTCTCCGTTACCTGGTGCTGCTGCTGCTGGTCCTGAGACTGGGGTTGAGCTGGCAATAGATTGAGATGACCCGTCGGTGTGGATGAGGCAGACGATAGGAGGCTATTGCTGAGCTGTCGAGCCTCCTCTACAGTCTGAATGGACCGCGCCGAAGTCGTCCTGCTGATTCCTGGGCGGAGGGGGCTCAAGGGCTGGGGTTGAGAAGGCAAACGCGGAGTGAAGGTGGCAGAAATCGAAGAGCTGGAAGAATGGTACAGACCGTGACTCACTGGATGAGCCAGTCGACTGGGCTGCTTTTGTTGTCCGATCGACGTCAATGCATTATCGCGCACCTGGTCTGAAGTAAAGGCACTGAGCGGTATACTGCCAATGGAATGGCTAGGACGGTGTCTCGGGCCAAATGGTGAGCGTGAGGCCGTCTCGGAGTAAGGTGCGCTAGAGCTGGTGGCGTCTATGGATATTGTCGGATGTGAGTGCTCAGAAGCGCCAGGTGCCGAATGCAATCCGCTGCTCGTCGGACTCGGCCCATCAAGAACCTCATGGATACCATAATTGCCTCCTCGATGATCCTCGACCACGGAATAGGAGTCGTCTCCAAAGTACTCGGATTGACCCTGATTCGCGTCCGATGCTGTGTCCGGATAGCTACTGACCTCGCCCGGCGTCGGATCGCGGTAGTCGAGTGTCGATCCATTGTTTCCTCGACCATACCAACTAAACGACGACCTCTCGCTGTCATCGCCTCCTGAACCGTGCTTGGATTCGCTCATATCAGGTATAGCACTCATCCTCACCTCGTTATGACAAGTCCTTCCGTCAAGGCTTGCCTTTTGTTGGTGCCGTCGCTCCATGGATGTCCGCGGTGGTGACAAGGGCGATGGTGTTGAACGAGTGCGGCGTGTATCAGGAGGTCCATCTCCGTCCTCCTCTTCGTGCAGTGGTCCATACGGTGATGCAAATGCCGGGCTTGAATTTCGCAGCGACGACTGAAGGGAAAGCTTCCAGAGATTGCCCTTCGGATCTTGTCTGTTCTTGCCAAACGATTGTACTGGATGAAGCGCATATTGCTGAACACTCATGCTTGGTCCTGGATCGCCGTCGCATTCAACATTGCTCTCTCCTGCGTCCGGTACGCTTCCGATCCTGTTTGAAAGCCAGCTGGCATCATCGCCATCACCACCTGCAATAGAGCCATGAACAGATCGCTTACTGTGCAAAGACGAGGTCAGGCTACCTAGCAGTGACGCCTTCTTTTTGTACGGTTTGGATCCCGGGGTCGATCCTGGAATAGCCTCTACTGCGTTATCGCTGAGATTCGATCCTGTCATGTCTGACACGCGAACGATAGGCTTCTTGTCGCGAAAGTTGCGTTGGCCCGCCAATTTGTAGTACTCCCGCACTTGCTTCCGAAGACCCTCATACTCCTGCAGGAACTTTGTGTTCTCGGCGCTGAATACTGTGATCGAGAATTTGACGAGCTCATTCAGCATTTCCGTATCCTGAAGAGCGTATTCAAAGGCACGCGGGTTCATCTGCGAGAGCGGTATGATGTTGCCCTCCGCATCCTTGCCGTATTTCGCCCAGAATCCTTTGATTCCGCGAAGGCGATGGCCCGTTTGCGTACTATAATTGACCAACACATATGGTGCATCCTCCCCGTGATAGTCGACAGGGACCTTCGAATCAATGCTCAATTGCGCCACCGAGTGCCTGTCGCAAACACTGGGATCACACTGCTCAGGACCATGTTGATTTGCTGGAACGAATTGAGACGACGACCGCGAGTGAAAGTGAAAGGAAGATGCGTCGCTGGTCACTTCCATCGTAGGTGTTCTAGGAAACGACTTTGGTAAGTCCCATCGAATAATGTTGGCAAACCGACTACTCCCACTCCTGACACTGCTAGTTCGCTTTTTGGGTCGCTGCCTCATGAAGAACTGGATAAGCGGCAGTACCACGGAGTTGACGTGCGCCAAAAAGATGGTGAGGGTGAGCCAGTTGACATGGTTCCAGGGGCCGGCGTCGAGGTGTTTGAGATAGAAGGGCGAAAGAAAATAGAGGGCGAATCCTGGGAGGCCGATAATCATCGTGATCAAAAGTTCGTTCCGGATACCAAATCCATCCTTGATCCACCAGAGTTTCCACGATAAAATAGGACAGCCGACTGCCAAAAAGGCCAGCATGATTGCATAGATCGGAAGAAACTATTGCGGGGACACATTAATGATAACCTAATCAGATCTCTGTTCATTTCCCATATAAAAACTGGTCTTTGCGCGCAACTTACCACTGGTCCCTCGCCACATTTGTAACTGATGGGGCCGATCTGGACTGGCGATGGCTTCACAAACTGCATCCCCAGACAGAGGGCGAAGGGGAAAATCATGCATCCCAGCAAGAACACAGTCAGCCTGCTGTCCGTAACCTTGTTGAACGGTAGGTAGCGACTCCACCGGTGCTTCTCCTCCGTTGGCATGGGGTCGAAGGTTATCGGCTGAGACCTTCCGATCATCTCACGTATATCGTGTGAGAGGCCGACGCTTGTCGGTGCTAACGCTTCCCAGTTTTCCTGTGCGTTGGTACTGCTCAAGACGACCCCATTCGACTCGGGAAAGATGGCGATACCTGGAGGCGAGAAGATGGCTCTGGCAGAGATATTATTGTTGGAGGGTATTCTTGGTGCTGTAGCGATAGAATGTGGCGGTGTAATGGTTGTTGTAGTAATATTGGCAATGACGGGTCCTTGCTCTGTAGTAGATATTGTTGATGGCGCTGACTTTGACCCGTCCAACTCTGACTTTGCTTGCGAATTGTTATTGGCATTGGTATTGGTAGTATTGGTGGTATATCCTTGTTCATTGATTACTGCCTCGTCTTTCCCTCCTATCTGTATGCCTGGTCCGGGTATTGATCCTGCTACGGGCAATCCGCCGCGAATTTGGTCCGGATTCTGTCTGTGGTCTGGACCGCTCTGCGCAATCCCTAGGTCGTCTCGTCCTGTCGTCCTAAAATTGGATACAGGTGCTTCGCCCATCCCTATCCTCATCTCCATCCCTGATCCCAACCCTGCTCCGAGGCTCGCTGTGATGGATTCATGGAAGAGGTCGTTCGAGTCGATGGTGCTATTCCGCTGAATGATGATGTTCGTCCTCCCAAAATCGACCTGCTGGTTGTAAATGTATACAAGTCGCCATCCGCGCGCGAGATAGGTGAGGAGCCAGGGGACGATACACAGGTACGACGCTATAAATATTACCAAATCCACCGAAAAATAAGAGCCAATGCAAGAATGCAAGAAAGAGTGTTAATAAACAAAAGATCTCTCAGAAAATCGTGAGCAGTAAGTACACTCTCGTCAGCAGCATTTGCGACAGCAGCAAAATAACTCTCCCCCAAACACACGAAGAATGATGAGCATGGGGTCCATTGTTGTGCAACTATAAAAAGAGAGTTGGTGCAACGGACTGGAAGACAATATCCAGGGCAGTAGACCAATGATCATTTCATCGCAGATGTTTTCGTTTGAGAGCAAATAACCTTTGAAAGAAAAGAAAGAAAGAAAAAAAAAAGAGTTCGCTTACTCCACAAAAGTACGAAGCAGGGAAACTCGCCCGCAAACGAGTTTAGCATGAGGTAGACAGTAACGACACCGGTCGCGGAGAGGCCATTCCAGAAGACGAGGTACCGGCCGCGTTGCTTCAGGTCATTATGTGACTTGGCGAGGATGAAGAAGACGACGGTAGAGACCAGGCAGATTGATCCGAGAACGATCGCAGCGGACAGGTAGGCATAGTGGTGCGCCTCGCCCTTAATCAGACCATACGGACCAAGCGACCTGGGAGGAACCGCCTTGTCGGCCATTGCTTGCCTGGCTCTCCGATCAATCCAGGCTGAAAAGGGGCTGAAAGATGCAATTGCAGGTTCAGAGAAATAAAATAATGTGCGATCTGTTGATTCTTGTCTCAAGTGAACTTGAGCCTTCCGTGGTGTTGGTGAGTTGTTGTAGAAAGGGGCTGGTGGTGGTTATCAAGCGGCTATGGAGCATAGAAGAGTCGTCGGTTGAACAGGCGGGAGAGAAAGAGGTTGCGCGTGAGCGAATGTGAGCCAGCAGAAGGAAGAGCAGTACTAGTGCGAGCGATGGGTACGCGAGAAATAGATTAAAGAAGTGTGGGAAGAGAGGGTGCAATTGGTGCTGCAGCTGTTGTGTGTGCAAATTTTTCATTCCGCTGCCATTCGTTCGTTTAATACTCGCCGAGTGGCCGATCCGCGATGCCCACTTTGTATCGTATGTACCCGCTTTCCCTCCACTCTCCCTAGCCCATCTCGAGGACCACTCAGTCGCTGTTCGTGAGGTGTCGAGTCTCGGATGAGGGGGCAGTTGGGACCCGGCGCAGTGGCTGTGTCTCTCTTTTTTCTTTTTTCTTTACGCATCCCATTATAAAAATTGCATACCCGAGCACCCTTTCGAATCACACAAAAATAAAAATAAAAAATAAAACGTGGCCACCCCGGCGATTGAAAACATAAGCACGCTTCGCATACGTGTGCATGTAATCAATCACCTGCACTCTTTATTGTACTCTATCCCTTTCGTGTCCTGTTTTATGTTCTTTATTTCTTAGGTCAGAGTGGGATCAATTGAGAGGCGAATCAATTGCAACTGCGTGCAGAACGGTGATTGTGCAGTCAATCGGTCTCTGAAAAAAGCGCGAAAGAAGGAGGAAAAAGAGAAAAAGATGATGGAGTGCTCAAAGGTATGAGGGCGGTATTAATACCTTTTTTCTTTCGCGAATCAAATAAAAAAACACCAGAAGGGATACAGTACCAGTGTGAATGAATATCTATCTGGGGTGATTAGGAAGGAAAGAGAAGATGAAGAGAGGGACAAAGCGCACAGGAAATGACCACGACCAAAAGAGAGGAAAGGCCAGAGCGAAGCAGAAGTTCAATGTCAAGAAATGAAAGTAACCAAAAACAATGTAAAAATGAAATATCGGCAGCAGCGACCTGTGAGCCGACTGTTGACAGATCGTCTTGTTAGAGAAAACAGGGGTTATTTTGTGGATTGAATGGGGGCCCAGAAGTCAGAAAAGAAAGGAAAAGAAAGAAAGTGCCGGACTGGGCCCAGCCCAGTTCAATGGGCACGACACAACACAACACAACACAACAAAATATGACATGACGGGCGGGAACAGGATGATATGATGACAAAACAAAATCCCTCCTCTTCCCTCTCCCCAAGTCGCAACAGTAACAGCGTCAGCAACACAAACAAAGCGAAAGGAGGAAAATGAAAGCATAAGGACAAAAGATGAAATAGAGAGCACAACCACAAGCATCCAGACAACACACAACTAGAGGGCAGAAAAACATAGAGAGAAGAGAGAACCCGAACGGTGCTATTGGGTGACTCTGTCCCCACCCACCCCGGACAGTTGGTTGTTCCTGAGCAAATGTTGAAGATTCCTCCCTCCTCACGGCATAGAAGGACGAAAACAGATGACCGGCTTCAGCTGAGTAGAATCTGAGTCTGGAAGAAGAGGAACACTCAGCTCAGCAAGTGCTGGAGGAGAGGATTATCGTGCTTGTTTTCCAAAAGAGGGATCGCCGCCAACTGCTGTTCCCAAAAGGCAATGGCCGCTTTGTGCTTTGCTTTTCATAGCCTCCCTCTCCGTTTCCCTCACGCCCGTTGTATTTGTTACAGATGCATACTCACACGCGCAAACACATAACACACATACACAAAAAAAAAAAAATAAGGGTCTGTGGAACCAGTGCTTTTCTATTTCTCAATACGAAGTGCGGGGGAGGGGGGTGCTGGCGGGAATCAGACAGATGAAAAAAAAAAAAAAAAAAAAAAGAAAAGAGAAAAAAAGCGAAAAGTGTGCGCAGGGACATACCACTGACATGCTCCCTCTTCAATGTCCATTCACCATGAGCAACAGTCGAGGGAAAAGGGGTTCGTGTTAGCGGCAAGATAAGTGCGGATTGCTGGTGTTAAAGAGGGTTGTATAGATGAGCGCAGTGAGAGATGAGTGAGAGATGAGAATTATTTTTTTCCTCTCTCGCTCTCTTCCAGTGAGCGCGCAATTGTGAGGGAGGGACGGACAGCGGCAGAAAAGAGAGCAGGTATTGATTGAACCCGGCTACAGACCGTGACTGTGGTGGACCCCTACCCCCGCAATTGGCGCGTTTGCCACCAATTTCGTGTTTCGTCCCCTCTCTCGTTTGACACCCAAAAAGTAAAAAGGAATGCCTTTTTTTCTTCAGTTCATCGCGCACTTCATCACTCTCCACTCGCAGACCTGCTTCACTCTGCCAGGATCCGATCTTCTACGTGTCAACAGCAACTTCAGAAGAAGCTAAGGCCGTATTGAGGAAGAGGAGGGGAAAAGTGCGGAAAGACTCCACCAGAATGCCTCCAAGGAAGACACCGACAAGGGCTGCTGCCTCAGCAGCCGATGCCGCTAGCTTTTTCCATCGCGCTAAAAAACCGCATATTGCCGAACGAATCGTTGCCGCCAAGAGGTCCCCTCCCTCCTCTCAGGAGCTCGCCAAGTCGGGGCCAAACTCTCATTTATACCTGACGCAACAGCAGCCGCCGAGATCCGCGTCCAAGAGCAGCGAGAACGATTCCGACAGTAGCCCTCCTTCAGATCCACAGGAAGATGGTTGCCACGGTCTCAGTACGCAGGTCTTATGCGAGATTGCTTCGGATAATTCATGGGATTCGCCAGAGGGAGAAGATCGAAACGAGTGCGACGATCTTTCGGCTGCCGTGCACCATACTGCATCGGCTGCTGTGCACCATACTGCATCGGCCCCAGCCCCCAAACTGTTCACAGAGATATTGCCTCCTGCGCCGGCCACCCCACGAAAGAGAACCAGTCCCAAGGTCGCGGCCACCCTGAGCAACATTGAAGACGGAAGTAGGTTGATGTCCTTGTTTGTCGAAACGTCGTACTAGCTTACATTTTTGAGTTCGCTCCGATCGCCCGAACAAAAGAATTGATTTATTTCAATGTTTAGTCCATCAGGGCGATCTTTCAGAAGGGGAGAAGACGCTCCGCCAATTCGATCTGTCTCCAAAGTATGGGCCCTCTCTGGACGTGACCCGTCTTGAACGCTGGCAGCGTGCTTTTGAGTTGGTAAGGAGTATTTATAACAAGCGTAGACTGGAAAGAGATGGACGCATTGTAGCATGGGTATATGTGGTACTAACTTCACTGCTCTTATTGGGGCTGACTAGGGACTGAACCCTCCCCGGGATGTCAAGGACTTGATTCTCATGCACAGTGCATCGAATACCTCTCTCTTTGCAGGACGTGTCTAAACAGTTGCTTGTAGTTTGCAAATTACAGATCACGAGAATAAATCAACTTTTTCTACTTGCTATTATGGTACAGGAATGCCTATCAATTATCAATTTTCTAAGTACAACAACCGCGTGTGTGTGCGTCTACTTTTGTCTGCGGACGACAGTGACCAAGAGAGGGCACTTCATTGGCAATGTTAATGAAGGCACAGGCTCGGGAGGGCTCTGTCCTGGGACCAGCTTGAACTGAAATCTGGACGAAATCATGTTAATTACAGTCAAGGCCTCAAGAGTCGCGAACGTCTGACCGAGACAGATGCGTGGTCCCGCGTTGAAGCTCGAGAATTTGAACTGCGACTCCTTAAGGACCTTTGGCCAGACGCGGCCCTCAGGGTAGGTCCTATTGGCCAGCAATCCCTTCTCCAGCTCGGTGGTATTGCCCTCAAACCAACGCTCAGGCAAGAACTCCGGTGCCTGGGGCCCCCAAACATTCCTGTTCCTGCCAATCGCATAGGTTGAGAACATGATGCGGTCACCAGCATGAACGGCGACTCCGTTAGGGAGGACATCGTCAGCGACGGCGGTTTTCAGGTTGCGGGGGACTGGTGGGTACAAACGAAGGGCCTCATGAAAAACGGCGTTCGAGTAGCGCATCTCCTTGGTCAGCATTTCGTAGCTGGGCTGGTTTCCGAGCTGGTCGACTTCCTGCCAGATGTTCTGCTCCACAGCGGGATTTATCATAACCTCGTAGTACATCCAGCTGAGTGCCTGTGCTGTCGTATCGCGTCCCGCACTAATATAAAGAATATACAAACGTTAAAAAAGATGAACCCTTGACCTCTCCATAGCGAGGTGCCCACAGATCCAGGCACGCGTTCATCCGGACTTACATGATAAAGTTGATAAAGACATCACGCAACTCAACATCCGACAGCGCGCGACCATCGTCGTCCCTCCACTTCATGAACAAATCCAGCAGATCCTCGCGTCCAGTTTCACCCTGTCGAGCCTGAGCCTCTTCGGGTGTCTCCTTGCGTCTTTTCTTGATGGCATCATATGCATATGAATCAATGATATTGACAGCCTGCTTCATCTTTTTCGACTTGCTGGTCAGTTTCTCGGTGACTCTCCAGAATGGGTTCATGAAACGCTCGTCTGTCTCCACGACTGCGTAATCGAAGGCGGATCCGAAGGGATCATTGCCATCCTTGCCCATCGAATCGATCTCCAGTCCAAAGGATAGCATGGCGAACGCATCCAGAGTCAGTCGAAGGAACAGTGCCTGCAGATCGACGGGACGACCCTCCTGAGCAGCACGATCCAGGACTGAGCAGAGCTGAAGCGAGTGTGTGGTAAATGGTCCGTCAATGAGGGCGCGGTAGATCTTTGTCGAAAAGACGTGCGAGGCTGTCTTCCTATGCATCCTCCACAAAGCGCCATCGGAGTTGAAAATGCCTGGGGAAAGAAAACAGGAAAGATGTGGTAGATGAGTGCCTTTGCCCTTCTCCTCTAACCATCCTCCTCTCTCATAACTCCCACCCTTTTGCGCTGCATCCTTACCATTTCCGAGGACCTGCGACATGGTCGAGTTGAGAATATAACCCTTTTCATAGTTTTCAAAGTTGGTCTTGAGGATGTGCTCCAACAAGACAGGATCGTTGATAGCAATGACTCGGCCCAATCCCAGCAATGTCGTTGACCTAATTACAGAAGCAAATGCGTTGTCAAGATCACGCCAGGGGATGATGAACTTCATAGGCCATCGCTACTGGATGTGAAAGACGCTTACATGACGCTGCTATCGGACTTCTCAAAGTTCTCTACAATGGTGTCCAGGAACTGGTTGCGGTTCTTTAGGACGGTGTAAGTGTTGCCGATCAGAGGCAGACCCTTCCAGGAGAACGCCTTGAGGTCGGGCCTGGCGCGTGTGCCAATTGCACGGTCCGGGTATTTTGCGAGGAGGAAGAGGAGTGACAAGAGGGCAAAGAGGCCAGCTTTTTGCGATCTTGTCTTGGTTCCCTTCAGGATCCTGTCCTTGAGAACTGTGAGAAGAGCGGAGAGGGCAGAGGAGCTCATGGTGTGTCGGGGGAAGGTCCAATTGCTGATAGGAAGGAAAATGAAGAAGACTTTGTGTCAATATTGCTTCTTTTTAAAGGGTTTCCTCGGCGTCCGTTAGATCCACATGGCTGTGATGTCCTCGTCCCGCACAACCCTCGCCTCGCTTGCATCAACCTTAATTCTTCGCCAGCCGAGATTTATTGTCTGAATAAACTGGCTCGGCTTCGGCTCGCCCCCAGATCCAGCAAAAAAATCGTCCGAACCCATATCGCTGGCCAACCGAGAGTATCTTGTTCGTCATGACTGCTGTCAATCGCATCCTATATACGTCAGCCTCCAGGTGCTCTCAAGATGTTTAGGTCCATCCCTTGAGTTTGCTATGATAACACTCGTTTGTTTGCATCCATCGCATCGCATCGTGTCGCATCGCATCGCATTTGTTATTTGTAACTTGTTCTGCGTTGTTAAACTTGGTATTTTATTTTAAAAGCAATAGAAAATGAACATGAACAAAATGACAATGTGAAGGGGGAGGGGAGGGAGGAGATAATTATGCTGGTTATGCAATCGAACAGCCTGGGGGTGCCTGTTCCTTTGCCAGTTCTCTTTCGCACGATTCGATCTGATGCGACTGTCAAGTATTTAAAGCTCGCTGATGATGGCGTTGGTGAACTCGGTATTGGTGGAGCGTCCGCCAAGATCGCCAGTCAGAACCTTGCCGTCAGCGATGACCTTCAAGGTGGCTCTCTCAATCTGGTCAGCATACTGGTTCAGGCCCATATGTCTCAACATGAGGACCGACGAGAACAGAAGAGCGGTGGGGTTGGCCTTGTCCTGGCCAGCGATATCGGGGGCAGTACCGTGGACGGCCTCAAAGATCGAGGCATCGCGACCAATGTTTCCAGAGGGGGTCAAGCCGAGACCTCCAATGAGACCAGCGCTCATATCGGAAAGAATATCTCCGTACAAGTTGGGCATGACCATGACAGTGTCGGCAAAGACGCTAGGATCCTGAACGATCTGCAAGCAAGCACGATCCAACATCAAGTCATCGAACTTGACTTCGGGGAACTCGCGGGCGACCTCCTGGCAAGAGGCCAAGAAGAGACCATCGGACAACTTCATAATGTTGGCCTTGTGGACGGCGGTGACGCGGTTGCGGCCAGTCTCCTTGGCATAGTTGAAGGCATAGCGGGCACAGCGGTTGGAGGCATCCTTGGTGATTAACTTGATCGACTGAACAACACCGTCAACGACCTCGTGTTCAATGCCAGAGTATTCACCCTCAGTGTTCTCACGGATGAGGACAGTGTCGACGTTGTCGTAGAGGGTCTTGTAACCAACGACAGACTTGCAGGGGCGGACGTTGGCGTACAAGTTGAAAGTACTATTGTTGCATGCATAGGAAAAGTAACAATGAACTTTGTTAATTTGAATGTTCGCCAATGTCATTTCCTGGCATCTCGCGCAGCTGCGTCTCGAGCGATGCTGGTGATAGACGGGTCGAGGCTATTCGCCACGCCTATGGCGCTCGACACCACTACGATTTCGAGAACGCAGGCACAAGGCAGACTTGATAACTTACCGACGGAGAGTCAGGTTCAGGGAAACGTGACCCTTTCCGATAGGGGTAGCCAATGGTCCCTTAAGAGCGACAGTGTTCTTCTTGACCGAGTGAAGGGCCTCATCAGGGATGGCGACCTTGCCGTTCTTGAGAACAGGGGTGACGCTGACGGGCTCCCACTCGATGGGGACCTAAACACACAAAAATCACAGTATTTAGATCATGACAATCAAAGGAATAGAGCAGATCGAACATCTCGGCCGAAAAACTTACACCAGCGGCCTTGTAGATCTTGACAACAGACTCAGAGATTTCGGGGCCGATACCGTCACCGGGGATCAGGGTGACAGTGTAGTTACCCTAAAGTCAGATCAAGACGTATGAAATGGTATGGCGATTAATGAGGATGCTTGTGCCGCGGCGTTGAAATTCTCAGGCTCACAAAGAATAATGGTTCTCAAGAGTCTAGTAGATTGTCGAACTGTAGATTCTCTCCTGATCATGCACGTAGATAACAGCTGCGATTGAAGGGTATTTACGCATATACCATGAACGCCATTATCCCCTAAGACCCTTCCTGTTGCTAATTCTTCCTCGCAAGGCGTTCAATGCATGCCATATCGCTCCATTTCTTTGACTTCTTCCTTAGCGAGTTCTAGTTGAGTCCATTTCTGTGCAGCTGATGGCGTCCATTGATATGAAGGCAATTATCCAGCGGTACAGTATATGGCAAGAGATGTTCCGAGCCGTAAAGGATCCTTACGTTGGCGTTCTTCTTGGAGTTGAAGGCGCCGGGCATGGTGCTAGCAGCCTGGGAAGCCATGGTGCGCACGGCGGTCTAAACGAGATAGCGGAAGCAGACAATTGACGTGATATGGTTTAGTACAAACTGATGGCTTTTAAAGGGAGAGGTGACTTTTGGACAACAGTAAATTAAAGCAAGGTATGTCGTGCTGTTGATCAGAAGAGTAGCCAGGTGAATGAGTGTAGCGTGAGAATTCATAAAGAGAACACACAGGTAGAGTGTTTGGGAGGAAAAAGATACCTTGGCAGAGAGGGACTTGACGCCCTGGAGGGCAACAGCGGCGCGTGTGGCGGCGAACATGTCGAATGAAGGAGTTGGTTGATGGAGAGGGGAGAGGGAGGTGAAGGCGAGGAGGAAGAGAAGAGGAAGAAGAGGTTCAAACGAGGCAGGAGTGGATAAAAAGGCGAGCCCGCATCAAAACATAAACAACGCATAGGGATGATTGGCTAAAGATATAAGACGTCACTCGGCATTGAATAGAGCGCACTTATCAAAGCGGGGATCGATCCCAGATAACAACGAAGCACAAATTTGGACATCCGCGACCGCTCTCTGCTGGCTATGCCATGCGTGGGCAAGTTGTTTGTGCGCCGGTGCAGAGGCCAGCTCCACTTCCCTTTGTTTGTTCCTGAGAACCCTGTCAGGTTTACTTCGTTGTTACTGTTACTGGTAAAACCGCCACTTTTTTATCCCTTCAAAGGAACTGAACGACCGTTGATCCAAGGCGGGTAAAACGGAAATACTCCTTCCGACTATGCAACATCAGTTAATAAATCCCATGTCTTTGAGGGCTCTCGTTAAAAAAAAAAAAAAAAAACCTTCCGGCTATGCAACATGGCAACCTCTTGCAATAGTCTACTCAATCACCGTTTTTGCTATCCCCAACAGCCAACTACTGTTCCAATAAACTGCCTATCCTTATCCATTTCAATTGGAATCAGGCCCTTCAGAGCATGCAAATGGCGACAGTGGATCTGACAAGGTACCAATTGAGAACTCTTTAGTCTCCACCACGGCACCATATCAAGCAAAGCGTCTTTGCCAGCTACATTTACGCGTTTCTGACAGAAACGTTCCTTACAATGTTTGGTTTACTTTTCTCTCTCATAGAAATTTATTTCGACAGGTGCATTTGCGCTGCAGACACCACGGGGCGGGTTCCAGGGCGACCGTCTAAAAAAAATAAAAATGCTTCAGGAGCAGTCTCGTGGCTTGTTATTGTTTACTGCTTGATCCAAGGTCTTTTTTTTTTTTTTGTGTGTATGTGTGTGGACTTCGACAACCATCAACAAAAGCAAAAGGTCTTCTTGAGCTCTGCGACCCTCTATCCGCCTGTGCTGTTCCTTGATTGTGTGGTTCACATCCCTCTCTTTCTGCCCGTCCTTCCATAACACAACTTCCCCTCCCTACACATACCTGTTCATTCTTCAACCTCTCATTCCATTTGCCTTGCGCGTTACACATCCCAGACCCTCTTCAACACAAAGAAAACAATGTCGGATCCATTCTTCGCACCTGTCAAGAAAACCGGCAGCACTGGAGGTCGAGGGGGCTCACATCGCGGCCGTGGTCGTGGAGGAAAGTCAGGAGGGTCCCGCGCAGTCAACCCTGGACCAAAGCTCGATACTGGCAGAAAGAACAAGGCCACAACGTCTTTGGCTGGGAAGAGAAAACTCCGTGGCGACTCTTCGGACGAAGAAGGCAATGCAAGAGGCCGTCATGTTAAGGCCAGGAAAGGGGCTGCAGCTGAGGACGATGACGAAGGCGGCGATGAGATTGGTGCTGGAGGAATTGATGATATGGACTTGGAGTTCGGCGATTCTGAAGACGAATCTGAGGATGAGGCTCTGCTGAACGAAACTCCGGCACAGAAGCGACTGAGGCTGGCCAAGAATTACATTGATACTCTGCAGCATGCAGGAGGTAACATTCGCACTTGTTCTTGATATGCAGCATGACCAATTCACATCAGGATCAGTCCTCACTAAAAAATTGGCCACCATACTACATTGAATATCCTTTAGACGACGAGATTGGATACGATGCTGAGGACATTGATCGGGACAACATTGCAGACCGCTTGAAGCAGGACGCTGTAAGTTTTCAGGAAGCATCGTTCTTCATCCGGGTATGTTGGATCCCATAGCCAGATCATGTAGACCTAACAGTGTCTTTTCTTGCCCCTCCTTCTTTTTAGCTTGAGATCCAAGGTCGCCTTCATAGACATCTCGCAGAGACGTTCCAGTTCCCTATCAACACACAAACCGCCATCAGAACTTGCAGAGGACACAGCCTGTCAACAACCTCAATTGCCGCAACCGAAAACGGACTCTATGCCTACTCTGGATCAAAGGACGGATCGATCATCAAGTGGGACCTGAAAACCGGCAAAAAGCTCTTTGTCTTTCCAGGAGGACGGAAAAGCGTTGAAGGATTTAAGGGCCACACGGATCATATCATTTGCTTAGCCGTCAGCACTGACAATCAGTTTTTGGCATCAGGAGGCAAAGACAAGAAGATCAATATCTGGTCGGTGCAAGACAACAAGTGGTTGCATTGCTTCAAGCAACAGCACAAGGATACCATTACAGGCATGTCTTTCCGTAGAGGACAGAACAATCAGCTCTACACGGTCTCGAGCGATCGCACCGTCAAATTGTGGAACGTGGACGAGATGAGCTATATCGAAACACTCTTTGGTCATCAGGACAGTATCACTGCCGTTGACAGTCTGGCCAAGGAGCACTGTGTCTCCACAGGTGGAAGGGATCGCACAGTCCGTCTGTGGAAGATCGTGGAGGAGTCGCAGCTCGTGTTCCGAGGAGGCGGATTCATCCGACCCAAGAGGCTGAGCAAGGACGAACCGGATCAGTCCAAAATGGTGACGACCCCTGGCCCTGACGGTGGAGTTATTATGAAGGAGAAGAAGGATCCATCATTTTTGGAGGGCTCTATGGACTGCTTGGCCATGATCGATGAGGAAAACTTCTTGACTGGAGGCGACAGTGGAACTATCTCGTTATGGAACATTAACAAGAAGAAGGCCGTTTTCTCTATGCCCTTGGCTCACGGCTTTCATACGCAACCTCTGGACTTCTCGAACGGTGAGGCTAAGCCCAGCGGAGGAGTTGAGACCCCTTATTGGATCACAGCTTTGGCATCGCTGCGGTACTCGGACATGTTTGTCAGCGGCTCCTGGGATGGCACCATTCGCGTCTGGCAGATTGGAAAGAACATGAAGAACTTTTCTCTCATCAGTACCATTCCTGTGGTAAGCGCCTTTCTTTACTATTTGAAAAGAAATGGATTATGAGCGCAACTTGCGGATCAAATTTACTCACTTCTTCTCACCATTCCTTCCCTTGATAATATAGGTCGGTGTTGTGAATGACCTTCAACTCTATCAACCAACGCTTTCCATAAAGACATTGCTGGTCGCCGCAATCGGCCAGGAGCACAAGCTGGGTCGCTGGTTGAGGATAAAGCCCGCCCGCAACTGTATGCAGATCGTAGAGCTAAGCGCGAAAGCAAAGGACGCTGCACCAGTAGAAAGCGTAGACGAGGACTAGGATAACGCGGAGAAAAAGGCGTAACCAACCCCTTCAACGCATTTAATTACAGCACACCTGCATCATCAATAAAACAACCAGCATCTTGCACGATAGAAACAAACGACTCGCTTATTTATTTATATATATACATATTTATTTATATATACATTTATATATTTATTTATTTATTCTACGGACTTTATTAGGCACAAATAGTAAGACGAATAATGAACAAGCCGGAGGGCTATTTTAATGCTGTTGTACTAATGCGCTTTATACCCGTCTATCCTGCGAGCCGAATGTACGCTCGTCGTCGTCATCGTGGTATTCATCCTCACTGTCATGTATGGCACTCTCGATCACCAGCTCATCCCTACAAAGAACAATGGAAGAATACCAATTAGTACACTTTAAGACATACATTATAGTCCGAAACCATCAAGACATGCAGCCAGGGCATTTACAGTTCATCCGTGTGCACAGGTTCGCGTCCACGAACAGACGAACGGCTGTTACTGAGGGGGAACCACTGGATACCGTCGTGTGCATCACCAAGTTTCTTCTGTTGCTGGTTTTTCCTGACAACGACGAAAATACCGATGCCGACTGCGATCATCACGAGCAACAGCACTGCCGCTACACTATAATTGCAACAAGGACCTATTGTGAGCATCTCAGATCATTTCAACCGCAGAGTGACCCATCAACATAAAATGCATGAATAGGAGACTTACTTTGCTGAGAAGAAAGATCTCTTGGGTTGGCCAATGTCGACCTTCTCGCCTCCAGGAGGAAGGTTTTGATTTTCACTGGTATCTGTGTCTAGATGAGAGGTAAAGGTCTGCATCCTAGGATCCAGACCCATAAACCGGTTCATCATGTCCAATGCTGCCAATGGTGCATCATAGGGGACCATGTGGGATGCATTGTAGAGCAGCACATACGTCAAGTTCTTGTCCTGCCTCCATAGCCCTGCAGGTTCGTTATCCACCATCCAGGGGATCGCGGGAGCATCCTGGAACCCCTTAGTATCCTGCCATGTCATGTTCGAGATCAGGTACTCCGTTCCAATATGGTTACAGATCAAATCCTTGTCGCCGCTATCATGAATAGCCATTCAACACAGTGATCAGTCAGATGCTCTTATAAACGCACATCATGTCAGATGCATTATATTATGCAATAACACGCACCTGAACAGCAGGACGTTGACCCTGTCCAAAATAGCGGGCAGAAGCTGCGAATCAAACGAGAAATAGTGTCAGTAACTAAAAACCACATTAACGAAGCGAGCGGACGAAAAATTGTCCTTTCTTTTGATACGTACCGATATCGCCGGCATTGAATCATCGAATCTCAAGGCCGAACTGACACGCGTGCTACATTCAGTCCACGGTAATATCGCTCCATTTGCGTGTAACGCAGCCTTGACATCATTTCTCTACAATAATTTGATCCGCAGGCGCGTTAGCGAACTTCATTATACTTCATTGTCGTTCGTGATAAAGAACTAGAACATGCGTCCTTACGGTGAGATACTCCTTCATCTGCGGCAGCTCATTCGGCCAGAGCAGGCCGCACGATGGATATTCGTCCACCAATCTGATGTCGTACTGGTTGGTACACATCGGTGAGAGATCACTAGACATAAGTTGAGCACAATGGATTGCATAAGCAGTTGAGGTCATAGTTGGCAGTCTATCAGAGCGAAGGAAAAAAAAAAAAAAAAAAAAAAAAAAGGAATGCCCGCCTTGCGCCTTACGTTGTGACACTGTGCTGTAAGATGGTCTGGACAAGGTCCTCGCATCTATTCTGGGAAATGCGATCATGCAACCGGATATCATCCAAACATCGGTCCTGTTGGGAGACCAGCTCATCCAGTAAATCCGGTGTCGAGATGCCATGTTGTACGATATATGGGATATAAGAGGTATACTAAGGGAAAAGAGAAGGAATGGCGTGAGTATGTCAGTTTTTTTTTTTTTTTTTGCAATCCATAGCCACTCCCGCAGGATACAACCATGGCACATACCTGATGCAGCGGATCGATCCAGCCATTTCCGATGGCAAGGCCCTTTAAATTGTACGCAACGTCGTCCTTGGGCACATTTCCATTATGGTCCAAAATACCCCTGGCAAAATAGGGTATGTACGTACCGGCGTAACTTTCTCCTGCAAGATATAGCTGTGGACATTACATTAGCGGGCGGTTGATAAAACTCCATGCGGTCGCAGATAAGATCCAAAGACCTACATCATCTTGAGCACGCTCTGGAAAAATCTGGAAGAACGCTTTAAGAAATGCTAGGAAGTGGTCTGTGATCTAAAGTGGCATCGAGATATAGACCATGAACATGGGATCAATGAGAATGTCGAGCGAATATCCTGGCCTTTGCTATCGTCATGACCGAACTGGCAAAGTACCTCAGGTAGAGATCCAAGTAATTGCTGCGATGTGTAGCTCAGTCCGGTTCCGACAGGTTGATCCACTATGTCGGCCAATTGAACACCATTAAGATACGTAAGCCGGTGATCATTCTTCTAGGTAATATTAATGGTTTCACTTAGTTTGGTCCGTGCGACATACAGAACACAACATTGGCAAACTCGTGCCATCCGCCCTTGTTAATTGTCAACTTCTTGTCCACGAAGCGCAATGGTCCTGATTCCAGGAAGTATCCATCTGCGCTTGAACTATCCGCGTGGGATCAAATCAATAAATCGGTAGCAGATGAAATTAGTGTCAAAGATCCGTATTCTTCGGATGCATCTGCACCTCAATCCCTGTGTCAACTCCTGGTCATTACCATCCAGGTCCTTATGAGAGGCGAGTAAATTCAGAAGGGATATCAGGAAGGAGCAATATGCAGTGTTAGAATCGATGGGCCAATTGAAGACAAATGGCGTGGCGCTCGATCCCTGTCCTGTTTGCATGTCACCATACCTCCGTTCAACCAGATGATCTGTTAATGAAAGAGGGGGAAAGATGGAAAGAGAGCAATTGATAAGGATAAAGATCGCAAGCGCACAAGGATTGTTCTGTGAACCCAAACATCCATCTAGCAAGCTACACTTGCCAATTTGGAGCCGTTTTGCGGATGCCTGTTAGTGACCATCCAGAAAAACAGGTTCGACTCCCTCGCAGGATCCAGTGCAATATGTCTATGTGTGAAATCGATTCAGATGAGTTGAAGTTAGCAACTTGGTATTCCTGGTGTTCCTGGTAGTCCCATTACAATTTCGTTCCTGGCGATTGTATACCCTGCATATTGTTTTAGTTGAGCCGCATCCTCTGGCGACAAGTCCGGAAGATCTGCTACGAGGTAGTCATCAGCAACTACAAAAAAAAAAGAAAAAAAGAAAAAACCGCTGAGTTGATCTGTCCACCAAAGCAAAAACTACGGAACTGACTCACTGCTTGAGTTCAATGTACCTTGCGCCTCGGTAACTGTCAAAAGTAAGAGCTGGTAAAGGACTACTGCTACCAGCCATCCCAAACAAGTCGCTCGCATCTCAGTATCCAGCAATGCGCCCAAAACAAAGAGATGCGACAAGTATATGGGAGCGAGGTAGAAGAGAGAGAGAGAGAGAGAGAGAGAGAGAGAGAGAGAGAGAGAGAGAGAGAGAGAGAGAGAGAGAGAGAGAGAGAGAGAGAGAGAGAGAGAGAGAGAGAGAGACGGGAGGGGGGCACTCTTTTGTTCGTTCTGAAACCGGAGAATGTAGCAAGCGAGCGAGATGAATGAATCAGATGAGAAAGGAGAAATGGAAACAGAAGATTGGAGCAGGATGAAGGGAAGTCAGCGGTGTTACACATGAAATCTTGACTGTCCCTGAGGATAATCAGGGTCCATTAGTCTAGCCCTTGTTATACCTCAAGGAATCGTGGCAAAGCATTAACTGGCCAATGAACAGTGCTGTACAAATGCTCTTTCTCTCTTTTCACTCTGCCATTATCCATTCAGTATTATAGTTACAGCCATGCCACCAGCAGGAAACTCTTTCCCAGTTACTGAAGAATATATTCATCGCATTGCTTTGGCAGGGATGTGTTAAATAAACATTGAAGTAGCGTATGCTTCTTTCTGGCGAAAACTCCATAAATATAACCAGTTGTCCTGAAATAAGATACTACGTTCAACACCAAACTCCAACGGCAATGCGATGGAATCAGACAAGCGAGTGTTGTCATACCGAAGCCTAGGGATGGACCTAAACATGCTGAGGACACCATGAAGGCCTGACGTAGGATGGGATCGACAGCAGCCATGACGAACAAGATATTCTCGGCTGGCCAGGGATGTGGGACTGCATCAACAAAGCGAAGCATAAAAAATGTGGTAGTATGGTTTTTTTTTATTCCAAAGGTGTGGAGGCAAATCTTGGGCATGAAAGCTAGTCATTGAGCTCAAAATCCTTATTGTAATACATGGTGTTCAAGCAGTCAGGTCGCGACATAACAGACCCGCACTTAGTACACGTGGCAGTGATCGAGCTTCCGCTGTATTGGGTACGATCCATTGTGAAAAAAGAGGAGTCGACGCCCATCGATTACAACCCATGGCTCTTTATTGCTCTCGCCCGGTTGACAGGCCATATCTTTTCATACCGCATTCGTCCTGTCCTTTTATACTCGCTGCTCGATGATATCAGTGTGGGAAGTGTGGGACAAGGCAACACTGTTCCGCACCTGCATACTGTACGCGCTCTCTTTTTCTTTCTGAGTCCTATCTCTCGCACAAGTCCATTCGGATGACCTTCCTTACTAGTCAGTCTCCCGAGTGAAAGCCTGATCCGGCCGCGGTCCAACACCCGGGAACAGCGCAGTGAGCGAGTACATGCATGGGGTCAATGCCATATATGAGTGTGTGCGAGTATCCACACGAACTCAACTGAAAAAAAAAATAGACATCAAACCAGTAACTATCAGAGCGACAAATAGACACGGAGACCAGACTACGAGCTAGATTCGATGGAATAAAGTCTAGTTCCAGTTCAAGTTCGGGTGTTTCTCTAACATGAAACTGGGCGCTTTTTCACTCCTGCGATTTGGTCACAAAAAATGACACTCCCAGACACGACTCTTTGGGATCATGCGCTGGTAGCCAACCCAGACAATGGGGCATTGGGCACGGTGCCAAAAAGTTGGGCAGTTTTAAAAAGACTCCCTTGGTTCGCACACTTTGCGATTTCCATAAACACGAAAAGGGGATGAAAACGACAAGAGGCGGCCCCAGCTCTGACTCGGGAGACGGCGCCTGCGACTTTCCTATGGATGGATGCACCTAATTCTTTTACTACTCCCCAAAAAATGTCTGCTTGCCCGCTTCAGAAACAGAAGCATGAAGAGCGGGACGCGACCTTTCAGCCCCCCTCCTCACACACACACACCTAAGACCGCCTTGACATCTTCTCGGAAGGATCTTTTTTGTAAAAAAAAAATCGCATCCAGCACACTGCAGGTTCCAGTGGAACTGTGTCTGAACTATGGCGATAACGACAAGGAAAACCTCGTATGTCATGCAAAGGGAGTGTTGTTGCTCATTCGATCATTTGCCTAGGTTGGCGTTTGACACTGTTTACTCATCTATCAAGCGACTTATCACCAAAACATACACACACACACACACACACACACACACACACACACACACAAAAAGACATACTTCTCATCTATGCAGTCTTTGTTTTGCAATTACGGCCCAAAAGATAATGGTACAAGTGCGCGAGGAAAATATATTTACATGTACAAAGTCGCAGGTTGCTAATCAACAATAAAATGGTATCAAAAATAAAGGACGGCAAAGAGTAAATATGGCTACCAAAGGCGGGCGGCATTAGTGCGGCAGCTGAAGTGAAGGGGAAGGAACAATGTGGTATGGTATAGACTACAGGAACAAAGAAAAAGGGGGGAGAATGTTTTTGCTTTGCTAAGGACAGTGAGCATTGCATATTCCCTTTTTGGGAGTTCATCCCGAGCGCATAATGCTCGCTCGAAGAAGCTGCTCCTGTGTTACTGATGCATCCCACTCCCCTTGCCAGCTGTACGCAGCACGAGCATTGCCCCAACGTTCTGTCATTTCTGCGCGGATCATCCGCTCAACCAGGACGATCTCTTCCTCGTAAATTTCCTTGGTGAGACCCTGGAATTGATGGTGGTATGTGAAAAAGTTGGTCGTGAACTTGAAGGACTCGAGGTTGGGGAACAGCTTGAGGATGGCCCTGAATCCTGGGAGCGTTAGGGGTGAAGAGGTATACTTGGTGATCGTCAGATGGCGGACTGATTTACCGGGGAGGGGGTTCGCAAGTGTGGTTGGTGGTAATGTGGCGAAGTAAGAGTGGTGGTGTGCAAAGGGATGGCTCAAAGGTGAGCTGGCTGTGCGTTCAAAACTTGTGGCTTGCAGCTGCTTCACGCGCTGCACCATGATGTGGACGTTGTCGTTGGAGACGCAATCCAGGTCGAGCAGCTCCAGTGACTCAATCGTGCCGCACTCGAGTAATGACCACAATCCCTCCATGCTGACTTCCTTAGTCCCGACCGCCTGTGCCTGATAAGGTGCGAGCGTCATTGAGCGAAGATCCTTCCATCCTGTCATCATCCTGCGAAGAACAGTGTCCGAGATACCGTGATGGCCACGGAAACTCTTAATGTTCGGGCATGCGGCGGTAATAGCGCTGACGATCTCGGGTGAAAAGAAACCGTCGTCCCTGTTGCGATCATAGAGCAGGTTTTCGAGATGGCGGCCGTTGCGGACGATGCTAAAGATGAGTTCGGTCATTTCGAGGTCGAGAAAGTTGTCGTGGATATCCAGAGACTTGATGGTTTCTTGACTCTGCTCCATTAGTGTGATGAGCGCTCGGGAAAAGTCTTGGTGTAGGGTGAAACCGAGCTTGCGGTATTCCTCACGGCGACGCGGGAGAGTAAAGGAGGTGATATGGGAGTACAAGGAGTGCATGCCGGGCTGCTGAGGGAAATGATGCATAATCGCCGTATTTTGGATGGGCACAGTGGTTTTTGAGATGAAGGATGAATAGCAGTTGGATATACAGAGGGAGCGCATGCGTGGTGCAAGGCGGCACAACTGCTGCATGCAGAGCACCAGAGTGTTGAACTCCATGTTGTCGAGGGTGATGTGGGTGTAAAGCGAGGGATCGGCAAGGATACGGTGCCATGTGCGGCAGGTTCTAATGATTAGCATTTTTGGAATTGAATTGAATTGAATTGAGAATATTTAGAATGCGGGGAAAATCATAATCAATTCAGGGCCGGGACAAGAGGAAGGGGTGGTGTCGACGATCATTGAAGGCGAAGGACTTACCCAGCAGCCTTGAACTTCTCCTCAAGGGTGAGGAAGCTGAAGATCTCGAGCCAGATGTTCTCGGGCATGTCTGTCAAGTAGTGTTTGCTATAGAACCGGCAAGGGGTGATGTCGGTATCCATGTTGGATGATTGGGCAAAGCGCATTTGATGCTGTATGAGTAAGAGTGTGAGGAATGAAGGAGAGGTGTGCAGCCGAGGTGGGAGGTGAATGAGAACAGGATCAAGGAGGGGATGAATGACGGGATGCAATGACGAACGCTGAGGAGCAAGGGAGAGTGTGCGTTGCGGGGGGTTCGTTGAAAGGATGGGCAGTAGAGAGAGTGTCGTAAAGAGGCAAGAGAGTGGCCCCAATTGAAGGAGTGTTATCGAGTATTATCGATATGGGATGAGAGATAACGGATGATTAATGGCGAGGGAGTGCGGGCGAAGGATAGTTGCGGAAGCAGAGGAGGACGATGCAGGAGAGAGAGGATGGGGCCGAGTATTTATACGGGTAAGATAGGTGTGAAGAGAAGAGACGAAGAGAGACCAAGACATCGCTCTGAACTCTTTTCTCAGCAACAAAAGGACCAAACAAGGTTCCCCTTTTTGCCTCCTCTGAAGGCGAGCGAAAAAAGAAAAACAGGGAGCAGCAGCAGAGGAGCACAAACAAGACGACGACGGCCACAATTAAAATAAAATAAAATAAAGTAATAAGATATACAAGGGGTCAAGTAAAAAGAGGCGATGTGTTGACACTACTCTATGTGGATGCGCATAGTCTATGTGTGCGGAATAAACTATTTATTACTAGATTCGATTCAATCGACTGTACAAAGGTTGAATGCCACCGATGATTTGTGTATACTCAGCTGCGCGCGAAACATGTTCAGCAACCCTATTCAGCTCCACAGGAAAGTACCTTTCCTTTGGAAACAAAGGGTCTCTCCAGTCCACCTTGGCTTACCCACTGACATTACACCCTCTGCAGCAATCATCGCTCGTTTCAATAGACCACATGGAATGGGCTGGGTTATCACCGAAGATCCCTCTCTTTCTCCGAAAGCAAGAGACATTTGGAGAGACATGAAAAACGAACACGTCCTGCGTTGCATGGTAATGACATTCATGGACAAAAAAAGTCGCCAATGAATTCGTGCGCCCCCCGTTTGACATTGACAAAAAGGGCCTTGAATTGTGGATGTATTGGGTCTGCCAGCAACAAGCATAGTAGGAAGCGCAAGGACTTGGCCTGTCGTGCTTAGAGCGCCCAAGACATGGCAATTCAAGAGAGATACACATGATGCTTGGTTTCTACTCCTCAGGTCTCTTAATGATGGCCGAGAACATGCCACTTGTTCAGGAAGGTGCACTAATGCGCTCAGAGTTGCTGCAAGGGTTTTCTTTTTTTGGTCTGGGGAGCCTGCGAGTGCACCCATCCCTGATGACACGTCCATCTGTCAGCCTATCCTTGATGACACGTCTAGGGCTAAAATGGCTAGTCAAGGTGCTCGCGTAATTCGTTGTTCTATGACGGACAGACTCCGCTTCTCTGCCTGCATTTTCTCTGACAACGTTTAACGTTCTGATATCCCCCTCCTTCATGAACTGCATTTTCCATTATAGAAGAACAGAGGAGAGGGATATTATCTATCGTGTTCTCATAGTAAAGTCGCTATTTTATGCCTCCTTCCTTTAATATACTTTTACAAGGAGGAAGAAAAAGTATTTGACCGAGAAGTAGGTTACTAGGACGAACCTCCTCGTTTCATTTAATTAGCCATTTTCTTTCCCGGAGAACTTGGACCTCCAGATCAATGGCCAGGATTTTTTCCCAGTAGGGGGCGCACCCCCTAGTTGCTTTGGTAATGCGTGGTTACAAACAGCAAGGTCAAAAATCCAAATTGGGTTCCCCTAACCTCCTTCACTCCGTCCATCCGAACAACGACAGTCGTTCACAGGAGAGGATTCATATTCGCCATCCATCGGTTGATCCTGGCCAGGTTAGCTTACCGGCCCCTCGCCTCGATGTTTGAAGCCGTATTTCTCATTCCGTTCAATAGGAGACAGAACCTGCTTCGGATGTTCAATTGAGATGGAATCACGACGTGATCTGTGTGCGTGAGTGGGTGGTGGGTTGAACTCCTTATTTTGTCCGCGACTTCTGCAATTTATACATCTGAACCCTGCCGAATGGGAGCCACTCCTTCATTATTCTTATCCACGTAGAGAACCAAAAGCGGTTGGCGACTCAATTGATCCCTTAGCAACCCAAGGAAATGGTACCAATAAAGGTCCCGCCTATGAATTGCTGAACCTGCATGTCCCTCAATTCATCTCACATAGGCAGCTGTTTCTGGACTGGGAATTGCGGATTCAGACCTTATAAAAAAAGAATAAAGTCTTCTGATACAACCCTGAGCGGGCACAAAATAAAAGTCCTCGACCATTATTACCCATACAACACCTTAGCGGCCTACCTCTGAAATACGCGACTCTTGCCACCGATTCGGTAGTCAGCATCCCCCAGAATCTCCTCGACATCTCGTTAAGTCTCAAGGCTACATGGACGCTTCAACCCACAACCTGCCTCAACTGCAGTCTTTCAGGAGCCGATTTTTTCCTATAAGCGCGTTTTCTTTGTGAGTTGGCTTTTTTTTTTATGCTGGCTCTGTACTTTTTGAGCCGCTTTCCGTTGGTCTGTGTTTCCAATCCTGATTTAAAAAAAGCATGAACAGGGTCGCCAGCTCATCTCGGGGGGATTTTTTTTACACGAGAGCCGCTCATCATTTCGCGCAACAAACAGTTTTGTAGAGTACTTGTCTGTACACAAAATAAAAATTGGCGGGCGGCTTCCCACTGCACATGCATGCACGCGCTCGCTGTCTGTGCCCAGCTTCAAATGTCATTCATGTCGCTCTTTGTTGACACTTTTTGTGTAATATTCATAGGCATTTGCCGCATTTTATTTCATTCACCAGAGCGAGAAACGACGGCTGTAGAGAGACAAGGGAGCACAGACAAAAGAACGCGCGAAGAGAAGCAGATGACGACGAACTGAGAAAAGCAACAGCCAAATAAGCGGCCCACGGAGTCCCCAGAAAGCCATGTCTCGCTATTTCATTTCGCTAGCATTGAAGATTTAGAGCAACTATTTTATCACATCGTTCATACATGCATGTCGCACAGAGCTATAAGTGGCATGTGCATGTACGTGGACCTCGTTAGGAATCTTTATATATATTTTTATACATATACTAAAAGAACGATCGCGAGCAGGATTCAGACCCCAGGAAGCCATAACGAGAGAGGGTTGTCTAGGACAGAAAATCCAGTATCTGGGAATGGTACAGCGATTACTCTTATTACCCTTATTACCCTTGAACCTTGGAATTCATCCAGGATCACTGCCACCAACTCACACAGTCTAGAAGGGCATGTTCCGACATGTTTCTGTCTGTGCTCGTCATCTCAGGTTACCCGGCAGAGACTAAAGAGAGAGGGCTCGAACCCTTCTCCTTAGAGCTCTTGATTTAATGAGGCCATAAAGAACCGACGCTCTATAGTCACGCTGGCTAGCCATTGTCTCCCCTACCACCGGTGACGCTCCGGTTCCCGTCCTAGCAGTTGACGATGCTAATCCCGTGTCCTGCGGCGGCTCTGCTGTGGCAGGGGACAGTGCTGGGGAGAACAATTGACTCTCGTGATTGACCCTCGTATTAATGCCGTTCTGAAAGCCGAGTCGAAGCTGGGAAACCGCATCATCTGGGCCACCATAATCGCTGCTGCTTCTTTCTGACCCTCTGGATAAGCCCTCCTGGCTACTCTCCAAAGATGCGACAGAATCCGACAGGTTATTATTATTGTTATTGCTGCCCGACTTTTCATTATCTCGGCGATCGCCCTGTTCAGCTCGAGCTCGGCATTGGACCGAGCACGCGACCCACTCCAGCGGTACGATCCTCTCATCCATGACCCCGACACCCTTCCATCGCATTCCTGCAAAAAAGAGCCGCTTTTGGCAAACGGAGCAAAACTCGCACTCCATTTCCTTTTCCTCCAGTGTAAGTTGCATCGGCGGAGGCGGGTTCAAGATACCAGATTTGGATCGAGAATCGAACCGGTCGATCCCACTTTCTGCTGGTCCATGCTTCGAGCCGAATCCTGCGGCTTCATGATGGACGCTATCGCGCTCAGCCCATTCGATTTCCTCTCCTGAATGTGAGAATGCTGATCCATGTAGAGCTGTGCGCATCTCCGATAGGTGGTGAAGTCCCATCTGCTCTATCATCCACTCTGGCATCATCATGAATGTACAGTCGTCGATATGGTCCTCCTCTTCAGCAACGGGTGATTTCTTCTTTGCAATCGACGTGACTCCTGTTTTCTTACTCGTCATGAACGGGCAGACATCGCCATGGCAAAAGTAGTGCGGATCATTGTACAGTTTTTCGCCGACGATCTGCGAGCAAATGTCCCCAAGGCTGAGTGTCCATGAACATGAAGTGTAACTGTCCTTGCAATACCCACGCCGATCGACTAAGTGCTCTGGGTGCGGTTGCTCTTGTCGTTGATGTTGATGCTGGTAAGCGTGATTGAAGGGGTGTTGATTATGATGGTGCAAATCGCCTAGTGGCGCTTGTTGACTGTGCTGACCATCAGAGTTGCGAACCAAATTTCCTAGCCTGGCATTACCTTCACTTGATAGTGAAAGCGACCCCAATGATGGCATTGGTATAATTGATGGTGGCGGTACTGGCTCTCCCAATTGTCCAGATGGAGATATTGAATTCGCCGCGGTCGTTGGTGAAAGCGGAGCGGACGCCATCAATGCCGAAGGCGATCCTAGTCCTGCCATCAACATGGACGTCGTTGCTGTAATTGGTGACTGTGGTGCAGAGGCCCGTGGGACCTTGACCTGCCAAAATCTGTTACCTCGAGCCCAGCACTTCATCCCCTGGCGTATTTGAACATAATCATCATCATCATGACCTCCGTCTTCGTTTGGCGTAATATTAGGAGCACCTTGTCCCGGCGCTGTGGTGAACAAAGACTCCATTGGGCCCTGAGGGTTGTGTGATCCTTCGCCACCAGCCTGCACCTCAAGTCCATTACCCAGCGATAGCGCTGTTTCGCTCAAGCGCCAAAGACTCCCCCTCTCGAAAGCGAGTGACTCTGATACAAGTCGCTGAATCTCCACAGGAATACATCCAAGATGGTTATCCGCGATATCCAGCAGTCGAAGTTGTTTCAATCGTCCAAGTTGCTGTGGAAGACTTTTGAGGCGATTGGATTGTAAGAAGAGCTCCTCAAGTGTGGGTGCCAGCAAGCCGATCAGGGGCGAGATCTCCGTCAAGAAGTTCTGGGAGACATCGAGTTCGCGGAGCGCAGGAAGTCGAAAGATTTGCAGTGGCAGGTCTTTGAGCTGATTGCCCTGCAAGCGCAAAGATACCAGATGGGAAAGATAGGGCAGAGAGGATGTGGCAATAATCTATATCCGAAGGAAAATATGGTCCATCAGCTCGGCGAATCTGTAGTCATAAAAACGGATGTATCACAATAACGGCTTGCTTCTTACCATGGTCGAGATGCGCAGCCTAGCCAGGTGGACGATCCCGCGCTCAGACTCTGATACCCGTGTCACTTGATGGACCCTGCAAGTATGTTCGCTGGCAATTGCATCCTGCTCATGACTGTTACTTCGTCGATACGGCATGCTGTAACTCCTGTTGCGAGAGGTTGTTGCTTCGTAGTATCGGCTGTCCTGCGTCGAGACAATGGTGTGGGAGGTGGTGAAGCCATTGGTGTTGGGTGTTGGCAGATAGTAGAGCCGGACTATATGTTGCTCGCAACCCCGTGCGAGGTTCAAGATGGTATTGACCGAGGGCTGGATAGCGCTGGAGTTCATCGGATAAGGCAAGACCGCCATAACCAAGTGTCCTTGCGTTGTTCTTCTCGAGTCCTGTCTTGATGAAGCTATAGTCGATGCGTGTCCTTTGAATCAGATGTTGCTGCTGGACATTCGACAGATGTTGCGATGTAGAGCAGGCGGTCAAGTGTGAAGGAGTACAAAAGCTATATCCAGCTACGTGGTACAAACCCCGTTCGCCCCTCAATCGAGTCCCGGTCTCCCGCGCGAATGCAAGAGGAAGACTAGAGTTTTCGTCATCGTGGGATGTTCGCTTTTTCATCCCTCATAGTGTTTACATTGCCGCATTTAGTGCTATTGTTGTTGTTATTGTTGCTGTGGTTACGGACGCATCAGCTTTGAGGTCACTCTTAGTGCTCTATGAGACGGAGAGCGGCGCGAGCCAAATTGCGGTCAGTTATATGTATCGTTGGCACTTGATGGTCTGACCCTTGACGTTCCCCAAGGCACCGCATCGGAAGCATCTTATAGAGTTCCTCCACGCGGCGGCACGGACTATGGGTATATTATGGGCCGCCACCTGGACGTAGAAAGCCTTGATAGCAGAAATCGATTACCCTCTTTAGAGGTGCATCCCCCACCACAAACACTGGCCTTGACGTCCCTGACTGTTATTTCCCCATGTATCCAGCGGCGTTCATCGCTCTTGTGATACTCTTGACTAGGGTTGCTTCTTTTCGTCTGCTAGAGGACGTGTCCGTCCGTGGTGATCGATCCTGTTAACACGTACCCCAGTGATATTCTGTATGAATTTCTGCTTTGTACTACTGGGGTGACAACCCATTCTTGAGGAACTTTAGCAGAGCCGCGCAAGCGACATTGTCTCGCCTGATGCGCCGCATACCAATCGAAGGCATTCTGCTTTTGTTAATCCTGGAAAGTGAAGAAGGCTCGGTTGTAGGGTTTCGGTGCGCCGATGGAGGGACTTAAAAGGAACGTGTTTTTTTTTTTTTGTTCAATCCAGCCTCTGGCAAAGAGAGAGGTTGAACAAGTCTCCCGGTGTTTCGACGCTTGATCCAGCGCTTGTGCCTTCATATTGTTCGCCGTTCTTGCTCCGCTGCCTTGCATTGTCTTGCCTTGCCACACAACCTTCATGAGGAATGGCCCTCCTTGTCCCTAAGGCTCGTAGAGTGCCCCTTTATTGTGGAAGTCTAATGTTGTTGGTTATATTAATGCACATGAACCGAAAGTGCTGGTGTTCCTACTATCTCAACCCCACAATGATGCAGCTACGTATCTGGCGGGTACCAGCAAACTCAGAAAAAAAAAGGTACCAAAAATGAAGGAGTGGATATTTTACAAAGGTGGGTAGATTGTGTCCCGGATAGATTGAGAGGTGAAAAGATGTGCTGATGCAGGATGAGTGTGAGGCGAAGAAATCGTGGTTCATGGTCTAGGGCTAGCTGTGGACCTGTGCTACCCTCGTGCGAGGTCGATGCTGCAGCATTGATCCCCATCCAGTTCTCCTTAGTCCACCAAGCCTTGTATCCTGTCCGAGAGCATTCCTCAGGAAACGCGTCGTCATTTCGAGGACACAGCTTTCGCTCTGGCAGACGCGGCCCTGGACATTGACGACATTGGAGACGGTGTCAGGATCGAAGATGGCGGTGTCGACCGCTGAGGCGATGTTGGCTGCTGTTCAGGCGACAAGCAGGCAGATGAACGACTGTCCGAGACCGCGTTCGTTGTGTGGGCGTTGGCCGTATCGACTTCTTGTAACCGCGTGCGGTCCATTGGAGCAGCAGAACCGTTGTAGTTGAGTCCGTGAGAAGACGTTACGAATTTTGGCCAGACATCGCGGAAGAGGAGCTCTTGAATCTCATAAATGGCTCCGTCGAACATACTCGATTGCCATTCGCCTCGCTTCGCCTTTTGATGGATCTCTTGCGCAGTAGCATAGGACAAATTGACCTCCAGACGACTGCCGCTGACAATAAAAGTCTTGTAAACATACTCGAATTGAATCAATAGCGTGGGAGGCATGGGTAGAAGTCGAAAGTCCTCGCCTGGTGTGGTAAGAATATTCTGCGGAGATGACTCCAATATGGTGGCGCTTGGTGTTTGCCTTGCTGATGGATCCTGCACAATGCCTAGTTCTAGATCAGGTAATGCTGAAGAGCTAGAACCATGCCGGTGCAGATTTGGGAAAGTAAATGACCCCAAGGGTGAAGATGGCTCTGAGTCGTCAAAGTAGGATGAAGATGACCGGCGTGGCCCCAGCATGTGCACTGTTGACGATACAGATGATACAGAGACGATTTTCTTGATCCGGTGTGGTGTTCGATTTGTATCACTACCATCGGCCTTGGCTGAAAGCTGGGGAAATTGAGTTGGAAGCGGAGCGATAGTTGAATGGCTAGTTCCCGAAGAAGGAGTCTTAGTCAGCCTCGTAGAGGTTGGCGTTGCAGGCGAGGTCTGCATCGAGATGACGGTATGATCCACCATAGACAGTGAAGGGTTTGTCGCTGGGTTGTCAAGAGGTAGCTCATGTGGTGTCGCTGTCAGGTTTCGCAGATGTTCATACTGGAATGCTCTTTTCTCCAGCCTGGAGACTTCGTACAGGAATCTCATGTTCTCGGCGCAAAACTCTCGGACAGTGAAAGCGCTCATCCTGTCAAACAGTTCGCGGTCCTCAAGCGCCTTGATAAACTCGTCCCAGTCGGTCTTTTTGCTGTCAATGATGGTTCCGTGAGTGCTACTGCCAATGCCAAAATGTTCTCTCCTGTGGCTGCGAATGAGACTCTTGAGGGTGAGGTTGATATTACTGATGCTATTCTTTCGGCTGTAGCCCAGGGGAGAACCACTGGTGGATGTCTGTGCGTAATAAACTTCCCGAGTATCGCCCTTATCTCTGGCTGCAGGTGCTGGCGTAGTGACTAGTGTGAATTGTACTTTGTTGGCGCCGAGTGATGATTCTTTGCCTCCTGTCTGTCGGGTGCCCTCGAGCGGAATATCCTCAGATCCTGACCGGTCCCGGATGTCAGCCCCATTATTTCCTGCACGATGTTTGCGATCGATTGAGCCCAAGGCAGTTGCAGGTAATTTGCTGCGATATGTGTTCCGCTGGAACACCATGGCAGTATAGGCGCACTGGTGAGGATACTCTTTGAAATGGCGAACGAGCGGGGTCAGGATACTAGCGATATGGCTCACGATGAGGATTAAGGCTATATATGTTGTTTTATCCAAGTACTTCCTGGTGAATTCTGGTAGCACTACAGGCATGATGAAGAAAAGCGCCACACACGGAGCCGAGAAGGTCGTCATAAAAATGAGCTCGTTCCGGATACCGAAGCCATCGTTGGTGCCCTTGAGTTGAAAGATCATGAATGGGGATAACATAAAGAGGAAGATAAGTGCTGTGATGTAGGGAAAGGCATACTATACAGCAGCGTACAAAGAAAGATGTGCGGCGATGTCAGTAATGGGAACGGAAATGGAAGTCGGAAAAGCGCTTAAAATCGATCGACCACAAAGTAGAAATCATGAATACTAACCTCAGGCCCAGTATGACACTCGTAGTAGACGGGGTTGAAGCCGATGGAAGGGACCCGGAACTGGAAAAAGATCGCCAAAATCAGGGTGATGATTAAGTATACAGCGGCAACGCCAAGCATCTGCATATCAGTGGCGGTTTTGTAGCGGTTGTACCACCTCTTTGACAGAGCAATTTCCTTCAATGTCTTGTTGGTCAACTCAAAGACCTTCTCTCTCTCTGAACTATAAGAATCGTAACCATGGACCTGATCCCGCAGCTGCTTTTGTGTTTCAACCGGAGAGGAGGATGGATCGGAAGCTCCAATGATGGTGGGGCCCTTGGTTACCCCAGTCCCTGGATTAAGACGTCTCTGTCCGGTGCCCAGGGCAATCAGATCTGCTGGCTCTGCGAATCTGGATTGATAGATGGCAGTGTTGCGGTCGAATCTGCTGACGAGACGCCACACTCTGGCAGAAAAGAATAGCACGAACGGTACCATCCCAAAGTAGCTCCCTGTACGCAGTGTTGCATGCCATATTCAAGGACGAGTGGGGGAAAGGCTGTAACATGTAAGCAAACACGAAGCAGTGTAAAAGAAATAGAGAATGGCGACCAGAACAGTGGTACAGTACCATAGAACAGAACCGCACAGGGGACGCGGTATTTGTATGACTGATAGATATAGAGAAGGGCAAAGAAAATAGTGGCAAAGTAGCCCTGAGCAGGGACGAGGTAGCGTCCTCGCTGTCGCAGGTTGTTGTCCTTTTTGGATGCTTGCTGGAAAATAAATGTAGAGAGGAGACCAATAAAGGTCCCGAGAGTGCCAAAGACTATGAAGATGTTGCGGCGGGTTGCGCCCAAGGGAATAGCGACACTTGGGTCGGTCCCTGGTTCGGATGGATATATGATCTGTACCATGACCCAGCTCGCGCGATCGGAGACAGAGTCGTATGTGTATGTGCCGAGAGAGTAGCCGAAGATTGGTTGGATTTATGTGTTCATGGAGTGAGTGGTGCAAGTGTGAGAATGTGGGGTTGATATGGCGATTGGTAGGGGAATTGAGGAGAGGAAACGTGGAGAAGGAGGATGCGGTGGTGAAGTACCAAGCAAGGGGTGAGATCCAAGGAAGAAAGAGATTCGAGGTACTAATGGGAGGGGAGGCGAAGAACAAGGGTGTTTTCTGAAGAAGGAGAAATGAACAGTAGCACGCATGCCTCTATACTAAGCAATTGGGCGCGGAGAAAAAATAACAACATTAGAAGTAGCTTTCATTCATTCCCGCTACAGTTATATTACATACCAGCTACACGCTGGCATGCAAGAGCAGCAACTCAGTCTGCTAGTCTAGTCTGGGTTGTATGTTTTTAATGCAGATCAAGGCTAGCGGAGCAAAAAAAAAAGCAGGGCGGTGAAAAAAGATGGACACGTGTGTTGTGTCCCTTTTTTTTCGGTTTCCTGCGGCGCAGGTAGGGGCTCTCATTTTTTTTTTTGTTTAGCAATCGAGAACTAGACCACTTGCACTTTGAGGTTTGCTCCGCGCGATTCAGTTGTTTCCTTCACAGTTGCAAATATTTCATGTCGGCTCTTATACATGCACCAAACTCACTTACCATGGAGAAACGCACCCAAGAGTCCTTACATCAATTGGGACAGGTAGTTCGTCGAGGTCATCAGAGCATCGAGCTCGTCTATACCGCAACATGCAACATAGGCTCTAGTCTTACAGCCTGTCCATGAAAAATAAAGCGCAAAACTGGCTAAGGTGCTCAAGGGCATGCTCTCATCACACTTCACTGGTCCCACATTCAATATTAAATGCGATCACGTTAACGAATATAGACTTTATAGATGGCATTTTACTTTCTACTATATTCAGAGCATTGTTATAAAAATGGGATGATGGCATCGCACATGCGCCAGCCGAATGGAGCTGGAGTAGGTTACACCTATGGATGCAGTGCAAAGTGTCAAAGCTTTCCGAGCGCAGCTTAGTGGTTTTGCGGTATTGCGCAAGGTCTTTTTTACGCAACCGGCTTTTGTATGTACATTATGTATCTGGATTATGTGTTAATGGCCGCCATGGCAGCAATGCGTTAAAATGGCTAACTACACAACATGGTGCAATGCAGATGGTTTTTAATTTTTTATTACTTTATCAATGGCTGTTTATATCACGCGTAGTGCTCCACAGAGTGTCCTACAGCGTGCTATCGAAGTAGTGGCGGTGGAGGATACACATCTTGGCTGACCCTCACAGCACCAACCTACTGAGACATAAGGAGCAGACGAAAGAGGAGTTACAGCGATTAGAAAGTCTGTCTGTGCTTGGCGATGACTAGAGGGTTGTTTTGGTCCAGACTACTCAGCATGTGCATAGGATTTGGGATTTGTGTCTAAGGACGACTAGCCTGTGCTTCGTCGCGTGCCCGACTTTGTCTCCGGAGGTAAGGAGCTGCGCTATAACGGCAGGTGGATAGCGTCGCATACAAGATGAGTAACGAAAGAGTAGACTACGCGCGAGAAGAGGTGGTCTTTTTTCTGTAAATGGCAGTTGGCCCGAATAAGGCAGGGTGTGACAAAATCGGGTTTGGCAGATGGACAGCCGAGGACATAAACGAAAGGGACTTCGTCCTGTCAGTCAGTCATTCAGTCCACCCTCGTCCATCGGTCAAAGAGACCGATGAAGATGCGGCTGGTCCTCCAGGGCTAGTTTCGACATCGTCTTGGCTTTGGCTGTCATAGTGTAAAGCGTGCGAAAGTTCCATGCAAGTAGCAGCAGTGCAAATATAAAAACGTATGTGTGGCCTCCACAAGGACAATTAATCCAACAAAAGCACATCAGCGCATCCCACACTGCATTCAAGTCGTTCATTCCTCATTCACACTTCAAGCAATGGCGACCTTCTCAAGCAAGACCTTCAACAGCGCGTTGTACCAGTCCTTCCGCCCTGGCTACAACTCCAACTTTTTCAAGGCGGTTTACAACTACCATGCTAGGCACAGCGGCCAGTTCGACACCGCAGTTGATGTCGGCACAGGTATGCGCCGCCAAAGCAAAACACACACACATCACATCTTCAGTAGCTCACTCTCAATTTGATCCACCGCGTCTTTTATCCTAACCAGTGGCCTTTTACATATATTTATCTAGGCACTGGACAAGTCGCGTCTGTGTTGGCTGAGAAATTCAAACATGTGCACGGCGTCGATGCCTCTGCAAAGATGCTTGATGCTGCCATTCAAAAGCCTAACATCACCTACCACGTCAGTAAGGGTGAAGATCTCAGCGCCATCCCCAGTTCCAGCGTCGATGTTCTCACGGTCGCGCAAGCCCTGCATTGGTTCGACCACCCAAAGTTCTTCTCCGAGGTCAAGCGTGTCCTTAAGCCCCACGGAACATTTGCTGCCGTTGGCTACTCGTTCGTGCTCTTTGAAAAGCATCCGAGGGCTAGCGAGAAAATCTACCAGTTGGGCGATGAGCCCGATCAGTTGGGCACATGCTGGGACCATGGCCGATTGATTCTCGACAACCTCTACAAGAGTATCGACGTGCCACTGCAGAACGTCGAACGACATTATTTCCCCAAAAATGGGAACACACTGCCGCCCATCATGACCGAACATGTTACGATGAAACACTTTCGAAATTATATCAAGACCTGGTCCGCTTACAAGAACTACTGCGAGAAACATCCTGACCGTCCAGACATCGTCGATAAGACCATCGATGAAATTATGGCAGAGGAGAATCTGAAGGACGAGGACGTGGTCGATCTGACCTGGCCCACGGTTTTAATCCTTGGAGAGAACGGTGTGTAGATATGCACTTCATTTTCAATCGACTACCTTTTCTTTTTATTGTTGTACGATGATCGGCTTCAAGTTTGGGACGCTATCCGTCCCACAAAGCTCTCTTGAGCTATTTTTTTTTTTTTTTTTTTTTTTTTTTTTTTTTTTTGGAATAAACCGATGATCGCCTTAGTTGTTTGACAGAAATCCACTGCAATACAAAAGAGTCGATGAATGTGAAATGCGTGAAGCAAGGCAACGAACGTGCCTTCTCCACAAGAAACTAAAAACACAGGTATGATGAATATACAGAATGGAGGGGGGAAAAATACAATACATCAACAAACAAAAACAGATTTAGCTCCCTTTCACGTCGCGCGCCATTGACGATGATCCACCGTTGGCGCGACTGTTACCCTGATCATGCCATCGTCCTCTCGTCGGCCCTGGACATTGCCGCTCAGCTTGATAACGCTCGTCTTCTTCTTCATCACCCGCCTGGAGCGAGGATTATGCCGGCTGGCGTGAGAGGCCATGACCGCATTCTCCGCCAACTCAAATGTGATCGCACTCTTAGAGATTGGAAGCCTCGCATGGCCTAGCGACGTCGGCGGTCGTGGCGCCTCCGGTCGATTGGTCTGCACCTGCAATCCTCCGTACTTGCCACCGTTACTGCTGTGACTCCTGTTGCCGGGAGGACTGTACTGCTGGCTGATGTTACTATGACAACTCGCATCGGAGCCCCGAGTGCGCAGATCGTCCAAGTTGGGCGCAGACGCCACCAAGGCAGAAAGAGCACTCTTGGCGCTAAAGGGCGAGGCCTGGGTCTTTTGGAAGCCGTTCGAATAATTTTCCACGTTTTGTCGGCTTCCTGATCCAGCCATATGAATCTTGAGGGGCTTCGGATTCTGGAACTGAAAGCTCTTCTTCTTCTTCAGCGTCCGCTCCTCCTGCCCCTTTTGTTGCTCACGCTCAGCTGTTCTCAGAAGCGTGTCAAAGTCCATCGCCTTGAGGTCCACGGGTGTATTGGGAGGGAACTCTTGGCTCGCATCAAACTCCTTGGGGTGGAAGCTTATGGGCGTAATGGGGCTACCTCCGTTCAGGGTCTGAGCAGAGTAGTTCGAGCTTGCAGACAGCGTCGAGCCCGTGCTGAAGTTTTTGAGGTGGTGCGGCAGCAGAGTGTCGGAAGATGTCTGCTGCTGATGGGCAGACGAAGGCTGTCGCTGGTGAGCAGTGCCTGCAAATAAATAGAACCCAAGCACAAAAAAAAAAGAGTTAGGATTATGATCACAGCATCGTTCATTATCATTAGCGACAAAACAAATTACCTCTCGTATTCGACAAGAACTTAGTGTTTAATGCCGGTACGGACGGCCGCGTTTGTTGCAAGACGTTGCGCGGCTTCCATGAGTTCGAGTCATCCGCTGAAAATTGTGCGGGCGAATTTCTTGGAGGTGAAGATGAGGTTGTTGTTGCCGGTGATACGTTGATCGTAACAGGGGAGCCATTGAGAATATTCCGGCTGGCCTTGCGGTGAAGTGTTGGGGATAGGGACGGCCCCGCCCGTCTTAATGTCCTTGGACCCTCTCTGTTACTATTTTCGACCGACCTTGTATGACTGCCAGCGATTCGGCCACCGCTGCTGCTGCGGCTAACGTCTTTTGTACGAATGGAAAGTGCAGGCAGTTCAGGGAGGGTGTCAGAGTCAGCATCGCCGATCGACATCTTCCTTCGCGGCGACATCTCTCTCGAGCCCGAATCGCGCCCTTTCCCTTTGTCAGCCTTGGATCCTGTTGGAGTTCTGGGGCGGACGAAAATCTCCTCCATCGACACATCAGCATCGCCGGTGTAGCCGCTCATGGCATCGCCGTCCGAATCAAAGCCCTTAAAATCCTGGTCCGTGTCCAACTGCTGCATTGAAGACACCGTCAATCGGGGTTGACGCTTGAAGTTGAAGAGTCCTGGGACCACAGAATTGTTGACTATGGCATGTGCGTGATCCAAATCGGCTACTTCAAGCGTAAAGCTCGTAAACGTGTGCGTTACATGAGTTGAAGCCGCATCGTCATCAAAGTAGTTCTGGGCGCTAGGCAATCCGAGGTGAGCGGGGGGGTTAACAAATATAGAATGGGCTGCGCTGCTCCGTCGACGGCGGCGCATGGCCATCTCAAGGGTCTCGCGTCGTGTGCTTGGATTTCTTGGTGGTGATACAGTCGTAGCCAACAAAGCCGGATGGGTCGAGGTGCCCATAGAGCGCGAGCGCACGGAACTGATACTCTCAGACCGTTTTGGGCGACTGCTGAGATCTCCTGAATAAACACCGCTGTCTCTTTGGGATGGCTGCAGCGAAGGCTCGTGGGTCTTCACCAAGTCCAAAGAGGGGGCCTTAGTCTCGATGGGCGATCCCACTGGAGACTGCTCAGCGGACGGCATGTTCTTGAGCTTCTTCGTTGCCCGGCCAAGATGGAGCGACTTCATGATGGCCTTGCGCCATTCAGACGGCTCTCCGGAGCTCGACCTGCCCATTTCGTTTGCTTCTTGCCGCTGTTGCTGTTCGATCGAGTCTTGATCCTTGGGTCGTTTTTTGCTGTTCCTCTGGGGAATCGTTTGGTCAGTGAAAGTACCAGCATCGACAGCATCGCTGCTCTGGGCCTTAACGGCTTGATTGTTCTCCTTCGCTTTGGTCTTGTCTTTATCAGAAGCAGTTTTTTGCGGAAGCAAAAACCGCTTCACGGCATTGGGGCGCTTGTTAGAGGGGTCTTGTGTTGCAGCATAAGCAGAGGCTGCTGCTGCTGCTGCCTGAAGCTTCTTGCGCTTTTTGAGAGGTAGCTCTGCAAATTGAGTATAGTCGCTGTAGTCACCCGGCATAATGAAATCGATAGAGTCGTCGTCCGAATCCAACTCGTCCGCGGTATCGTGCGCTGGCTGTTGTTGCTGCTGTTGCTGCTGTGGACCAAGCTCGGGCGAAATCATCACCGCATCCAAGTTTACATGCTGTGTCTTGCTGCAGGGAGAACTGTCCACCAGTGAGCTTGATCTACTCTTGTTTCCCCATAACATAAGTTTGCTGGGGGAGTTCGACTCTGGACGAACACGAGGGTGTGTCCAAAATGGTTTCGAGAGTCGAAGCATAGGGTTGGTTTGCTGAGGCTCGGAGGTGATGGATCTAGAGGAAGATTGGAGCTGTTGAGGCTGCGCTGAGGCTGACGTTGGAAATGAGGGACTGGATTCAAGGTTGTATGTAGAGATAGGTGTAGAGATGGGCGCGGAGACAGGAGTGGAGTCGGGAGCAGAGAGAGAAGTCTGTTGCGAGCGTGCCTTCTCTCTGAGGTTGGAGGATGATTTAATAGAAGCAAGAGTGTTGTGGACTCGATTCTTGAACTTGACCAGCGATGATGACGGCGCTGAGCGGTCGCCTTGGGGAAGTGTGCGACGCGCTTCAGAGTCCTCCATATCAATATCCTGAAATTGCAATTGCTCCGTGTCCCCCTGTTGGATTGTTGGTTCAACGTAAGACCTCATTGAAATCGACGCAGTATCGGAATGCCCGTGGATGGCGCTCGAGCCCTGGTCGGCTGAGGTCATCGAGAGCTCATGGTCGAGCTGTATGGGCGGTAGGATGAAGGATGAGGCAAGCGAGGCCGAAATTGACATGCGGTTGTTGGTGTTGGTGCTGTTGCCGCTGTCGCTATTATTATTCGTCACAGACAGGGCTCCTCCTGTTCCAGCGATATTGGATCTGCGGGATGTGTGGGATGGGAACATTATTTTGTTTAAAATAAATGGCCGTGGTGACACGAACGGGAAGCAATGGTAACAGAAACAGGTCAGGATGACACGTCTTGATACAGGGGCAGACCAAAGCGTGGAAAACGCTCTTTTTTCTTTAGAGCGCATCCCGATGGATGACAAACCACGCAGGGCAGGGAGGAAAATAAACATGACATGCTAAGCGCATCCATGGTCAGATGGTTGGTGCATGGGAGAAAAAGGCAATGGGTAGGAGGCATGTACACATACCTTTTATGAGACAGATGCCTGTTCTTGAACTTGCCGAATGCCTTGAGGAACTTTGATCGTGCCGAGAACGGATCCGAGGGGCTCGCCTCGGCTGAGTCATTGGAGGATTTGTTTGCTGTCGAGGACGGAGCACCAGCAGCGGCGGATGGTGATGCGGCGTGGTCCTTGCCGTGGGATTTTTGTTGGCCGACTGTCCATGCCGTTGTCGCATTATTTGCAGGGTTGAAGGCAGAGGGCATCCTGCGCAGAGTCTTGAAGACTGGCAAGCCCGTTTTGTGCGACTCGGACGCATGTTCGCGAGGAGCTGATGAGGTCGAAGAGGGAGAGGTGGTGCTGATTCGAATATTGGAGGCTTCTGCCGCTTCGCTGGCGCCCATGGCGGAGACTGTTCCTTGCGCTCCTCTATTTACACCGACCTTGCCTTTGACTTTGCTGTGAAGACGTGCCTCTCCTTTGATCCGGATGTCCCAATGGCCAAAAATTTCGTTTGAGGTGGATCGCAGGATATTCCTTGATCGTCGCTGGAGACGTGGGCGCGTTGATCGGGCGAGTTTTGAGGTCCTGTGGGACGGACGGGCTCTCTCGCTGAGATGCTCTTGCAACACAAGGCGAGGGCCCGGTTCGAAAAGCGCTTTGGGTACCGAAGGTGTCAGGGGCGCCGAGTGTGTGAAGGGTATCGAAGGTATTGAGGGGATAGGGGTATTATTGTTGTAGAGTGATTCAGAATCGGCAGAGAGAAAGCTCGAAGGTCGTGCGATCAACATCCGGAAAGCGCTATCCAGATCCAGCAGGGGGGACAGGGGTTCCTTTTTTGAGTCGAGACGATACAGTGAGGATCAAGGGGCAGTTGCAGGAGTAGGAGGATTCAGACTGGACTGGGCATGCAATGGGCTGGATACTCCTGTTGCGAAGTGCTTTGGTCGAGGGAGGATATAAAAAAGATACGCGTTTTCTTATCCTCTTTTTCGAATATTTCTTCAATGCGCTCCTCTTTTTTTTTATTCCTTTGGGTATGATTCAAATGAGAATGAGAGAGTAAAGAGTGATGAACAGGATCAGATTGATCGATTCCATGTACCCAAAAAAAAAAAAAAAAGACCCTGCCGCTGCGTTGTTTTGTTGTTACTCTTTCCGTTCACTGTGGAAATTTTCTTCCCGAAGCCCTATGGGTGGATGGTATGGTATTTGGTAATTGGTAAATATGATATTTTTTGGGAAGGTGGCATAGATAAGGTCGAGCAGTGAATAGAATTGGTATCGATGGGAGGTGGGAGAATGTGGGAGGAAGGGAGAGAGAGGAAGCAAGGTTGATGTGTCTGTTAGATGCTGCAAAAGAAAAAAAAGAAAAAAAAAAAGATAATAATGTCCGCCCAGCGACGGAAACGTTTTCTGAGCCCTTGGAACCCATTGGGACCATTGGGCCATGGTAAGGCAGGTCATGACTTTTTCCAAGCACGCGGACCTTCTCCTTTTGTCCTCTTTTTCCATCGCGACCTGGCAGAAATAAATACAGTTGTCTGTTGACCGTCCATCATTCATTACCATTCCAGTCGAGGGAAGGGCTGGCTGGGAGAAAGAGGAGACAGGAAGGCAAGGAGCAGGGAGCAGGGATGAGGGGAATGTTAAATAGGAGAAGAAGAAAAAGGCAGCTTGGCCCAAAGGGTATATGCATGCAGGCAACGTCTTGTGTCTATTGTTTTCTCTTACCATGCACCCAACGCCCGATGCTGCATCACGCCTCGACCACCATGACGATGTCGGACTGAACCACTGCCTTGTCCCGGAGAGTGGCGAATGCCATGTCCTGCTTCATGCGGGAGACCAGCTGCTTGGCGGAATAAAACCGGCTTTTATACATCGAGAGCTATAGCATTTTCCGGTTCAGCATCAATCTACCATGAGCCAGTGCCAGATGTCAAATTCTCGGAAGCATATGAACGGCGACGATCTAGGCACATACAGATCTGATCAAGCGGACGTCAGACATTTGTTATCCGAGACCATCAGTACTCCAGTACAAAGCAATTGCTGGATCCATTCCAATTCATGCTAAGAATGCCTTCGTCGACTGTGGATGTATGCGAAATGGTCTCTCTGAACAGTCGTCAGTGCCACACGGTCGTCTTTGGGTTAGTCTCCCCTGTGCCGATATATCGTAATCCATTGTTTTGTTTCCATGCGCGATCTTTTGAACACCGTGCACTGTGCGAAAAAAAAAGATTCGCCTGTTCCTGATAGCATGCTCGACTCTTCATTGCGACGGAACTGGTCGGTCTATTTCCATGGACAGGTGCGCCTTTTCTTTGTTGTCTGTTGCGCTACCTTTCGGAGTACAGGCCGACGTTGATGTGCTTGCTTTAGGCTGCTGTCCAACATAGTACTGAAATCGCGTTGAGAGTTTGATGGGTGTACTGCCGATGATCTCAAGTCAAGAGAGAACGCTCTTACTGGCAACCCGCGCTCCTTTGGCTGTCCTGACATTATAGAGAAAAAATCGATCGGACGGACTAAACTTACAGCGGTGACGGATCCTGGTCCATGATAGACTACGACTGCCAACTGTGGTTAGACGGGTCGAACATTATACAAGAACGGCTTGGATGATGGCTGTACAGTGCAAGGGGTGTACGACGGACGATCGATGAGGAAGGGGTTCGATGGGGCATTAGGATCGAAAAAAGGAGCAAGATGGAAGGAAATAGTCAATGACTTTATAGCAGTTTCCCCTGCTGGAAGGCCCCACCTCATCATTCACATCGGTGTCCATTAGTCCATCGCACAGAGCTTATAAATAGCATAGACATCATCATGGGGTAGAGCGAATGGACCTACTGCTGCGATAAAGCAACACCACGGATGGGCTCGCTCGATGCAGCATGAAAGACATAGGAGCGGAAGAAAAAAAAATAAGAGCGCGAGTCAACGAGAGCATGCTTCGGATGGCTTGATGGGTCGGAGAAGGAAACTGTGGTGTATTTCGCGGTGAACCTGCTGCTTTTTAGAAGCATTATGGTAGCGTAGGCTGTATACATAAAAGTCGCGACATTTTTTTCTCAGGGGCAAGATTAAAGGATCCTTGAGTCCTAAGACAGCTGTGTTTGTCAGGTCGCGTGTACGAGCCTGTAGTTCCTTATTGAAGGCGCCACCAATTATTGCACAGGGTTTATTCGACCGAGGCATTCTTATCGAAATATATCAAGCGCCTTCACTGCCTGCATCATCACGTGTGCACTTCAACAGCACTTCACAGGCCGTACCATGTCTGGAATGAATCTGGCACGCCTGCACGTCTGGAGGGATCTGGCGCCAATAAAAATAAAAACATGTCTGGAATGAATCGCGCGCACAGTCCATCATGATGTTTAATATCCATTTACGTGGAGATCTTTTTTACATGAGGTCGAAGGACCGGCGCCCTGGAGGTGGATTAGACATACTTTTATATCAGAGCTCTCGTAGGCAGCGCTCCTTTGCAGGCTGCAGTATGTTCTACAGCTCCCTCATGACCAGACACAGCTTTGTGCACACATTTGATCAGCCGCATACAATCGAGCCCGCTTCATTTGTTGAACGGAAGTACAGATAGAGGGCTAAGAGCTCTCTCTTTAGTACTTGCGCAACATGATGACCTTGGAACACTCTCATGCCTATGTGGGTGTGTTCGTGCCCAGGCAATACCGGGCAGGATAGGGTACATGTAAAGTTACTGCAGAAAGGTGTCTCCCCTACACTTTAATTCCTGTTGCTGTTTGTCATCCAGGCGATGCCTAGGCTTGTTGCATTAAGGTACAAAAAGATGAGATGGCGTGTTGAGAGCCACGTTGCTGTGGTTGGTCCGCTTGGTACTGGGCGCCCTTTCCTTTGTTTAAGGTGTGGTTTGTTTATTATTCATCTCGGTTACTACTCCAACGAAAAACGCGGGTAGAGTAATCCGGGGCATCTTTTTTTTTTTTTTTTTTTTTTTTTTTTTTCGTTTACTAGGACTATAAGTAGGCCTTGAACCACAAAGAATTTTTCTTTTTTTTCTTTTTCTCCTCGATCGATCTTCCTTCCTCCCCAGTACACCTCCGTTTCTTGTTCTCGTCCTTCCCTCATTTCTGCCCAATAATGGCCGCCCACAGTCTTCCCGTCCCTCCCACCAACGCTGGTGGCAACCCTCCTCGCTGGACCCAGCCTGTTTCCTTCTATGGCCAGAGCGTCTTCAGCAAGTACTATGCCCACTCCATCTGCGCTTTCTTGCTCCTGATTCCCTTCCTGGTCATGCCCGTTCAGTCGCAGGCGACCCAAGGCCCCATTGGAGGACAGTCGTGCGTCACCACCTACGATCCCACCGTCAACTATTTCCCCAACCCGATCACTGGTAAGTAGCAGCAGCCCGCGCGATCATGACTGAGGGCAGGAAAATCCCTGTGGGCAATGGACTAGCGGAAGAAAGAAAGCCGTTGGAAAGTGAGTTGCGGAGTGGTAGCTCGATAGAAACAAGGTTCATTGCGATGGACCGTTTTTTCGGAACCCGACCTGCTGCTCTGCATCTACCTTGCATGGCCCCCCCAGCGCGCATTCGTCTGCTTGTGAAAAACGATAATCCAGAGCCCTGGAAGGAATGAAACTAACCGCAACTCGATCTATCCTTCTTCGTTGTACCTTAATCTGTCCTATTTAGTCGATGATGCTGCCCTTTTCAGTGTCCGTTACGAAAAGAACTACAAGGTCGTAACGAATACTGCCGTGGGTGTGAACCAGTCCTTTGTTCTCACCCAGTGCGGAACCCCTGCCCCCAACGCCTCTCTCTTCTCCAACACCACGGTTTTTGTCAACGTGCCCGTCTCGAACTTAGCTTCGCTCGCCACCACCGCCGTTGCCTACATTGAGATGCTCGGCAGGCGCTCCGCCATCAAGGCAGTTGACACTGAGGGGCTGGTTAGCTCGCCATGCGTTCAGTACGGTCTGAACCATAGCGAGATTATTGGCCTCGAGGACAAGAACCAGACGCTGCGCGCTGAGCAGCTCGGCAAAGTCGACGTCATCTTCAGTTCGTTCGGTTCCGAGGTCGGTTCCGAGAACAAGACCGTCGTTACCTCGGAGGTATCGGATCCCGGCCCATTGAACGTAAGTGTTGTTGCTCCGCTGAATGCAGTTTGCAAGCGTGAGAAATGGTTTATACTGGCCGATGTGCAACTGTCGTAAGCAGCAGAGAACTACGCCCATTGGACATCCGTTTTGAGAGCCTCGTTCCTCCCCCCAGAAAAAAAATAACCGGAAGGCCATCCACATAAGTGAAGGAATGCAGCAGCTTAGCTAGTGCCAGCAGCAACACTTGATGCAGGATGAGCCAGAAGCGCAGGATACGCACAGGAGCAACGGTTTTGTCGTCAACGGTGATTGTGGCTAACAATAACATTTTATTCTCATCGTTGTAGCGTGCAGAGTGGCTCGAGTTCTACTCGACCTTCTTCAATTTGGAAGAGGCTGCACAGAACCTGACTTCGACGATCAACAACAACTACAACTGCTTCAAGAAGGCTGCCAACGCCAAGACCACCAAGCCCGTTATCGCCTGGGCCTCCTATGTTGCCCCGTCCTCGTACAACAACAATACCGCTTCATGGGGCGTCTCTGGTGCTGCCTACAAGAAGATCCTCTCGGAAGATGCGGGCGCCACCTTCTTCAATGGCACCACCACCGGCACTTTCACGACTGCCGCTGCCTTCGCAGATGCTCTCAAGGATGTCGACGTCCTCATCGACGAGACCTTCACCGGCAATGATATCAACGCCTTCTACCAGAGCTACGGTCTCTCGGCCAGCTCGCCCCACAAGTTCATCCAGAATAAGGCCATCTTCCGCGAGGACGGTATCATCAACCCCAACGATGGCCGTGATTGGTTCTCGGGTGCCGTTGTTATGGACGATGCTGTGCTCCAGGATGTTGTCCGCGCTGTCCACCCCGATGCTCTGCCTGCCAATGTCCCCTACAATTGGCTTCGCAATATTGCCAAGGGCGAGACCATGCAAACCTTGACCAGCGCCAACTGCACCAACCCCGACTCGAACGCCCCTATCCCTGACCGCGCCATTGTCTGCTCGACCATGAAGGTTGGCGGTAGTGGAAGCGGCGGCAATGCTGGGTCCAAGACCGTTGCTGGCGCTTTGACTGTCGTGTTGTCTCTCCTTGCCGCTGCCATTGCCCTCTAAGGAGGTTGCGGGAAACACATTGGGTCTATCCATCTACCTCTGGTTTCTTTCTATGCAGTCGCGATGATTATTATTTTTCTTACTCAGCAATGCTGTCTCTTCATTAATTCCAGCTGTGCTGAGATGAAGGGCAATCATTGAAGATGTCGAGCGAAATATGAGGCACTGCTGAAGATAATGGCTATATTATTATTCATTAATAAATCGACCCTAGTAAACTACTCCTTAATATAACAAAGGAAGGCATGCATTCGTGGTTTCGCATTCGACCTTAAAGCATGCTTCTTTGCTTTCACTCCATAGAGAGCTCGTTCCATCCACTCCTTCCCTGAAGCACATCTTGCTCCCTTCCTCTCTTGTCATCACCGCTCCTCATGACCTCGCCCCTTGCAAGAAGCACGAGCTCGCTCTCGAGCACCGACATGGAGGCGTACGTTGTTGTTGTTGTTGTTGTTATTTTTTTTGTTACACACTCTTCTGTGGCCTCTGCTCAGCCCTGGTATGACCAGTGCTTGACAATCCGTCCGCCCTTTGGACTCTTTTACCCTCTGCATCTCCTTTCTCATAACCCTGGTCCTGAACGACCATGTTTTTGAAGTCTTGCATATCCAATTGATAACTACTTGGCCTGCGTCTGTGTTTGACAAAATCCATGATCGGTATCTAGACTGTTTGCAAAGATACACAAGGACCAAGCCTCACAACTCGAGCTTCTGCGACACACAAAACGCGCCATGGACCGGAGCCTGGCTGCGAGAGACAACTCGGACGTTGGTACATCCTCAATGGCTAGTCTGGTAAGATATTTTGCGTCACTGTCAGATATATTGGTCACGGCTCGGGCTCATCTTGTTACGATCCAACCCCTGCTGCCCTGCTCACCATTATCAATGGATGGAGCCCTTTTAGTCCTTTGAAATTCTAGGTGAATTGCTCGACGAAATTGTCTTAGACGTTGTGTCTGAGGCGCATAGAGATGTCAAGAACATGCGATCGACCTGTCCAGTTTGTAAAACTAAGTATGTTTTGAAAGCCATGAGGAAGGCATACTATATATCTACATTATAAGACGATACTCATCATCTCTACTGGCGCTTTTGTTCCTCTACAATGTATGATCTAGGTGCCGAAACTACGGTATGGAAGAACCTGGAAATCAACAGCAACGTGTCCTCAATCAGCGTCCACGCTTTTTTTTTTTTTTTTTTTTGTTCAGCTGGAAGAGCGATTCATAACTGATCGGTTTATGAATATTCCACTTTTTTTGAATATACAGTGGTTCGAGCCGGTCTCGACATTTTTGGACAGAATCCTCAATCCAACAACTCCCAAACCTACGACTGTGTTCACTGCCAGCGATCGTTCCCGGCCCAGCGATATGCACCGCATCTGGAAAAATGTTTAGGACTCTCTGGCAGAGCGTCAAGTCGTGCTGCGAGTCGAAGGTATTGCTTGTTGTATGAATTGCAATCGATTCATTTGGTTTATATTCGGACATCATTTGACGAAGCGTGTTTTTCTGCGGACCAAAAAAAAAAAAAACTAGGATAGGAGCTGCTGAGAGGGCTGGATCGGGATCTCCCTTCACACCAGTGAGTTATTCAGATGACCGCGAGGCCAGTGATTCGGATAAAGACCTCATGGAAAAGAAACGTAAGGAGTGAATTCGGGATATTTTAATTCAGGATGGCGGGAGTATAGCGAGATAAGAGACTAAACATTCACGATCTGTGTGGGCTGGTCAGGCAAGAAAAACGCTTCAGCAAGTAATGGCCACTCGTCCAACGGAAATGGCTTGAATGGATCAAATGGAGGCGATTACGGGACTCCTGGCTCTGCTAAGGTGAGCGTTGCTGGCCGTTCGAAACCTACTTGATATGGGCATTGATGTTCACTGCAGTTACTGACGAATGCGCGTCATTGTCTCGTTTTAAACTCTTTAGTCATCCTCTTCTGGTTCCATGAAGGTCAAAAAGCAGAAACGTAAGTTTATGTTCTTTTGCTCGTTAGAATATTGTATCTTCGCATTTCTCTGCAGCTCCTCTAACATGCGGATTACCTTTTTAGAAACGGATTTATCCGACTACCCTGCAAAGACACAAAAGGTACGGGCGTTATCTGACTGGTGAAGCGACTAAGCTTACCACACCATTCCTCACATGGCGGCGGGGGACTAACAGTTTTTGTCACGCATACCAACACTTGATTGTCCGGCATCAAGTCTTCTTTGCTGGCAAAAGGTAAAGAAGAAAAAACGATGGATTTCAGAGAAGGAACTCCATGTTTATGCAATATACGCTAACCATCCTTTACATTCGTTATGATGTAGCATCTAAAGCCAGTAGCTCCACAAAGCTCAAGGGCCTAGGGCTTCACACGCCCTCGACCGTCTCTGCCACGCCCGTTGGCGAGATCTCGCTGGGGTTTCTTGATGACGAGCTTCTCCTAGCCAATGGGCGGAGTCTCCAGAATGGCGCTGGAGGCGGTGGCGGTAACAATAGTGGCAGCAATGTCAATGGTAGCAGTAACCCACAGAAGCTCTCGAGTTCGAATCCAAAGCGCGCCTCTGGAGGGGTCAGCTCATCGAAGCGTCCGCCGGGGTCCGGTTCAAGCAAAAATGGGCAAGTTTCATCGTTTTATGAGAGCTTGAGAGCTATTGGCAATCATGAGGATTCGAGCAGCAGCCATGATGACAGTAGCGACGGCGACTATCGCGACGATGCCGACGAGGAGGTTGAAAAAGATGGTGGTGGTTCGACCCATTTATCATCCCAACTTGCTCATCCGCTTGTTCTTAGACTCAAGAAATCGTCTGCGTTCTCGGGTCATGCCTCAGATTCCCTGGACATGGACTTTATTGGTAACTGAGGAGAAACGAGACGGAGGAAAAGAAGGCGGTGAAGCAGGAGTTGTTGGACGGATGAATCATGGACAAAATGCACTGACCATGGCCCGCGCGTTATCTTATGTGACTGATCAGATATCGATGGGGACGGAGACGACGATGCCATGGAGATTCTACAGACGCCCAAGAAAAAGAAGCCTTAGGCGCAGCAAGAGAGTTCAGCCTCCATGAATTGCTTCTACATCTGGCAACAAAATATTGGCAACATAGACATTTCTTTTGTGTGCAAACAGCGGGCTACCAAACATCCCTGGGTGGCAACACAGAGACTAATAAAAACGAAATCTAAATGGATTCTTTGCGGAGCAAATTATTTTACTCTTTTTATTTTCTTTATTTATTCTGAGAATGCAATGCGTCATGATTGATCCATCAGATTCCCTGCGCCATGGCTTCTTCCTCCAGCACCAGTCTTGAACCGTTTGGATGCCCTGGCTTTGTTTCGAGAGGCGGATTTGTGCTTGCGCTTGAACTCCTGGGTCATGGTATGCCGCGTCTTTTCCCAATGCGCTGTTACCTCGTCCCTATTAGTTTATGCATCGGATTCGTTAGTCTCCGCGAGCTCGATCATATTGTCCATGACGAGCATGGGCATTAGGCACAAAAAAAAACGCAACGGAAAAACCTACATTGTACCCGTCCGCATAAACACCTTATTTGTAGTCTTAAAGTTGGACCTGGAATCGTAGGAGCAGAAGTGATTGTTAGTTGGTCTAGCGCCCCCCATTGTGCGTTCACAAGAAGTTTCGAAAGAGACGAATGAGTAGGTATGCACCTTTTCAGAAGCGCAGGATTATTAAAATGGAAAAAGAACATGGAACCAGTGTGCGACAGGGGCGCCCTGGTCAATGCTTCTGCACCGCTAGCAAAGATGGTCCTAGAACCTTCCGTGTATGAGGTCAAGATCTCGTCCTGCGACCGATCGTCATTCATGAATCCTGCCTGACGATCGTCCTCCACATCCCCCGATAATAATTCATTCTCTTCGTCCTCCTCCTCATCATCGCCGCCGAACAGCTTGAACGTTCCAGCGGTCGGTGCAAACAGGGACTTTAGATCGGTGGCGACTTGGAACTTGCGCGTGTTATCGAAGTCTTTCTTGGGAGCTGCTGATCCTGAGAACTCGGATGAGTCCTGGTTGTCGCCGTCGTTGTTCAGCTCATCCGCGTCAAAAGCGAACGAAAACCCTACTGAATTTTTGGCGGGCTTGGCCTCCTGAACCTGATCATCCTTCTCTTCAGCCTTATCGTCTATGGCCAGCTCATCCTCTAATTCCGCATCTTCGTCCTGCTCCTCTTCCTCCTCCTCCTCCTCCTCCTCTTCAACGTCCGACGAATCTTTTGAGGGTTGCTCAGACTCGCTCGAATCAGAGGCGCTCGCCCTGGGTTCCTGTGCGGTCGGCTCAGGCTGCTTGGGAGGGGGTGGGGGCGGAGCAGCATCCGGGTCATACCGCACTGTCAGTCCCGTCGTGTAACCAAGACCGCCCTTTGCTTGTCTCGCAGTGTCCTCCTCCTTTTTCTTGCTCCTCACTGCCGAGTCTCCAAACATGGCGCGAAGCACATTCATAGCCTGCATCTTTTCTGCAGAGATATTGGATTCCGCCTGTCGGTCTTCGTCCAAGACAATACCTGTTGCTGCAGCGCCCGATGCTGCAAACTCTTCGGCCTTTAAACGGTCTTGATGAGCCACATAGTCTACGTCGTCCTCGGCCCGAATCCGATCGTCCAAAAAGTCCTTGGTTAGCTGGAAACGGGAGTCGCTTGTGCCGATCTTGCTCTGCATCTGAAAGAGCGCCTTTCCGCCTGGACCCTCGAACTGCTCCTTGATATTCAGACCTATTCCGCAAACAAAATATTGTGTTAGGTGATGCAATACAGAGACAATCCAACCACTTCAAACAAGTGCCCGTAGGGCAACATGTTCTCACCTGGCTCTCCAAAGGCAGCAAATCTCGCATCGTCAGTCTCGTCGTCCGATGTGAACATCTCTTTGACGCCCTTCCTCTTCTTCCCTGCAATAGAAGAGGCCTGCTCTTCCTCATCCGATCCCGAATCTGAGTCGAATATGCTTTTTGGAGGTTTGCTCATATTAGTTTGCTTCTTTGCATGATCCGCCTCCATCTGCTCGTAGTCCTCGCTATCATAATCGTCCGAATCTGAAAACACAACGTGTCCGGCCTTCTTGTCTCTCGAATCAATGTTGGCGAGCGTCGATGCGATCACTTGCTGCTGCTTGTCTCGTGCGGCCTCTAGCTCGGCTTCACGGGCCTCTAGGGCCTTCAGACGAGTGGTGTTTGACTCTTCTGCGAGTTTGACTTGGAGGGAAGCGCTTTTGGTACCTTGATCTTGATCATCATCCGAGTCGAAAAGACTGCCTCCACTGGCCGATGACAATCCTTGCAGCCGTGTAATCGCCTCGATAGTGTCCTCGTCTATGCCGTCTTCGTCCTCTTCTTCTTCATCATCTTCTTCGTCGACTTCATCCTCGTCTTCACCTGCGCTCTCCATCTCCTCGTCCTGATCCTCTTCATACTCTTCTTCCTCATCCTCGTCTTCTTCCAGAAAGTCTAATGGGAATTCGTCCACTTGCGGCGCATCATCATCCTCATTGTCTCCAAACAGATCCTCTGACCGCGTGTCCCTCTGAGCTTTTGGAATGATCACTGCAGGTGTATCCAGCACAACGTCTCCAAACAAATCATCTGCTTGTGTATCCTGCAGTACGCCGAAGTCCTCCATGTACGATTCGCCCTCTTCGTCGCCATCGATATCAGACCCGTCCAGGGACAGTGCTCGGGGGCTCATGTCGATCCCTGCAAGAATAGAGGCCATCATGGTCCGGTCATCTGACGTGTTAATCTTGTCTGTTGTAGATTTTGGTGTGAGCGTGTCATTACTTCCGCCTGCTCTTGGTGTTGTTGCCTTATCCGCGGCTGCTGCTGCTAATACCGTCGGTTTCGATCTAGAGAGGAATGGCGCTAAGGCGACTTCGGTCGAAAGATGTTTTCCTTTGGGAAGAGGTTCATCCTCGTCGATCTGGTACAGGAGCTGGTCAAGGGGCAGAGGTTTTCCTGCAGTACTGTATATTTTCTCCGCGTTATTCTTATAGTGCGATGGGTCATACGTCAGCTAGTCCATCATGAGAACGCAAAGGCGTTGTAGGGTCAGCAAACAAAAGTTGGAAGTAGCGCAGATTATGGCACCAGAGTGGATAATGTGCACTCGCTTACTCTATCCAGTTTCATGGTAATAACAGGTCGTCCAAATCGCCCTCTCTTCCAGCCACGTTTGCCATCCATGTTCTTGTCTGTGATTAGGGACATGTCTTCAGCGTGTTTGATGGGATTCCTTTTCAGTTTCTTGAAAGCCGCATCCTGCTCTTTCTTCTCCAATTTCGCCTGTGCCTCCAGATCCTCTTGCCGTCTATAATATGACCATAACCACCAAAGAAACAAAACTTCCACGGTTAATCTCTGCGTCTCTATGCTGCCATTGTCAACGCGATCCCAAATATCGATTCGCGTATCGGTACTTTGTCTGCCAGTCCTTATTTGCCTCTTCGATCTTCAAGACGTTGCCCTTCCATTTCGCGCCGTTGAACAGGGTTACACATTTGGACCAGTCCTTTCTTGTGGTGTCAAGTGTTACATATCCGAATCCGCGACATGTCCCGTCAAGATCCTTGGCCAGATGTACATCCTTGAGCTGTCCGAACGATTTGAATCGCCCCTCCACATCCGCCGGCGTCACGTCCTTGGCAAGACCTCCGATGAATGCTCGCTGTGAGATCTTTTCTATATATCGCGATCAATATTGAAAAATGCCAGGAATATCTTAACATCGGATGAGGGACCGCAACAGATAAAGAACCCCGATTCCTTGCAGTTCCACATACCATTAGGATCAACAGGCGGTTTCGGCGCCTTTGGTTTCTTGACCTTTGCCGGCTTCAATGCCGCAGCCTCGTCCTCCGCAAACATTTCAGATGCTGTCGAAGCTGGTGGCGCTGCCGCGACTGATCCCGGTTGTGTTGATGCTGTACGTTGCTGTCCCACTTTCGTATCGCCTGGCGTACTTCTTAGACGTGACCCCTGTTTGTTGAGCTGACCCGGTCCTGCTGGTTTTGAGAAGGGCTTGCGAGAAGTGTCGTCCTTATGTGAGTACTCCATTTGAGGGCGAGCCACCTTTTTGAGCGCCGTTGGCTTCATCATGAGAGGGATGTTGGTGGTCTGGAGACGGCAGTGAATGAGGAGGCCCAGCTAGCTTTGTACAAGGTTGGTATGCATGGCACCCTAAAAAAAAAAAGAAAAAAAGCAAATAAAAAACAATGCGCACAGTCACCACCTCACTATACTATCACGTGCGACGACCCAGTTTTCTATTTTTTGCCTCGCCTTGTTGGTTGAACTTGCTTGCAAGTGAAGACTCGAAAAGAGAGTGAGGGCTTGGCCTAGCCGAGGTTCATGATCTACTCTTCCACTGGACTTACTAAGTGAAGTGGCATTTATCTCGCGCGAAACACCGGTTTACTACATCGTCTGGGGTTTGAAGCATCCAATGGTAATATCCACTAAGCCCATGCCACTTTTGACGCCACCAATTTACGTAACGTCATGACCCTGGCCTATTGAACCGGCCACCGGTTGCAGCTTAAAAAAATAGCAGCCTTGTGCTTTTGAAGACCGTAAACGAGGGTGTTTTTATTGCACATAATAAGCTAGTATACACATTAAATAAAGCAGGTCAGATCGTCCGGTCCAGTCGGCGAAAGTGGTTCGCCGAGAATGAAATGATGTTTGGCCCCGTAAAGTTGTATCGTGGCATCCGTGTTATATCCTTCCTCTCCGCTCCATTCTCCCGAAAGCCACTCTTCTTCTTTGACTGATCCCTCTATCGACTCAGTGTTCCCGTGGCCATAGGTACTCTCATCGCTGGATTCCATCTCTATCGCTGTCTTCTCGTGACAATCATGAGAGCTGTGCGTTCGGTGATAGAGTTCAGCACCGCTGCTACCGATACCTCTCTTCGTCCTTAAAGCAATGGTATCATTGTAAATTGGCGATCGTCGGATCGAGTCTTCCGAGAGCCACCCTTCCTCCCCTGTCAACCCATCAATTGCCTCATTGTTTCCATGGTCATCGGTACTCTCGTCGCTGGACCCCAGCGTTATCACTGTTTCCTTGCTCTGTGCTTGAGAACCACGCAACCGGTACCAATAGCCTGAGTCGGTAGTCTTGATCCGTTTCCTTGTTCGTGTGGCAATGGGGTCTGCGTCACTTAGTACCCGTTTGCTCGGGGTTGACCGGTTGGCATCCAAGCGAGATCGCAGTCTTGATGATGTCCTGGTTTGCCGGGTATAATGCGTGAATGTTGGTGTTAATCGTCGCCTTGAAGGCGATCTGGAGCGCAGGTGTCTGAACTGGATGTCATCGCTGTCAGTGCTATCATCCTCTGAAGTCTCTCCTTGTCCATCGAACTCGTATGAGATAACATGTTTCTTGCGTGGGGCCAATTGTCGAGGTTGAATATCATGATCGCTCTGCGCAATGACACCTGCGGGGGTATCATCCTCACTTTGACTGTCCAGCGCACTTCCGGCTTCTTCTGGGAACTCATCAGTCGTCACGTCGTCACCGCCATCATCTGCGGAGTCGCTAGCACTGGAATCACTTATCAGTATGTATTCCTCGTCCGGTCGATTGTTTGAATGTGGCGAGTTACTGCGCAAAGATATCGACTCCAGCTCAGGATTACCATCCACCACGTCCTCCCTCGGTTCTATGAACAGGTCTCGAAGTCTGGGTGCTCTCTCGGGGGTAAGCAGTTGCTGCGATCCTTTCTCCTCAGAATCGGATTCGGACTCAAGGTCACTGTAGTTGATCGAGCGTCGACTCGCTCTCACTGGGCGCCGAACAGGGGTCATTGAACATTGGATCCGTCTCTGGACCTCGAATGGCGACGCCTCTTCGATCTGCTGGCGGTGCCTTGCGGAGGACTCTCCAGTCGAGAGCTCCTCGGTCAAGGTCTCCGACTGTTTGGGATATGACGATCGCGAGATCAATCGGCGCCGACGAGCGGTGTAGTCGTCGGATTCATAGTCATAGCTCAGGCTGAATATTTTCTGAGAGTCATGCTGTCTAACAGATGAAGTGCCGTCATCGGCGCTCTCTTCAGAACCGTCACTCAGCACCATGGATGCAATTTTGTTCGCCTTTGGAGTGCGCTGTACCCAGTCTCCTAACATTGTATCATATCGCCTACAGAATTTGCAAGAATATGAGAATAAACGTGAGTAGTCTGGTCTAGAATTCAAATTAGGAATTCGGGCTGAAATGCAGAATGATTTGGGCTCTTACCAGCTATCGTTCGATGCGCGCTGGATTCGCCGACCTTTTACCTCGCGCAGATAACGCTCCAGACTCGACTCAGTGATATCGCATTTGTAACCAAGCTCCCGCCGCGTTTTCTTCTCCAGAGTAACGTAGTAGTCCAGCATCCTGGTAATTAGCTTCATCGATAGTCCATATAACCCTACTGCATCCAACATCAACGCCAAGGCATTCAGGTTCGTCAATATGCCGTATGAGTTGATAACCACATCAAAATCCTCCACCCGAACGTGGCTGGACAGTCGAGTCTCCAGTAATTGTATCCATTCCTGAGCTTTTTCATCATTTGTTATATTCGACGACTCCGTGACAGAGACATATAGCGCATGCAGGGCCAGCGCAAGGGCAGTGTCCTTGAGTACCATATTGTCCGTATCGTCAGCTCCATCACTCGCAGGGTCGTTGATATCCTTGAGCAGACATCGAGCCACGTATTCAATGACACTATCACAGGTGATCGTCGGTATCCTTTGAAAATCTATCGATGTTTCTGTACTTTGCTCGTGCAATCGTAACGAGTCCTCGATCAGCACTGAGGTCCAGTATGACGCGCGACTCCGCTTCGACCTCATGTTCATAGACTGCAATGAATGTCCCATAATTCTTTCAAACCCTCCTTGGATAAGAATCGCTCGATGCTGCGGTTGGATCTGCCGTATAAAGGTATAGAACGACTTATCCAAAAAAATAGCTACTTCGCCGTCCCGAGATAGAGCGGCGATCCATGCGTCCGAACTCCTGATGCGTAATGCGACGTTGTATGCCCATTGAAGATCCAGTCGGTACATCCTATCCGCACCACCGCTCAGATGTTCAAGGAGTCGCAAGGCCTAGGAACAGAGCATTGTTGTGTTAGAAGCATAGGTTCTTACGTACAAAGATACGAAAGAGCAGCAGATGCATCAGCAGCAAGACTTACTTGCGCATTCGCCTTGTATTTGGCACAAACACCGACAAGAGGCTCGATCAGACGCCCGACAGGCACTTGAGCGACACACAGTTCAACGATGTGCTCAAGTAACGCGAACCTATATAGTAAATGTCATATAATGGTATGGTTAGTTGAGCAAAGGAAGCGAATAGTTAGCGCAAGCTAGATTCGGAGTACCTCTAACAATTTACCGGCGCATGTAAGGGGGCATGATGCCATAGTATTTCTCCATAATGTCTGCGAGATTTTCGGGAAGACGAGCAATGGTTCGTCCCACCGTGAACGCACACGAATTTCTCAGAGATGCCACGCTCATGTTAATGACATCGGCTGCGACCGACTCTGGATCTGTGCTCAACGGCAGATCGTGGTTCTCACAAAGTGGATGCCACCAAACTTTCTCGACCACGTCCTTAAATAGGTCCTTGAGTGACAAGCGGAAGCGCTTGACGAGGATATCACTCCCATTCTGCTGCATAATCGAGCTGATTCTGGTAGTGCCATCGCTCGTATCCAATGGCTGCCATGGCGATAACGTGGACGTCGGCCTGCGGTCAAAATGCGTTTGGGGTTGGCAGTTTGGGTTTCGCCGTGCCCTCAGGGACCTTGATTGACCATACTTGTGCTTAATGTTCCGCGCTGGTCTATCAGAGTCACTCTCATTATCGCTACTAGCTTCTGTGGTTGGCGATGCCGCTGTATTTATCGCATTGATCGCGGAGATGTATCCAAAGGAAGGCGCGGTCTTAATGGCGAGGTGGATGGCAGCAATCTTGGCCTTAAGTGGTCGTAGCAGTCGGTGAATGCGGAGCAATTCCAGAGGGTAAAGATACCCGCGAGGCAAGGAGGGAGTATCTGCCAGCGTTGCCCAGTGCGCGGTGATGACTCCATTCTGTAACTCCTGCTCCGTTTTCTTGTCTGGGTCAAGGTCCTGCAGGGTCGGGATCCGCATCGTGCACCATTGAGAAGGACGAGAGAGGACGATGTGGAGAATAGGCAGGGACGAGTCAAGAGAATTCGCCTAAACCCTATTTGTTGTTGACAAAATAAAGCAGGCTTGCAACACTCCTTCTCTACTTCCCATTCCCAGTAAAAAGCGATCAAGAATGGCTGACACTGCACAGGAATTACCCAAGGAACTCGATCTTGATGGCCTGGTCCACTTGGAGAATATGTAAGGAATCTCAAGGGCGTCGGATCAACAGCCGCAGGATTAGCCGGCGATTTGTGTTCTGATCTGATCTATTGCAAACAAGATTTTTACGCAGCACCCTGACCTAACTTGTTGATGATGCTAGGTTCGTCGAGTATGGTCGAGAGGATGGTTTGGCGGCAGGAGTGAGGAGCGGCGTAATTGAAGGAAGGGTGATGGGATGCGAAAAAGGATTCGAGCTCTCTCGCGAGGTTGGATATTATGCTGGATGTGCTCAGCTCTGGAAGGCTATCGCGCAGTTCGATCAGGAGCGCATTCCCGAGAAGTAAGTAGTGATCATATTGAAATAAGCGGTGGTTTTTCTTTATTCGTGTTGAACTCACATATGACTATATCTGTTTGTCATTTTACAGGACTCTGAAGAAGATCAACTCGCTTCTGGACCTTATCAACTCCTTCCCGCGCCAAAACCAATTGGACGACGATGTAATTGCGCTTTTGGACAGGATTCGTGGCAAATTTAAGACAGTTGCATCCGCATTGCGGACCACTGAGCGATATGCAGAGGCACCCAAGAGCAAGATGTTTTATTAACGTCGGTTGTTGTTCCAGGAATCAATACGGATGTCATCACGACCAATTTGTCGCCAGCCATGGCTTGCCTTACTTGGTACCGAATCTCCTCATCTTTGCTGATAAGAGTACTTCTATTGCGATGCATGGGATTCTTCGACGTTAAAATGAAAATCACTACTTGCCAGTGGAGCAGCTTTGACCGCGTTGCTCGTCTTCAATGGGATCCTGGAATCTCGTCTATCCATGTCAAGTCCGTACGAATGCACATGCGTTGCGACATGGCACTTTGCAATGCAGATCGCGCAATGGCGCACAGTCCACTCTACGCTTTGTCTGCCGTCGGTATCAGTAGCAGTTCAGACCGATGTGTGCTGCTGAAATAAACTTTTTTTTTCGCCTTCGTCAATCTCCAATTGTATCAGAATCATCGAGTATGAGAGGCGACAATTACAAACTGTATCAACAATGCCTCTTGTCAAATGAGAATTCAAAAAATGGTTTGAAGCGCCGTTGCACTTTTAAAGTGCGCTTGGGCACGGCACTAATGAGGCCTTAAACCTGATCTGTACAATCGCTAGCGTTCACTCACACGACCAAAAGATACTGAACCCTGAACCACTGAGGCTGCATTACGAACAATTATCGGCGACTGGGAATAAAAATAAAGTAGGTTTCCCACTATTGGCTATTCATAATTGCAATTTTTTGCTGTCTCTAGTCCCCAGTCTCAAGAGGAGGCAGATAATAGTAAAGCCCACGACGAAAATAATTCAATTGCAGACCTCTCTATGAGGTGATCCATATAACGCCCAAGTGAGCAAAAGAGCGCGCGGATGTACAACCAAGTGGGTATGCACAGCCTGATAAGGAAAGGTGTAGGCCGCTGTCTCCAATGGCACCACTGAACAAATAAGTATTTTCTTTGCTGGGATGTCTTCTTACCCGTACACTGTTAAGTGATATAGAGAGGATATATATATATGTGTGTGTGTGAGTGTGAGTGTGTATGTGTGCGCTCGCGGTTTATGCACGAAGAGGAATTGGAGTGATTTGCCGGAGCAAGGTAAGGAAGAGGTATATTCAACGAAATTGAAACAATATGACCGCAAATTGAGAGCCATGGCGCCAATGCACATGAACCTTTGACGTGCTTGCAAGCTGTCGCGTCTTTTTATATGAAAGAATTCTCTGAGGGGGCCTACTGTATGAGCATCAGAGGGAGAGGCGGAGTCCAGGGACAAGGTTATCCCTCTCTCCCACACACTGTTCGTTCAACAGATATCGTACCTGCACACGAACATTGTTCCGAGTGGGCGTTTGAGGGCGCAGTGGTGAGTTAATAGGGCTGAGGCAAAACAGGCGGCGACGGGGGATGGGGACACAGAGTGCTCCTGCAGCTGTGATGTGGACGTACCGTACTTGTGTACTTCATATACAATCGTATATAACCTCCCCCTGATTTGGCCCTGGTCCCTTTCACTCTCAATCCTCTCTCTTCCCCTGTCTTCCCTGCCTTCCCTGTCTTCCGTCCCCTGTCTTCCGTCCCCTGTCGTCCTCTGTCCCTCATCTCCGCTGAATATCACTCAACCAATCGCAGCCCCTGCTTTGCTTAATATTCTCACATATACTCAGGGTCCAGGACAGAGGAAAACGAATCCCATCTCGGTCGCAGTCTCGCATATTACTCACTCGCCCACTTTATTACCCGCCCACTCTTTATCTCTTTCACTTTGCATCTTCAACCTCATTTCTTTTACATTCGCATTCACATTCTCATTTTTATTTTCATTCTCATTTGCATTCTCATTCACTTTCGCATTCACTTTCACTTTCACATCCACTTTCGCGTTTAAAATCAAGCATGGCCCGAAAATATGGTACAACAGTCTATGTGAGCCGCAGATGGCCCCTGATGCTACGGCTTAAGGGCACAGTCATCGTCCAGATCTGGTGGCAAGTATTGCTCGTCGGCATCTATTCAGCGGCCGTCTTCTTGATAAATAAATACTCTGCCTGGAAGATGGGCTACTCTCTGGTAAGCAACCGCTATCTCTGATTTAACAGATTCATATAGTTTATGGTCAGCACCTGCCTCAGGTTCATCCGAAAACTGACCATCCTGCTTGCCTGTTTGTTCCTGCAATCTCATTGAATGAAATAGAATTTGGTTTCGGTAATGGGTATGGTCGTATCGCTCCTGTTGGTTTTCCGCACAAATACAGGTGAGTGATGTTCTCTCGTGCTCCGCCCAGACCAGATCAGCTCATATTTTGCTTTATTGTACTACCATGGCATGTCTGTGCTACATCCCCCTGGCTGCTTATCACTAAAAATATATGTCTAATTTGATTAAACACAGCATACGATCGTTACTGGGAGGGACGTCGTCTTTGGTCGCAAATGACACTCTGCATCCGCAACCTCACTCGTGGCATCTGGGTCTGCGTTGCCGAGTCCGAGACAAGGGACTTGCTCGAAAAAAAATCCGCCATCAACCTCCTAGTCGCTTTTGCATTCGCCACAAAGCACTATCTGCGTGAGGAGTACGGATACGACTACGAGGACATGATCGACCTGCTCACCCACATCCCCAAGTACTCGATCCCAACCTCAACTCAGCCTATGGATTGGCGCGTCGACATCCCAACGGACCTGGAGAAACTCAAGCCTATCAATCACTTACAGTCACCCCAGCAGCAGAACCAGTCCTTAATGGGCCATACTAGCGCTACCTACACTCAAGATATTCGTGCCCGTCGTGCCTCCAAGAGCCAGCAGGCACTTGCGTTCGATTTCTTGACACCGACCAACATCCCAATCGAGCTCTCGTATTACATTGGAAGCTACATCAAGAGCTGCAGCAACAAGGGTAAGGTCGATCCCGCGACATTAACCTTGATGAACAATGCTCTGGTCTCGTTGGTCGACTGCCTCACCGGATTCGAGCGTATCTTGCGCACGCCCATCCCTCTCGCCTACTCGATTCATTTGCACCATGCCACTTGGATCTATCTCTTGGCCCTGCCCTTCCAGCTGGTCGCCAATATGAGCGGACTCATGATTCCTGCGACCATGCTTGCTGCTTTCACACTCTTGGGCATCTTGGGAATCGGTTACGAGATCGAGAATCCTTTCAACGACGACTACAACGATCTGCCTCTGGATGATTTCTGCAAGGTGATCCAGGCAGAGGTCGATTCTATGGTTGTGACTCGTGCTCCTACTCCCTCAGAATGGGTCTTTTCCGAAAACAACTACCCTCTTCCTCAATCTGATTTGTCAGCAAAGGAACTCTCGGAACTCTCACTCGAGCAGGTTCATGAACTGATGGCTGCCGAGAACCCGCACCGCACGCCTGAAGAGATAACACAGGCGCGCATGTCGGTTCAGCTTCAGTACACTCGCTCAGTAGCTGGTAACGACAGGGGATCAACTTCGACAAAATCGAGTACAGGGACTGAACTGACAAAGGTCAGCTCGATGTCGGGCAAGATTTAAGAGAGGAGGGGAAAATGAATCTGCCTAAACATCGCTTGAGATATCCTCCCGTTCCGCTCCTGCTGAAATAAATCAGCATCCGCATGTCGCGTTAAAACGCATTTCAGGAATAACGTGAATAAACGAACGTTCTATGTATAGACCCGTCATCGATAGTTAGATTGTACGTGGCAAAAAAAAAAAACGCTTCCCCAACATGAATGCTATCTTCCCGGCTCTACAACATCACTGGGGACTCCATTGAGTTCAGACGGCAGGGCTTTACAGCGCGTTTCCATCGTTTGTTTTGAAGGATCTACATCGCTACAAAGTTTTCTTCGTCACCCCTAGATCTCGCTGCTGAATCAACTTTCTGCACATCGGAGCACGCCGCTGTTTTCTCAAGCACCAGTTTGCTTACTCTAGCCGCGAGTGTTTTTCTTAGAAACCATTTCCTCATTGAAGCCTTGGATGCTGTGGAAGATGGCTTCGACGACTATATAAAATGGGTCCTCAGAAATTTTTACGTACAACTCCACATCAATAGGCGACGGATGCTGAAAGAAAAAAACGTCGTAGGTTGAATACTGTTCCTGTTGCCTCCTAGCCTTCCTACGCGAAGGTGTTATGGGCTTGAATCAAGAAGTTTGCAGGACCTTCGTCCTACCGACAGTACGCACATTATTAACAAGCACAAGCGGATTAAAGGGAGAAAGCTGACAAAAGAGGGGCATCGAGCCATTCTACATCGCTAAGAGTGTTGCAAAGCAGGGAGAGAAAATGGCAAAGCTGCTTCGATAGCCAACCCTATGGAACAATGTCAGAGATATTGTGTTGAACAGAAATATTGAGACTGGTCTACTAGTATTCAAGACACGCGCCTCCCTTATTTGAACCTCGGTCTTCGCTCAATAAAACACCTTCACCACTGAACACACTTTTTTTAACTTTTTTGCAACACCACGCTCCCAGACTTGAATCCATTGCATCTTAACTGTGTTTTCTTCGTTGGACTGATTGGCAGTGCAAGCAAGATGGCTATTTTGAGCGATCCATCCCTTTGTCAGTCTCTCTCTCGGTTCAGAAGATAATGCGACGGGAGACAGAAGGCGCGCCAACTGATTGTTCCGCAGGATCCTATTAGCCTCGATGGAGATATACCAGGCTATCAATCACACCTTGCCCTCTTATTTTCCCGCACCTATGAAGGCCTGCCGAAACAAAGGGTGTCGCGTTCTTGGCAGTGCATGCATGCGTTGATGCCTATACAATCCACGCCTTTTTGACAACTCTCCATCGCTTCCTACCTTGCAATGCACCTTCATTTCACCAAAGCACACACCCTTGACTTTATCAATCCTTCTCCTACGCATTCCCAATTTTTCCCTACAGAACCATGCTTCAATACAAAGTATAACTTTTATCCCTGACCACGGGCGGCACACGAAAGCCCTGAATGGTCCTGCAAGCCCAGGCTCGACAGGCCCAGCTCGCCTAGCTCGCGCTTTTTCTTAAAGCTACTCCCCATCCTAGTGCCGTCAGCACCACTATCACCACCAATCAGCAAGCACTGGGGTCATCTTCAAACTCTCGATATCCAGGAACGATGCCACGAGCCCCCCCCCCCCAAGTGAAAAGGGAAGTATCGGTGCTCTTGTATTACATATTGCTAACAGTTTAACTATGAGTTGTTAGGACTACAGTACAAGATGGGGGATCTACAATGTGTATGGTATCTGCAATGGCCCTCAGGGTGATGCATTAGATATATCCTCACAGTTCTTTTTGTATACTTCAACTGTTTTACAATGGACGTGTCGCGAACGCTTTTATTTGAGCAGGGCATGGTTTTACGAAGGGCGTGGGACAAAAAGTAAACTCAAAAAAGTCAGAAATGCGGGGCACAGACGCAAAAAAAAAAAAAAAAAAAAAAAAAAAAGTGTGGGGCAAAAAAAAAAAGAAAAAAAAAGAAGTGATTTGCTTTGGCTCAGCGATAGGCGACCTCATCCCAACGGGCCAAGCGATCGAGCGTTTGAAACCAAGGGTCATTGCTGGCGGCGGCCACAGTTGCATCTCCAACGTCTTCTTGGCTCATCGTCCGTGACAGGGCTCGTTTGCGCTCTAGTGCCGCAGTCCGCTTGCCACAGACCGCAGCCGCCAGATCCGTTCTCCAGTCAGCCTCGGTCAGGTCCTCAAACACGGGACTTGTATACGCTAGTGATTTCATGGCATTGTTGTTGTTGTTGGGCGAAGGCGTTGGTTTCGAGGGTTCAGATGTAGTAAGATCGTCCTGGGTAGCCGTGAAATAATCAATACAATCGAACCCGATCTTGCACAATGCGTGGGAGATACTGCCGGGACTCAAGGGCCCGAGTAGAATATCATCATCCCTGCTGTTGTTGCCGAAATTGCTTCCGGTTCTAGACTCAGTCAACAGCGATATTTCTGGGACGGAAGAGGATAAGGAAGGTGTGGTCGATAATGATCGGCTGATCTGTTCATTGGCCGTTGTCTCTGCTGCTACCCTCCCGGCAACATGCTTGCTTCGTGTGCTTGGTGTTGTTGTTATAGGGTTCTCAGAATGTTTTGAAAAGATGCTTGAGGACTGCGTGGAGAGGAGATAATCCCAGCAATCCTCTTCGTCTTTGGGGTAGATCGAGCAGAGGGCTCGGGAATAAGTGGACAGCCAAGGTCCGTCGGTCGATTGCATGTTGCCTGCGAAGGAGGCATCGAATCTGCTCTTGACATTGGCCATTGTGAATTCGGTGCTATCAGTGGGGTAATTGAACGTGGATATGGGAATGCGGCAAAAAGTCGAATGTAGGGGTTGAAGAGGGATGGAGAGAATGCTGAAGGAGAGGTAAAAAAAATAAAGGAAGAGATGAAAGAAAGGGTGTTCTTTTTAAGAAGGAAAAAGAAGTTGTTGGGGGGCAGGGTGCGTGTTGTTTGTACGGTCGTGTACTACCCCGAGATGGGAGGGCACACCAAACAGAAGCTTGGCCCAAGCACAATGCATGAAAACCCAAAACAAATAAGCGATAAGTGTGGGGCAGAGGAGTAACTAAACCACAAACAGCCAAATGCCATCTCAACTCGTCCACGCTATGATGCACAATGAACAGAAAGAAACAGAGGCAAAGAAATGATGGGCTAGGCCCTTCTCCACCCATGTGCTGCAGACTAAATTATAAAAATAAGAAACGAGGCTAGGTGACAATTGGAATAGGTCGATAAGCCGAGCAATGGTTTATTTTCAACGTTCTCTCTCTGCAACATTGCGACTGCAGCAGCTATATGGCGTCCAGCATCATGCCCCGTCGTCATGCCCGTCGTCATGCCCGTCGTCATTGCTGCTTCTTGGTACCCTTAAAGGACACAGGCCCTTGTTCGTAAGATCGGACGCGCTGGAAGGACTCGTAGAGCATCCATAGAGGGAATACAACCCAGGGCGTATACAAGGATGTCAGAAATAGCTTTTGCGCGTCCGTGATATGGAACGGGAAATCGCTGGGCTTGCCGAAGTTCAGTGTAGTAAGACATGGCAGAACCGTCGTGATGACATGGGCCGAGTAGATACAGATCCACAAGGCGACGCTCCTCTTGTTATGGTACAGCGCCCAAGCACAGTAGATGAACATGGGCAGCTGGATCAATCCCTCCATGTGCAGGAAGGTGTTAAACCAAACCAGCGACCTGTCGGCGATGAAAGGGTCTCTATAGGTATCAACGTAGTACTCTATACCACCGTACAACGCGTGTCAGTTGAAGTAATTAGCCGAAAAAGACCGAGCACTGTATCTGATCCTGAGCTGGCATACCATTGAGCTTGATCAATGGCTGGATGTATGGGGCCACGGACGCTGGGTAGAGTGGAACCACGTCGACCAGGGCCGTAGTTGGGATATGCATAGCAAAGTAAATAAACATGATAAGATCCTTGGGCCTGGCCGTCAGAGGAACTCTGCTTGAGGAGACAGACATGTCGATGGTAGTATTTCTTGAAGTGATGGGAGCAGAAGAATGAAGAGTAGAGGCGAGGGATGAGGATGAGGATGAGGATGTTCCCGGCGTAGTGCTGAGCTGATGATCTTTGTGGTGCCACCAAAATGTTTACCCACGTCCTTACGTCCTTTGAACACATGAGAAGGGTGTGCCGTCGCAAGTGCTACGCCGCGGCGCACACGAGCTGCACCATCTTAAGAAGAGCATTCGCCATGTGTCTCCAACCTTCTTCCCATCAACTACATCACTCGGGCCAGTGAGTCGAGCCACGTTTATTTCAGGAACATGGGAAATACGGCTTCAGGCGAGGAGGGTAGGCACCGTCTCGGATACCACGTCCTCAGGGTAAAACGTATTTCTTACCAAGCGCCAGCCATGGTCCTCTAACGAAATATGATGGCCAACATGTGTCCTCACCCTCCACATATCTTTCGCATCTCTTGCTTTGTAATTATACAACGAAAGGTTAAGGACGACTCCCCGGCGTACAGATCAGGTATCCGACCCTTTTTCGACTATATTGTAGCTATCGATGGTGTCCGTCTCAACACAGAAGGCACCTATCTGCAGGACCAATTACTTGCCAACGAGGACAAGCCTGTGATGCTGGATATCTATTCAACGCGAGAGCAAGCTGGAAGAAGTACGTTACTCGTTAACCGCACTATAATGGAATTGTCAGCACAATGGGTACAGCACACGACAGATGCTAACTCTTGCAGTTATTCTCACTACCAATAGGGGTTGAGATGATTCCAACAAAGAACTGGGGCGACAGAAAAGGCGGCTTGATTGGATGCAGCATCCGTTTTTGCATGTTTGATGCTGTAAACGATGTTGTCTGGCATATTTTGGTACGCTAGAAAGGGCTATAGAATTATGAACGTCAATCCACCATGCTGTCGTTTGACCAAACAAAACGATTCTTTTGCTCTAGGACGTCGCTCACGGATCTCCAGCAGAGAAGGCAGGATTGTGCCCACACACGGACTATGTCATTGGCACACCATACGGCATTATGCGGGGCGAAGGAGATTTGTACGATCTTGTGGAGGACAACATTGGCGAACCTCTACGACTCCACGTGTACAACTCTGAGACGGACCATGTGCGGGAGGCAAGTGTCGTCGAAAACGAAGCTCACCATGACCTTTCAAAAGACTTATCCGCTTAACATTCAATTCTTCTTCTAGATCGTTATCATACCAAACGAGGAATGGGGAGGCGAAGGACTGCTGGGATGCGATGTCGGTTACGGGTAAGGATGCAAATTTGATTCAGGATAGTGGTGGCATGCTTGGACGCCGACTATGGCACTATATCACTATTTCTGATCGTGTCTACTGCTCGCTCGCATTACAGATACTTGCACCGTCTCCCGAGGCAAGGGTCTATCATACATGAGGGCTCAAGTGGATCACTTAGGAAGACACCTTCGTTGCCATACCCGCCATCGCAGGAGATGGTACACGACACCTCATATGTCAGGAATACCATGCCAGCCTCCTTCCAGCCAGGCGAACAGCCATTGGACATTGTGGCACCGACGCCTCGGCCGCCCCATTCGCCGTCGTGGCTGAGCACTAGCGAGGCCCTTGAAGGTTCCTTGCAAAGCTCATCGACCGCAGCCGCAGCCGCAGCAGAACAAGAGCAGGAGCAGGACCTACCGCCCCTCCGGTTCGGCCGAGGTGAACGACCTGATGCAGAAGATGAGCCAGAGTCCGAAGACGAGTTCATGCCTAGAGGCGATAGATCTGCAGGACTTCAAGGCTCGGCGTTGGACTCCTTACAGCCCAAGTCTCCGACCTTCCTGAAACAACTGCAGGCAGTCTCTGTTCAGGACAACTATCAGCATCACACAGGACCCGCCGCCAGGGCCGAGCATCAGTACAATGGCCCAGCTCAATATACCTCGCCAATTGCACATCAACTCCAGTTTCAAAATCAACCACCATCTCCACAGCAGCCCAAGGCACCTTTGCCACAGCCCTCGACGAATGCGAATAGCAAACCTCTTTCTTCTCCTGCGACAAAATCAGCGACGACGGATTTCAACACTGGAGACATCCCCTTTGGTGGAGGAGACGCAATGGACTTTTCTAGCCAATTCGGTGTATTTCAACAGTAGTATCGCCAGTAGATGAGTATCAATGGAATAGCTGTGCTTGCTTGAATAAATGCCATCAATAAAGACTCCGTGCCCAGGGATTGTAGTTGGTGTGACAAAAACAAAAAAGATGAATGCGTGCGTATGTTCGTCTTGGGCTCTCTGGCATGGGACTTTGTCGGACGGCTAGACAGCTGGACATGATGACAGGGTATGAATGTCTTAAGATATGGCCATGCTGGCACCTCAGTTAATGTATTTCGCTGGGCCAATGATTCCAATGGTCATTCCCAACCCGACGGTTTCAAGCGACAGAATTCTGCGCTGAATTGGGTCCTTTCTCGCGCCGTGACTCGGTGAGGGCACAAAAGAAACTTCGAGTGCAAACCTGAACGACATTCAATCCTTTCTTTCTTGCTCACTGCACATCTCAACGAAGCACAACCTGCATGGGCCCGTCTGTTGATCGACCCCCACCAAACTGACCAGCACAGAACGCTGACATATCCGCTGACATATCCGCTGATATATCGATTGACCTGGCAGGACCCGACTGATTCCAACAACGCTACCATCCTCTCATTTCACCTTCATTGAACACACGGACATGGACCAGGACAACTCTGACAATTCTGACAAGGCTGTGGCTATTGCTACCACTACCTCCGCTACCAACGGCTCTATAATAATCGCACCCGCCACTGATACAGCCGGCAGTAACAACGACACGACGAATGGCGCTGATACGGAAGAAGTATGCCCCTGTCGTAAAGTGACCAATACGTTTGCGGATCGTACATGTGGTATCTGCCAACGCGTCATCCCTGCGTTGGAGAGCGCCGAATTAGAACACAGGCGATTGTACAAGGAATTGGAGCAAGCTAAGAAGGAGATGGATTTACGCCAGAAGCGTGCCGAGGCCGAGATCGCAGAAACACAGACGTTGCGCAAAAAGGTACAAGGGCTTGAGATGACACTCACCACCAAAGTGGAGGAGTACTCGAACGTACAGCGGGATCTCTCTGTCTTGAACGATAAATACGTGGACGAAATCGAGAAGGTGGCCGAGATGCAGCACGCCAAGGAGATGGTTGAGAATGAGCTGGAGGAGCTGAGTCGCACGCTTTTTGAGGAAGCCAACGGCATGGTCGCGTCCGAAGCCAGAGCACGACACCAGCTTGAGCTCACCCGGAAACACCTCGAGCTCGAATTGAAGGACGCTCGGGAGCGACTCGCAGCGGAGACATCCCAACTCAAGGAACTCAAGTCCAAGATGGAAGCCATGATAGACTCCCAGCCACAAAGCAAGCGCTCCTCGACTAATCCCTCAGATCGTGGAAGCGTTGACCTCGCCCAGCTCTTTGGAATGAGCAAGATGTCGGAGTCAGTGCCCATGTCGCAGGAGCCGGAGACAGCGATCGCAATTGACGGCCAGCTAATTCAGGAGTTCAAAGAGTTCGTGACGCAGAGCGCAACAGTCCGCCTGGTCAAGATCCACACCATCCCATTTATGCGGCACTGTCAGGACGAGGACGTGGAGCCGTGCTTACGATTTGGAAATAACCCCAGGATTTCAGCCAGGAAGCTAACGGAAGGCATCTGCTCCAACACATGCTACATTGAAGAGGCGACAGCTGAACAAGTCAAGGAATATGAGCGCATGATCCAGGCAGCCCAACAACCTCCCTCACCGGCACGCAACTCGGTCTCCAATAAGAATATGCTATGGGAAAGGCTCCAGACACAGTATGCCATGTACCAGGCACCCAAGGGAGGATGCCAGACCTGTGGGCGCTCAGGACCATTAACCCATCGGTACCGCATTGCGACTTTGGATGAATGGTCGTTTATTGATCGGTTCTGTCGAGATCGACTCGTCGCAGTCTGTGAATTCTACATTTTTGTGCGCAATATCCGCGCTGGGCTGTATTCGAGTCGTGCGATCGAGGATCTGTACTCAGAAAGCCTTCGCCTTCGGCTCCAAATGTTCTATGCCCGCTCAGGAGTGCTGCCAATTATGCTTTCAGAGCTCGGTGTGGTTTCACAGTCGATTGGAAATATGGGTCCTGCGGGAGAATGGCCAGAAGGGATTCATCCACGAGGTGAGGGCAGCGATGGAGGATCCATTATCTCTATCACACCAGCCACCACACCAAAAAGCGAACGCGCCGAAATCCTGTTCCGGCCACAATCCGCTGGAGCCATGTACGAGAGTGCATCACGCAAGGGTTCTGAGGACAAGGCAAGGGGAACGAGTGCCAGTGGAATAACAGAAGCAGTGGGAACTATTGTGGAAGAGTCGCCGGAGGAGGAAACAGTCGAGGCGACGGTCCCAACAAGTGTTTCGATTACGACCTTGGCTTCGGCTGGACCAGAGTCAACAACGCCTTCGACTCCTGACCAGAACATGCTTTCAGCTTAGACATGGATCGTTTTACACACAGATCGGAGATAGTATGGCTATTGCCCAAAAAAAAAAAAAAAAAAAAAAAAATACATAACATACCATCGAAGCATGAACATCACCGCCCTCGGCCAAAGCACAGCAATGAGGCCTGCAAGGATGTCCTTTGGCGACGAGACATTTGGGTTACGGGTGCATTTTTGAAACAATACTTGCTGTGACTACAATTACAACACGCCATCAGAATTCTATATTTTACTCCACCAATCGACATGGCCGACAAGACGCTTCAGACACAGAGCGGTTTCCAGATATATCTCATGACCACAACCTATGAATGCGTGCGCTGTGTAATTTCTTTGTTCTCTCACGCCTCCAACTTTACCCCCACATCAGCGTTACGACCATGACAGCACCCTCCCACCAGGAAATCACCCTCAGAATTACCGATGATCGCTTGAACCACTGGGACTGCAAGAAGTTCGTCAATCGGCCTTTTATCAGGAATACTTCCGGCAGCCCTTCCTGTGATAATGATCTTAAACATGCATGCTGTTCCTACAGCCTCTACCACACCGATAATCAGTTGTGGGTTTTCGACGTAAAGCTAATTAATAGCCAGATCTGGAGCGAGTTCGAATGGGTTCACATTGTTCCGCACAAGCCTCAGCAAGAATGCACGGAATATAGGTGTGTAGGTGTCGACCAAATTAATGATAACATGTTGATATACCTCGATGCGAAGGGTGAGTTAAACTAAAGACGAGCCATTCGTCCTACCGCTGTTGCTTTTTCGTGTTGTAGAGTACAGCCTAAAGACCTCTAACCATGTGTTTTTCGTCACTTCAGTCATTATCGATGAGGACACAGCGCTCAACGAAAGCAATCCTACGCGGTACGCATTCGACCTTGTCTTCTCAACTTCGTCAGAACTGAGCCCAGACCGCAGCAACATCACCGAGGAGACTCCCAGGATCACCGAGAAATCACTCAAGGATACCGAAAGTGGAAAGCCTTCCAAGAATGCATGTGCAGAACAGTCGTTCAGAGACCTCTGTCCGGAAAAGTATGAGGACATGCTCACGTTCCTCCGTGATCCCGAGTCCGTCAACACTGCATTCGTCTTCACAATCCACAGCTGCAGCATCAGGATCGCTCTGTGGGCTCACTGTGCCATACTGAAGAAGTACCCGGCTTTCCAGGAGCTCCTTACGAGCCACCGCAGTGCCAACACCGTTGCTTTAAGCTACGGCCCCATCGTGGTGCCTGTCGAGGGTATCTCGCTGACGACATTCTGCGTCCTGTTGAAGTACATCTACACAGAGGACATCGACCTCGCAGTCGATGACAGTCAGTTCCTGATGTCCGACATGGGTCCGTCAGACACTCCTTCCGATGCTACTGTCCTGAACAATGCTCTGCGGGAACGCAATGCATCCCAGTTCTATGCATCCTGGGAGGCCAAGGACAAGGTGACGTGGGTGGATCTCTTCCTTGCTGCCGACCGATTCGGGGTGCAGAAGTTGCGGCAACATTCTCTCAAGAGCTTGCTTGTGTCTGTGGACAAGCACAATGCCATGGAGATGCTATTCGGAGTCGGGCCACACTTCAAGACGGAGGTCCGCGACCCGGTGATGAAGTATATCTCTGAACACCTGGACGACGTGTTTTCGGTGCAGACAGAGGATCCGTTCAAGCGGTACGCAGACCATGAGAACTGCCATGAAGTGATGCTGGAGCTGCTGAGACTGGAGCGCAGTCGCTGAAGGTTAAGGTCAGATAGCAAGGAGGCTGGGCAATGCCATGTATAGAGCATGAAGTAAACTAGCGAAGCACTGCGCGCGCATTAACCCGGTAGAAATAGGCTTCATATAAACTGAGGTTCGTGCACGCTGGGGACCCTTTGTCTGGATACGAGTGTGTCACTTTGCATGATGCATACAGCCATGTTGCAGCCATCGTGGACTATAACTTCCTGCAGCCTACAATACATAAACGGTTTTCTCCCTTTTCTTTCTAGTCACACTTTCATTTACAATTCTAATCTCTCGCTACTCATATCATTATTATCCACACCACGGCCATGGCAGCACCCTCCCAACAGGAAATCACCCTCAGAATTACCGATGATCGCTTGAACCACTGGGACTGCAAGAAGTTCGTCAATCGGCCTTTGGCCAGGAATGCTTCCGCCAGCGCTTTCTGTGATAATGATTCTAAACACGCGTGCTGGACCTACATCCTCTGTCGCACCGATAATCAGTTGCGGGTTCTCGACGTAAAGCTAATGAATAACCAGATCCGCAGCGAGTTCAAATGGGCTCACATCGTTCCGCACAAGCCTCAACAAAAAGGGAAGGAATATAAATGTGCATATGTCCGCCAAGTTAATGATAGCATGTTGCTATGCCTTGATGCGGCTGGTGAGTTAAACAATAAAAGCAATTCGTCCTACCGCTGTTGCTTTTTCGTGTTGTAGAGTACAGCCTAAAGACCTCTAACCATGTGTTTTTCCGTCGCTTCAGTCATTATCAATGAGAGTGCCTTCCTCGACAAAAGCAATCCTACGCGGTACGCATTCGACCTTGTATTCTCGACTTCGCAAGTACTAAGCCCAGAGTGCCGCAACGTCATCAAAGAGCCTCCCAAGGCCATTAAAGAGTCCCCCAAGGCCAGCGAAGAATCTCCTAGGGTCAATGAAAGCGAGAAGTCGCTCAAAGAGTTATCTCCTGAAAAATATCAGGACTTGCTGGCACTTCTCTGCGATTTCAGAACAGTGGATGTGGCATTCGTCTTTACGATCTACGAGTGTAATGCCAGAGTTGCGCTCTGGGCCCATCGTGTTATGTTGGACCGCCACCCACGCTTCCGTGAGCTATTTAAGAGTCACCAGGACTCCGTATCAGCGGACGGACCGTTGATGGTACTTGTAGAAGGGATCGCCTTGACAACATTTTGTGCTCTGCTGAAGTATCTCTATACCGACGACTTGGGTCTCACGATTGACCCGGAGCAGTTCCTGGTGTGCAGCATGGGTGATCTGGAGGAAGTGCACTCGAGTGGAGATAAACACGTTGCATCTGCCGTGTTGACCAAGACATTGAGAGAACTCAATGCATCCCAGTTCCACGCGTCGTGGGAGGTGAAGGACAAGGTGACGTGGGCAGATCTCTTTCTTGCCGCTGACCGATTTGAGATTCCGAAACTGCGACAGCAATGCCTCAAGAACCTGCTTGGGTCGGTGGAGAAGAGCAATGCAATGGAGATCCTATTTGGCGTTGGACAGCATTTCAAGGCGGAGATTCGCGATCCAGTGATGAAGTATATCTCTGAACACCTGGACGATGTTTTTTCGATTCAGACTGAGGATCCATTCAAGCGCTTTTCAGGCTATGCGGGCTACCACGAGATGATGCTGGAACTCTTACGAGTGTCGCGCTCGAAATAATGAATAATACCAATGGTGTTAGATACCTCGGACCTTTACCCTGTCTAAAAGCGCACGTCAAATGCACTGCGGGAATTAAATGCTTAAATATAATATAGCAAGCGAGAATTTTTATTATCATTACTATTCTTTTGACAGAAAAGGTGTTTTCATCGAAAGAGAATTAAAGACGCTCATACACAAACGTACACGGTTGTTCTTCTGTGCGACCTAAAAAATAGCGGCTCATCACGTCCTGTTCTTGAGGCTTTATAACGTTATCGTTGTATCTCACCCTGTGGTCATAAAGGAAAACAAGACGTAAAAGGTCTCAGCTTTTTTTTCATCTTGATCCTCAGCGGAGATACTTTACTGGCGCTTACTAATCATAGCGCTTTGTCTCTACACGCCTTTGTCCATTGCTTGACTCGATAATCGTATCAAGATCTAGCACCTTTTTCAAGTACGACACGTAATGGCCATCCCAACCGTTCATGTAACTAATGAACGAGCGCAGTTCTGGCGATGAATGATACGAGTACACCCGATGAGTAAACTTACAGTTACATATCACGAGTGAAGTCTCCTAAAAGAAGTGTTCGCGTGCCTTACCATATGTCGTAGGCTGGCCTCTGAAAGAGCCGTCTTGGATCTTGTACTTTTCCAGGCACAGAGATTCGTCTACGAGAATAGGACTTGATGGGACGCTTCCTAATGGAGAGTCTGTCGGTGTAGGTAACTTGTTCAGGTGCACGATTAGCACTTGAGGACAATGGACTATCTTCCGGGCGACTGAGCAGCTCTCTTTGCGGCACATCCTACACACTTCAGTTTCTTTACGCTCCATATAATACTCGACCCTTGCCTTCAGCGAATGCGTGATGCCATGAGGACTGCTTAAGTCAATGGTATAGCCGACTGGAAGTACGAAATAGCTAGTAAGGCTGTCGACCTCGGTGTTGACCTGCTTGAAGGTGCAGTCTGAACATGTCCGAGTGACCTGGATTTGCATGCAGAGTAGGTCATGGATCGCATCGACCACCCTGTGTGACACTTCGGAAGCGCCAGCCATAAGCGCCTCCACAAAATGCATAATGGGCTCGCTTGTATCCCAGGACATCTGTGATGTATAACTACCACGGTGATATTTACTATGTGTATAGACATTTCGTGGATGGGTGATCAGTCAGAGGTGCCCACATATCTCCCAAAAGGATCGGACAAATGGTAGTTCACCTACCGCATTTCGGCTACCAGTTTTGTAGGGTTGATTGGACTCAGTATGTATCCAGGACGAGGGTCGCGCTCCTCGGATGCTGCAAGTCTGTGTATGACGCGTCGTAGCTCTTGCAGAGTGGGTAATTGGCTGGGTAGGCGAGAACATATGTCGTCCAACAGCATCGTAAATCCATTGCAGTACCTGAGCACTTGTACGGCGCTGTTCAGGTAGCAGGTCGATCCTATGTTTCTCAACGCTCCCGACAACTTGATCACTGCTGAAGTCGTCCAGGTGCGGGATCCAGGCCCCTCGCTCTCATTGCGGCCTGGAAGAGGAGACTGGGACGGCGATGCAGAACTTGTTTCTGCTAGCGTGTTTCCGGAAGGCGCCTTGAATCGTGATGAGTTGGCTCGATTCGCATCACCTGGGCATTCTGACAAGCAGGGTTCTGCACTGCTTTTGTCTGCTGTTGGGTGTTGATCTCTTCTGGCTGATGTTGTCTAAGCCGGCCATTGGACCAGTTCGGTTTTGGCCAAAAATACCATGGAGCCACACAAGATGGGGTCCATGGTCGGGCCTTCGCTATCTGATACGCCTGTCATCGTTCGCAGCGCTGTCTCGGGGTAAGGCCAATCGCCCAAGCGATGTATCTCAGGAACTGAGTGGTGGGTTTGGAACCGTGCTTTTTCCTGACTACCCGTCTTTTCCCGTTTGACCGATAGGAAGCCTGGTAACGGCGCATCGCTTCAACGACAGTAGGGTATCGCACATATTTTCGCATGTAATAGTTTGTGCCAGTATTCGGTGCCATCTATTCGAAACGATTTCAATTCGTTCCTTAGCGATCGTTTTGAGAAATGAATATGGCTGGGATCCTTTCTCTTTATCTGGTTAATTTTTTTTGAGTTGATACTGGACAGTGGTTGATTGAAGGGGTATCAATGTAAATAGAGTCGCCTTTGGAAGAGGTGAATGAAAAAAAGAAGAGTAGGACGATAGATATTGACAATCTTCTTTTTAATGATCGATACAGCTCTCTTTTACATTGAATGCTCAAGCAAAGAAAGATACGATGAAGGTTTAGCGTGAAAATGCGGTGGTAGGCAAAGACCACGGTCGCGTCTAATATTTATTCATTCTATCTATTGGAACTGAGGATCTGTTGGTAAATCTCCTGTGGCCACTCCACATAAATAACTGCGGGCAATGCGCGTGGTCATGGTGGGGTGTATTGCCGCGCAGTGGAATCTAGTCGGCGTTTTCAGCCTCCTCAGGGAAGAAAACCCGGAGGGTATTCTTGTAGCAAATTGCCGCCAACTCATCGGGATCCATATTGCGTAAATGCGCGAGGATAGTTAACACTTGGCTATGAAGAAAAATGATATTCGCAAGATTCGGTTAGGCCACAGCGATGCTACACGCGACTTTTCTGTGTAAGATATGGTGATACATACCCCATAGCGCAAGGCTCATTTCTGCTCTTGACCGTCAACCCAAGCTCGAAGCGTTCTTTGTTCTTGGCAGGAGGTTTGTATAGTGCCTGCTGTTCCTCAGTCATCGCCTCGAGATATTTGAAAGACGCATGTGTAGTTCGGATTTCACAGTAAGGTCCATCGGTCTCTAGCATGAGGCGATCCAGAGGCACACTCGCTGCGACTTTGAGGTTCTCTTCAGTCTTCATTGAGCTACATGTTGCAATACATGAGAGTAAAAAGTCAGGAGGCATAATCTGGGCAATTGCTTAAAGGATACACTTTTTTCTTCTCAGACGCTACAAAATCGGACGTACCATCCATTGATGCTGATATACAGGCCCAGGTCAATGTAAAACTTTAGTTCCTCCATTGTACCTGTGAAAGAATGGACGACACCATCCTTGAACCTCTTTCGGTTCTCGCTAATCATACGGGCAAAGTCACCAGCCGTATTTCTATCATGCAGGAACATCGGTAAACCGGTCATCTCCGCCAACTCGAACTGGTGTTCAAAGTACTTGATCTGGGTCTCCTTAGGACAGAGAAAGAGCCGGTCGTAATCTATTGGTCATCTCAATGTTTAGCAGGCATGCTGAAAAACATCTCACTGAAGAATTTCAGCATCTGTGAGGTCACATACCAAGCCCACATTCTCCTACGGCGACGATTTTCGATTTCGTAGCAGGGTCTTGAAACATGGCCCTCAAAACATTGAAGTAGGCGTCAGGGCCGTCCTTATACCGTTCGAACTCGGAGCATCTTGTGGGATGACAGCCGACAGTGAAGAATAGTTCATCTACGGGAATGACCATGATATTACGACCACATTTCGTGTACCACAATTTTCGCGTTTGAACAAGTTTCAGCAATAGCTCCTACCGTCGTCCTTGGCGATCTCAAGTGCGCGATGACAATCCTTGATATTGCCGGCCGTGATGATCATCTTATCAACACCGGCACGTCGTGCTCGCTGCATTACATGCGAAAAGTCATCTGTATAAGGACTGTTAATACATGTGGGGTGTGTATGAGCACAGGACAGCATAAGTGGCTATCTTTTTACCCGCATGAACGCGTTTTCCATGGTAGACACCATGGAACATTGAACTGGTCAAATTGATGCCGATATCTAAGAATTGCATTCATATACTTGGTCAGCGCCTACACATTTTTCATAGAGCACGCTTTGGATCCTGTCATTAATTGTTTGTTACCGATAAATTTTGGAGGCATATCTGCAGGCCTCTGGTTGTAAGCGACAAGGTATGAAGATATGGTGTTATTGTGGAATAGTGAAGTGGGAAAGGCGCCTGCTTTGCGTCGTATTATACTCGTGATGGCGCAAAATCGTTGGAGCAGGACTCAATCTCGCCGCAGTTTTGTGGCGGTGTCAATAACGTGCATTTCGAAGGGTCCAAAATTCTGCCGCATGGACCCACTGTACGAAAGGGGGGGTGAGAGAATCATGACGCCCAAAAGTGCCCTCAGCCCAAGGCCAAAGTGCTTGTCCTCTTGGGGAGTGACCCAATTTGAATCTTTCTCCATTACTCCATTCACTTTTCTGAACTCATTCGTCATGAAACACATCGGGTCGCAGTCAGAGTTCAACAGTCAGCTTACCGCAGCGGGGTCGAGACTGGTAAAGGGCTGTGGCAGCATAGCACAGCACAGCATAGTGTCATTGGATATCGTAGAGCTCATGGTACATCTCCATTCTCATGCTTACCGAATAGGTGGTCGTGGACTTCTTTGCGACATGGTGTGGTCCTTGCAAAACCCTTGCCCCTGTGCTCGAGGGTCTCGAGAAGAAACATACCTCTACGATTTTTGCAAAAGTCGATGTCGACCAGGCAAAGGATTGCGCAGAAACGTACGAAGTCACCGCCATGCCAACAATTGTTTTTTTCAAGAGCAAGTCAGAGGTTGGACGTGTAGTAGGCGTCAATATGAACCAGATCCAAGCACTGATCAAAGAACATGAGGGTGGGGACGCCTTCAGTGGTGTCGGGCAGACATTGGGCGGCAGCAGTAGTAGTACTACCGGCAGTGGCAGCAACGCCTCGATGTCAACTAGCACCAAAACTGTGGAGGGACCAGGCGGTAGCTGTCAGATCCAAGTACGACTCATAGATGGATCAACCATTCGGGGATCCTTCGAGCCCACACACACGCTGCAGCAGGTGCGTGACTTTATACAGGCAAATTTGGATGCCAGGGGAGTGCAAGTACCAGGATTCCTGATGATGACTAGTTTTCCCAGAGTGTAAGTGCACCGCCACCAACGCAGTGTCATATGGACGTCGTTCAACTGTAGAAACTGACGAAGATATTTGCTTTGGGTACGCTTTCCGTACCATTGGTATAGCGTTTTTGAGAATGACACCTTAATGCACACGCTGCAAGAAGCCGAGCTCACCCCGCGTGCGCTGCTCATTGTCAAAGCAGCTTAAAAGTTGGCATGGACAAAACTGACAGCCGTAATTGAAGTGAATAAAGTCGATGTACCTTCTCTCGTAACAACACCAGGTCTTCACTCCAGCACACAGCTTTCGTTTTGTTATGTCTATTTTGTCATCTTGGCTGGTAAAATCGAGCCCCGGAGACGTGAAGGTAGAAATCGGCATATTATTTCATTATGTAGCTATCCAATCCTAGCACAGTCATAGTGAGAAGTATAATGTACCTGTGCCATATTCTGTCGAAATCTGACCGACGACAGCAATTCTACGAACAAAGTATTGGGTAATGGGTACACGCCCCAAGAGTGGTCGCATTTTGGCAGCACCCTAGACCAGGCCCTGCGAATTCCATCGCTCTGGCAGCTTTCCCTCCTAGAACTGCACTCCCTTTTCGACACATCCTGTCCAACGAAACCACGTTTCAGAAGCCAACCCGACCTTTATTCTTTTGCGCTCTCTCTGGATCATCATACTAGGGGGTTGCGCTCTTTACCCCTCCTCTAATTGCCTAGGTATCTGCTTATCCATTCCATATTAACCACAAGCATATCCTCGCATGGCAACGATGGAGCTCAATCCGAGAAGAAGCAAGAGTTCGGGTATGATGATAGCTCCCTTGATCAGAGATAATAGGATTTACCGCTGTTTTTCTCATTGTGTTGATCGATACGTGTCATTGCCTTCGTCATTGTCGACTCGCTTGGTGAAATGTCAGCTTAGCTGCCCTTGCCAAGTCTTCGTAACTTTGGCGCTCGTTTTGTAGACCCTACCTTGGGCTCCGATGTCAACGTGGCCACAGCGATCGCACCATCTACAACTATCTTCAAGACGGCCAACTTGCCTAGAGCAAAGAGAGATCGACTTGGACTTGGACTGACATCAGCTTCTCCGCAGTACTTCCAAGACCGCCGAGTGCGATGAACCTAGCCTCAGACCGATTGGATAAGTGCTGTGCGCACAGTCTTGGCATATCGGGACAAGGTAACACAACCACGCCCCCCCCCAAACACTGGGCGAACTACGACCGAGCGAGACTATCGACTTTTGGTTGGAGCGGGATGTGAATATCGTGGATAAATGACTAGCATTACAGGAGACCAGATGTGGGATTTTTTTTTTTTCTCTTTTCATTTCATTCGTTTGCCTGACACCCCCACACATTTTATCACCGCTCCCAATTTATCACATACATCCATTTCTACAATTGATCTGGTCTAAAATGTTACATATCTTATCCAGGCTGGACACTGTCAGTTCGGCAGCGGCAGAGCTCGGCCTGTCAGCAGTTCTGATATCCCTCACGATTGTCAATGCTCTGTCCAGGTACAACAGTAAAGATGATTTGAAAAATAGTACACACCTGCAGATGGCAAAACTTATGCTAAAGTACATCCCATCTCCTGCTCTAATCTTCAGGAACATGTTTAAGCTAGTGGTACTGAGTGAGGAGACAACACCTTCATTGGACGAGTCCGGTCTCTCCAAAACAAACAGTCAAGACAAAAACCTCTCCAAAGTGCGTGACAGTAGCAAGAAAGCAGGAATTCCGATCTTAAACCTAGCCCTCATGCGCCTGTATCAAGCCCTCGCCTCGACGCTCGTTTTGGACGTGGGCCTGATCTGCTACCAGATCTACACCACCCACAACTACGCGGTCGGGCCATTGCTGCTGGCCAAGACCATCTCCTGGATCGCTCTCACCTCGAACTGGACTCGCCTGCGGTCCGGTGCTACCAACGGTGGTACGCGGGTACTTTGGTTCGACCACGCCTTTGTCTGGATAACACTTGCTGGATCCACATTCCTGGCCAGGCCAATCCTCGCCCATGCCTGGGGTGTAATCGCCAGCAGAGCTCTCCTCCAGACCAAGCCCAAGCTGGATCCATGGGCATTTTTGCCCTTGACCGAGGATATCTTTGAGCGAATCCAGCTCGGGATCTTTGCGATTCGCTATACAATGTTGTGGGCCGCTAGCCTGTTCTCAGCGCTGCATCTCAGCGGGGCTTTGGACATATCCGACTTGAACGTTTCCGAGGCCCTCTTCAAGGACCCTTTGTCCTCGGACAACACAGCGACTAAGGCCAAGATTGCTCCCTCGAATCGGAAGACGCTTGCGTATTTGGAAGAGAGGGAGAAGGAAGAGGCCGATGCGTTCAAAAACTTCTGGGCAAAGGCCAAACTCGCCATCCGACTCTCTTATCCCTGGGGCGAGAAACGACTTCGGCTTAGGATCCTGATCAAGCTGATTCTCGTTATTTTCAATCGAGCCGTCAATGTGCTGGTACCGCTACAGACGGAGCGCATTCTCAGGAGCTTTACCCAGGATGCCGGAGGTTCGGTCACGATCTCGAAGTTCGATGCATGGTCCGTCGTCATGTACGTCCTCTACAAGTACCTACAAGAAAACTCGGGCATTTTCTTTACTCTCCAGCGCCACGTCTTGGCGCCCATGGAGGAGCACACGCGGATGTCGATCACACTACGGTTCTTTGAGCACCTCCATAACATGTCGATGCAGTTCCATCTGGACCATAGGCCTAGTGATCTGATGCACATGGCCGAATCTGCACCCCATATTATCCAGTCTGTCTCGGACATGGTCCTTTTCGGACTCCTGCCCAATATCGCGGACATTGTCATTGCAATCTTCTATTTCTGGACCACCTGGGGCTGGAAATATGGGTTCATTGTCATCTTCAACAGCATGCTCTACATCGCACTCTCAGCCTACTCCACCCGAAAACGCATCAAGGCCCGTCGCGGCCAGGGCGCAGTGGGCGACGGCGGTTGGGGTAAAGCCATGGGCTCGTTCCAGAACTCTGGGACGGTCAAGCATTTTACCGCAGAGTCCTTTGAGGCAGGACAGTACCGTAAGAGTCTAGAGACATCCCAGATAACGCGCTTTCATTTAACCATGACGACGGAGCTGCTCAACATGCTCGAGAGCTTTGCTTGGACCCTGAACTCGCTTGCCGGATGCATGCTCTGCGCGTATGAGATTTCGAAGGGCGAACGCGACGCAAGCAGTTTTATGGCTTATATCATCTACACGAGACAGATAGAGAGACCAGTAAGTCTTTTTTTTTTTTTTTTTTTTTTACGTCTTCTTTGGCGATTTACCTGTTACCAATGGTGGTTACTTATCGAGGACTTCTTTTGCATTCATGCCACAGGTCGAGCAAATGGCCATGCTTGCGAAACAATTTCATAGAACCTTTGCCATGCTGGAGAGAGCTCTAAACTTTCTCGAGCAAGAGCAGACTGTCAAGGATATTCCCGGTGCCGAGCCTCTGGTTGTCACCGGCGGCGAGATCGTCTTTGACGACGTTAGTTTCCAGTACGACGCAAACAAGGCTGGGTTGAAAAACATCTCCTTCACGGTTCCCGGAGGCAAGACCGTAGCCCTCGTGGGCCCCACAGGATCCGGGAAATCAACGGTTCTTCGTCTCGTCCTGCGTCTGTGGGACCCTACCTCTGGCCGGATCCTGATCGACGGTCAGAACATTGCCGAGAGGACCCAGCTGAGTGTCCGGAATCAGATCGGTTTTGTCTCCCAGGAATCAGCCCTGTTTGACGACTCTATAGCCTACAACATCCATTACGGTCGGGTTGACGCTCCTACGGAGGACATCCAGAAGGCCGGGGAAGCAGCCCAGATCCACGAATCGATCCTCAAGTTCCAGGACGGGTACGAAACCATGGTAGGCGAGAGCGGAGGCAAGCTGTCGGGCGGCGAGAAGCAGAGGATTTCGCTCGCGAGGACCATTCTGAAGAACGCGCCTATCCTGTTGCTGGACGAGGCCACCTCTGCGCTGGACACCATTACCGAGAGCAAGCTCCAGGCTGCGCTGACAGCCATGACCAAGGATCGCACCACGATTGTTGTGGCCCATCGTCTCAGCACCGTCATGAACGCGGATATGATTCTGTGCCTGAAGGATGGTGTTATCGTCGAGCGTGGCACACATGCGGAACTGGTTCAGAAAGGTATGGAGAACGACGGCGAGGGCGAGTATTACAAGATGTGGAAGGTCCAGTCCGGCGGGACAGCTCTGTCTAGTTTGTCCACTCCGTAGTTGTTTGTGCAATGAAGGAAGTATAAAAAAAAAACTGGACAATGAATAAAGACAATCATCGTATAAAACCAAGACGATGGTGCTTTCTTATGTCTTTTTTTTTTTTGCGGATTCAGCATAATTTTTTAAACAAAAGACTTTGCACAAAGAGGACGAAGAGGTCTTTTTTTTTTTGCTTTACATGGTTGTATATTTACAAATTCTATTTATTCAGTCCTTTTTTACAAGGTCGCGCTACTACAAGTGTTTTTGTTTCCATCGATCCAGTCGTTTATTCCCGCTCGATGATGCATGCCATGCCCATTCCGGTACCAATGCACATGGTGGTCAAACCGAGCTTCTTGCCCTGGCGCTTCAACTCGGGGAGAATGGTGGCGATCTGGCGAGCACCGGTGCATCCCAAGGCTAAGTAAAGTAATGAAAAAAAAAAAACAAGAACGTCAGTCCCTGAAATCCAATTTTTTTCACGTGCGAATTCGATCCATATAAAGAAAGCACGGGGACTTACGATGACCCATGGCAATGGCACCTCCGACGGGGTTGACCTTGTTGATATCCAAACCGCACTTCTCAATGCTGTAGACGGCCTGGGAGGCGAAGGCCTCGTTGAGCTCAAAGACATCAATGTCCTCGATCTTGACACCGGCCTTCTTGCAGACGGCGGGGATGGCGACAGCTGGGCCGACACCCATGATCTTGGGAGGGCATCCAACGACGGCCGAGGCGATGTACTTTCCTTGGATGGGGAGACCCAATCTCTCGGCAGTCTTGCGCTTCATCAACAGAACGGCGGCAGCACCATCGGAAACCTGGGAGGCGTTACCGGCGGTGGTGGCACCATCAAAGGCGGGGCGGAGCTTGGCCAACTTCTCGACAGTGGTGCCGGCACGGATACCATCATCCTTGGAGACGATGATCTCCTTCTCGTTATCGTTCTCATCCTTGATGGTGGTCTTGACGGCGACAATCTCGCTGTCGAACTTGCCCTCGGCCTGGGCCTTGGAGGCCTTGGCGAAGGAGAGGGCAGCGAACTGATCCTGCTTCTCACGGGTGACGTTGAACTCGCTGGCAACGTTCTCGGAGGTGATACTAGATGCAAGAAGAAAGGCAAATACAAAAAAAGAAAAGTCAGTTGAGGAATTGGTTCGTCACTTTGAGCTGTACAAGGGAGTCAGGACACAAAAGTAGGCACAACAACTTACCCCATGGGGAGCTGGCAGTCAGCAGCAGGCTCGCATGCATCAGGGATCTTCTCGGAGGTCTGGGAGGCCATGGCCGAGGGACCGTATCCCATGGTCATGGACTCGACACCGGCACCGATACCAATGTCGATCAAGCCAGCCTGGATGTGGGTGGCAATGTTGACGACGGCCTGCAATCCAGAGGAGCACTGGCGGTTGGTGGTGTAGATCGAGGTCTTTTCGGGGTATCCGGCGTAGAGGGCAGCCATGCGGGAGACGGTGGCACCACCGGCAGCCTGGAGAACGTTACCAACGCAAATATCGTCAACGAGAGCGGGGTCGATCTTAGTGCGGTCCTTGATGGCGATGAGGACAGCGGCCAAGAGATCCTCGCTGTTTGCATAAAAGATATGTAAAGGAAAGGATACGGTTAGATACACTTTCTTTTCACACACACACCCCTTGATTTATGCAGTTGTGGAGAAAACAGTAGCAGTAGTGGTTTTCTTCCGTGTCCAGATCATAACGTAAGAGCGCATTGGTGGTCTTCCACTGCTGCAGCTGTTGGTGCTGCTGCAGGTGCTGGTGTTCGAGACGCTACTCCGTGATAGATCCATTGGGAAAACAACCAAATGCGATCGGAGAGATCGAACGAGGTATCCATGATACGACAGGGAAAGCAAAGGCGAGCAAAGCAGGACAGGAATGACAACTTACGGAACGGTGTCCTTGAAGCCACCCTTCTTGCCGCGGGTCATGGGGGTGCGGACGGCATCGACGATAACAACATCATCGGGCGACTTGACGCCGATCTTTGTGCGGATTTCCGAAGCCTCCGCAGCGGTGGGCTGGATGGTCAAGTGGGAGGAGATCTGGGCAAGACGAGAAGACATGGTTGCTATGTTGCGAATGTGAATGAGGAGGGAGTGGGGTATGAGTGAAATGAGGAATGAGAAGAAGAGAGAGGGGTGGGTGCAGAGAAGCATCAGGTATTTATACCGCCACCGGCAAGAATTACCCCGGCCCATGTACGCATTGGTGTAGTGCAGAGCACGAGGTGGAGGTGGGGGGCGGTCGTAAGAAGGTTCATGTCAGTGGAACAGTAGGCCGTGGGCAGACATCACCCAACCGACCACCCCTGCGACCCAGATGGATCCAGCACCTTCGCACTCTATTCGGCCCCCTCAAACCATCCCTCCTCCTTCCCCCCCGTGGAAAGAGAAAGAACTATCAGCCGGGAGGGGAGGGTGGCACCTTGGCCAGGCTGGCCTTGACTTGGCCTGTAAAAGACTGGAGTCGAGTCGTTTTATGGAGATGATCGAATGAACCCCCCCTGGGAAGCGAACCCTCACACGTGAAGGTACTATACACTTTATTCGAATGAATTGGCCGCCATTCATTCCACACACATCGCAGACCGATGGCCCACAGAACAACACCCTGGTCCCCCTCCCCCCTCCTCAAAACAAGGTTAGCCCGTCATCTCATCCCATCTCCTGTACCTCGCTTCACTTTACCGAAAGATTCCTTCCCCACATGCCCACATGAAAGTGCTTCTTATGCCCACCCACCAGCCCCCCTCTGTACCTGCCATGCTTCACCGCCTTCCCTCATGTCAGCACCCGCGCCATGCACCGTTGCTTTTGTGCTCCCTAAAAGGGTCCCCCTTCTGGTCTCCCTCAGGCGAAACAGCCGTGGCCGGACTGTTCCATGTAGACTAAGCCTACATCTTCACGTACGTCGTCTACCTTGCTCCTGTTCATATCCCACGCAGAAAGAAAGAACATTTCACAGACATACTTAAAAAGCCGGAGATCCTCTTCATTCCCTCGATCACAATTTAATAAAATTTTACTGGTACAGGCCCTGTCTGCAGGGCAACGAAAAAAAAAAATTCAACCGGTCCATCGGTTCCTGACTGATTTTACAAATGCGGGGGAAAGTGCGTGTGTGGTGTGGGGAAGAGGAGGGGGTTTAGGGGATTGCAACACAGCGCAAGAACTGTAGTTGGATATGTGGAGCATTACGAAAGGTCTTCTCATGGGTACATAAACGGATTGGGTGACGAGGATGACGACCTCACTGGGCGATGCGCATATCCCTCAACCTCAGGCGCTTGCTCCTGCTCAAATTGCCCCTGTCCCTGCCCCTGCCCCTGCTTTCGTTCCTGCTCTTGTCGGCGCTTCTCCTCCAACGCTTTCTCGATCTTTGGCCGATCGCGTTCGTGCACCTCATGTGTCACGACCCTCACAACCCCATTATCCTCCTCCCGTTCAACCTCTTGGTACTCTGAGGGCGAGGGCAAGCGAGAGTAAAGACCGTGTTGCTGTTCTTGTGGCAGCGTTGGAGATCGTTGCTGGATCGCCGATGAGAGCGTCACGGAAGAATGACCGGACGAGCTCGAGTCCGACTGGCTATGGATATCCTCCGGACGGATATTTAGCCCTTGACTGGCTGGATGGCTCTCGATCATCCCTGCTTCCCGTGCACTCAAGCTACCGGTATTCGACCATCCGCTGTTGGATCGAGAGTTGATGCCAGGACGGACGCTGACACCATCATCCAGCTGTACTTGTTGGTGCCGATGCTTCGCACTGCTCTCCTCTATGAACTCATACGACTCTGAACGGGGACTATTGGTACTCACTATCGTCAAAGGGTGGCTGCTGAGGATCCCGAGGCTCGGACTTCGCATTTTCTTGGCCCTGGCTGCCTCCTTCATCTCCTGGGCAATATCATCCAGTGTCCTCGTCATATTAGTGCTGGTCCTACTCATGTCCTGTAATCCCCCGAGTCCAAAGCCTCCATATCCAATCGAGTTGTTACTATACCCAAACGATCGCTGGCTGAACGACCGTTGAACGTCATGTCCAGGCAAATTCTGCTCAAGGTCACCGTTGCTGCCCATTCCCTCTATCAGCCCTCCTAGACCCGACCCACCGCCTGTGGGCGGTCGCAGAACGATCTCATCGCCAATATTGATATGCGGCAGACGTGTCACCGCATGGCTGCTCTCCTCCCGTTTCCTCGACCAAGTCCTCGTATACTTGTACTGCAAATGCAGCAATGGTACCGTAACGCCATGGATCAACACGCTCGAAAAGACCATGAACATCACCACGGGATAGATCACAGAGTGGACGCGCTGGAGTCGCACGATATTATGTGCGTTATCGCCCATGTTCCCTGGGTTCGTCATCTCCGCCGCGACTTTGGACAGGTATACAGCCCCGACACCAATAGGCCCGAACCAGCCTGCGAACGCTGCCTCGCGATACGTCGCCAGGGCTGGGATGAATCGTTTCATAGCCACCACAAACGGCATCCTTCTGAACAGGAGCACGACGATCGCGAGCACGATCAGACGCCAGATCGAGAGCTCCAGCATCAGATCATGGAACTTTGAGAACGGGATGGACGCGCCAATATAGACAAAGCAGGCCAGGTTAAGTAGCATATCGATAATCTCTTGGATATGGGCTTCCGCAATCTCGTTCGAGAACCAGTCGCTATAAAGAGATCAAGCAAAAACTTTGTTAGCCTCATCTTCAGCACGCACTTGATAAAGAAAAAAACAAGGCAACAAAAGTTTCAAGTAAACATACTCCCAGGCAAAGACATTTCCTGCAATAAACACCGCCAACAAGTCGTCCGACGCCAGGATGCTCACACATCCACTCACCGCCAGTGCCAAAGCGATCGAGAACACCAAGAAGGACTCCTTGTCGATCAGATTCCTGTTCTTCGCACCCTTGACCAGTTTCCGGGCTGCGGCCCCGATCAGTCCTCCAAGGACGATGCTTAGCAGGATCTGATATGCCCAGATCATATAAAACCACTTGCCAATCGCGGCCCCGACGGTGGGTTCCCTCAAAAGGTAGAGTCCCAGATACAGGAATGGAAGACCCATGCCGTCGTTGATGCCGGATTCTGCAGAGAGAAGGTGCCGGATCCTTGGAGGAACATGCTTTTCTGCAAACCGGCCCTTGACCACCGAGTTGGACAGGACAGGGTCCGTTGGGGTGACACATGCTGCCAACACCATAGACTCGATCTAGAAAAGTTAAAAAAAAAAAAAAAATGAGGCAAAGCAATATTAGATGCATGATAGTGTTGTGAAAATAATAAAGAGTCCATCGTCAGGAGCCAGGTTGGCTCTTCTTACAAAGCCAAGGTCGGGAATCAAAGCCCAGATCAGGAACGCAGCCGTAATCCACATCAAGATCATGAGCGGGACGATCATCATGAACAATGAACGACCTTCCTTCAGCATGTACGACCTATTATCAGGAGATATTAGCATTCAAACTTGATGGTTAGAACTTCTGCGCACAGTACCTTCTCTTTAAAAAGAAAAAGACCTTGCCATTCGATATTTTTCATCTTTTTTTTTCTAGGCTTTCCTTTTATTCTTCTATCTCTTACCTCGGTAATGATACTCCTGCAGCCATGACCTGAACCGCAATGACTATCCTCGTAAACTCGAGCGTCACCGTATCATAGTTCTTCCAGGACATGGGGTCGAAAATTCCGATTGCATAGGGTCCTATAAGAATACCAAATGCTGTTGATACAACTTTTCAACACGTAAAAAAGAAGCGCGCGTTAGGACGACGCGTCTGTGATTAGATGCAATTTATCCTCCCTATCATACTTGACCATAAAGCACAAACTCAACTCTCCCCCTCTCTCCCCTCCTCTCCCCTCCCCTCCTGCTCCCAACCCCCACCACCACCTCAATCAAAGCCAAGGAAACAGAGTGATGTTTTCGTTCGATTCGCACACCAATTGTGGGAGCAAGGAATGACGAAAAGCGGTACATACAAAAAAAAAAAAAAGACGTTATCAGGAAGGTTGAGAACCAAAAAAAAAAGTGTGGACTATATTACTCGTAACCAGATCACTCGACGATAGAATGCATCTCGTCAGTTGGAAAAGTAACCACAAAAAACACACACATCCGGCTACTGTCGTTACGGACAATCCTGCGTGCGTATTCAGGAAGACGCATTGGTATAGCAGGAAGAAAGATGGGCAGTAAGAGCAAAAAGAACTAGCGATATCAGGGTCGCCGCAGATCGAACATGATCCCCCCCACCCCTCCCCCTCCTCCCATTACTACGGCTAAACCACTCTATCATAGATATGAGTGGCATGCATATCGAGTTGCCACCGGTCCATTTCTCTAAAGACACCTCAGACCCATGCAGGAAGAATAACAGTCGAATCGATGAAGGGTAAGAAGGGGAGGGAGGGGAAGGGCATTCAAAAGGACCATTTCGTTTTGTTTCGTCCTTTTAGAGAACGAAGGATTATGTGTGTGCTGCAAGCGGTCGATTGGACTTGACGAGCTGCATCACAGGGAGACAGGGCAGGCATCAGTGGTAGGAAGAGCAAAAAAAAAAAAAAAAAAAAGGGTACTAGTGTGCAAGCTATGAATAAGGGACATGCGTCGGGGCAAGTCAATGCACCTAAAAACGGAGCGAGCAGGAACACTACAAAGAAAGGCAAAGGAAGAGAACAGGAGTATCCCAACCGACAAATATAGGCCCCACATGAAAGGAGACGAGAGGATGGTGCCTACAGAAAAGGCATTTCTGACTTACATGCTTCGGAAATGAACAGCTTTTCTTTAACAAACAAGCTGACGAGTCCGAAAAAGATGATGAAGCACCCAAGGAGTGCGTAGGCCACATGCTCTGGCGATGCGTCCAGAACGACCTGAGAGGGCATGGTGTGTTTTCGGTTCCCTTGCTGTCAGAGCTGCTGTCCTTGTTCGACGATCACCCGGTGAATTATCTGGAGGATTACAAAAAAAAGGATCGACAGAACGGGAACGAGCCTTCCTTTATGCAACAACAGCAATCGTGGTTAAAATACTGATGGGAAATGGTATGTGAAAAAAACGGGGTAGGAAGGAAGAGCGGTTGAGGACGCGATGGTCGGTTGGATGGGCGACCTGACGAGGAATGCTTAGAGATATGGTTGGTGCAAGAGAGTACGAGGAGACGCCTATGATGGAGATCAAGGGTTAAGGGTTGCGCTCAGGAGAGTTTGAGTTCAGAGGTGTAACGCGCGAAAGAAAAGAAATAGAAAATGAAAGTCGGTCTGTGCTCCTGTTGGCAATTGTGGCGCACAGAGAATCAGTGTAGAGCTGTTAAGGTTGTAGGCTGGGTAGTGAAAGTGAGGGCGAGTGTCAAGGCATGCGGCGGCGGGATGGGAATTGCACGCAAGATAATTGAGCGAGAGAAAAGAAGACAGAGAAGAGGAGAGAGTGAGCGAGAGAGAGAAAAAGGAAAGAGAGGGAGAGGAATGAACCATAGAAGAGCGATGCATCTTGAATGAGAAATGGGCGTGGTGAAGAAATCTCTCAGATGACGAACCCACGGACCTGCTTCCGCTGGGAATGCTACAGTGGCAGTATATCGGTCTTGTCTTTGTAGGACCACTGCAACAAACAGCCGATTCATCCCATGCATAATAAACGTATACAGTACGGTAGTAACACAGATCCCTTGCAGGGACAATCTAAAAGGCAAGGACAAGGCAACGGTGTGGTGTATGACGCGAGTGGGCAGTGCGGCCCATATGCCGGTGATCTTGACGATAGCGATGATGATGCTGAAGCAAGGGGCAACAAGGCGAGCTTGATCCTGTTGACTATTTGCAAAGCACGCGTTTCTGTGCCCGCTACGCGCATGGGCCAACTCTCTTTTTATTTTTCTGAAACCCACAGCCGCATGGGGCGCGGTTATAGCGAGAGACCGCGCGGTTTGTGGTCAGAAAAACTCCTCCCCCCTTATCCCCCTTCCTTCCTTTGCGCCAATTGGCCCGTCTCTATCTGTGTTTGGGTCCCAAATCCATTCACATTGCTTGCCATTCTTAGACGAGCAAAGGGCAGCCACAAACGTCTAGAGGGGGAGAAGGGGGTTCCATGGTTCAAAGGAACCGTCAGGGCTCGCAGTATTCTTCTCAAAATTCTTTCCTGCGGCCGTAGAAGCGCAGTGTCTATTTCCGTTTCCTCATGGGCCCTCTTCCCCCTCCCCCTCCCCCCCCCCCCCCCCCCGACAATGGAATCATACAGCATGATGAGCGGCTCGATTCCAAATCCTAGCTTTATCTTTTCCTATCCTCACACGCCCACCTTCTGCAAAACCAACCTGGGTCATGTCACCTGTAGGAATACAGCAGCGTAGAAGAAAAAGTGTTACCGCACACTATTTTAGTCCCTCCCGTCGGTTTTCTAGATTGCAGAACTGATGCGTTGAATGTTTGCATCCTACGACTTGATCCGCTACCTGAACCATATATTCTCTTTATTCTTTCCGCACAGTTTTCTTCTTTCCTTGCCTCTCTCTTCTGGAAATGTGGACATGGCTGGTTCGCTCTTTCACGCTACTGCGAGCACACTTCTTAGTTCCTTTAGTATTGGTGATGTCACAACGACCGTAGAAGCATCCATGGCTCTGCGTCTTCTCCTATCCTCTATCCTGAAAAGTGACATCTCGTGCTCACCACCATACCATTGACCTCAGCTTCGGCCCTGATCTCTGTTGCCCCAAAGTACATCCTCAGCTCAAACACCACCTTGTGGCCCGGTAATGCACCTGGGATATAAGGCAGTGGGATTGTAAAGTCACCAATCTTTTCCACCATTGGACTGTCGATATATCGAGGTATAGCCATCGAGGAGCAGGCGTAGAGTGGGGAATTGACGGGCTTGGGATACTGATACGTTATATAACGCTTAGTGATGCATTCGTCGACTCCGACCTGCTGGCCAGGTGCCACATAGACCGAGAATCTGTCCCGCGCACGAGTCAGGCCTTCATGATCCCGAACTTGCTTATGGGGCATATCATATCCGGGCTCGAAAATCATCAGCGAATCGACACCGTACCATCTTCTAGCCACACGCGCGGCAACTGTCCGAGGGGTGATTCCTGCCAGGGCAGCGCCACGGACCACCGCCAACTCTGCTCGCGGTGGAACGGCGATCAATCGCACAATGTGTGAAAATTCGGCCTGAACTCTCGTCATCAGATAGCTCGAGCATCCGAATCCGCCAACCAAAAAGATTCCTTGACAATTAAACTGGGTTTGTTGTAACTGGTGCTGGATCAACCGCAGGACGTCATCCACAACAGGGTCAAAGACCTCGCGCCTCATTTCTTCTGCCGTCACCGTCAAAACACCGTCCTCAAGTCCGATCTCGTAATCGGTCAGCTCGGCGCGTCCAGGCACCGCAGGCATGGTGATATACTGGTCGTCGATACCGTCAAACAGCGGCTTCACGTTGTGAATAAACGTTTCCATGATCTGTACCCAATTTGCCGGTGTTAGCCCTCTCTCCGTCCACTTTGAGAATTTGCGTCTCAGCAGTGCCTCCATGCGTTCGTCCAAAAAGACAGATCCACAGCTGTGTCCGCTTCCTCGGGTGACCTCTCTCAGTGTTCGACCCTGTGGCCCTGCATTGACTTCAAAGACAATTAAATCCACAGTGCCTCCGCCAGCATCGCAAATCATGAATCTCTGGCCATGCCCGATCTGGTACTGGTCACACTTCTTCTCGCAATAGAGTGCTGCCGCCTCGGGTTCTGAGATCAAGAGCAGCCGGTGTGGTGGGTCCAGGGGCGTGATCATCCCGGCCTGAAGGGCGGCCTGTCTCATCATAGACTTTGCATGATCTGTCCACATAGCCGGGACTGAGAGACAGTACTGAATATGACGTTGTTCGAATGCGGAGCCGAACCCCCTCAAAGCACTCTATAAAGAATTGCATTGATGTCCATTACAAACGTGTAGGCAGGACCAATGACACACCGACTAAAATAAGGACTTCACTCTTATGGGAACAAAACAGGGCATTACCTGTAAGACGTGTGCGTGGAAAACGCGTAAATAATCTGAGATCGCGTCCACCACTGTCAACCCATTGGGCAAAGGCGGGTGTGGTCCTGAAGACTCGTCCAGATGCAGCTTGTATTTTGAGAGCAAGATATGGTTTTTGAAGGGTGGTTTGGTCATGGCGATCTTAGCAGGATATCCCCATTCCAGAATATCCTTTGAACCAGGACCGTATAGGTTGCAGGTCGGCACCTTGGGGTAGTTGTGCGACTGTTTGGGCCTAGACAAACCCCAAAGGACCATCAGTCCTTGTTTCAAAACAAAAATCCATATAATCAACGACCCTCAAGGTAATCAACTATCGTACCAGGTAGACACCTCATGGACTTCTCCGTCGTACTGGTAAGCATAGGCCATGGAGGAGTATGTGGTGCCCCAGTCGATGGCCATAATGATCGGATAGGTATGATTCCCGCTTGCTGGCATGACATACTGTTGGTGGGAATAATGATGACCGGCCATGGGCGAGGAATATGCTTGAGATGTACCCCATGAATTGTTTGTTCCGGGGATAGAATATGGTATTTGAGGAGGCGTTAACGGCGGTAGTTGATATGCGGGGCTCTGGGAGGGTTGAACAGGCGATGGCTGGCTGGGTGTAGGAGGCAATGGACTGTTTCGATACGAGCTCGTGCCCGCGCTGTATGCAGTGGGTGGAGTATGAGGCGAAGCGTAGCCCATGGAGGTGTTTGTCGTCGCAGGACTACTTTGGATTAGTGCGCCTGACGACGGCGCTGAGGGCACATGGATACTCTGATGGCGGTCAAGTGTGGGGATGACGCTGGTATAAGATGGTGGATGTGAGCTGGTGATATCTGTGATAGTGTGGGGCGATCGCGGGTCTCCTGAGCGGTCGACGTAGTCCTGGCCTCCATTGATAGATCCTATAAGCAACGGATTCACGACTAGCTCTGGATTGGATGGCCGCGCTGCGGGTGGTCGACCGATGATGCCGGTAGTGGTGGACAGGGGGGCGGGCACTGGACTAGCATAAAGTTGTGGCTGTGCATTGTTTGCGACAGTTGTTTCGTCCTGGGGAAACAGAACAGGTCGGCCGTCCGCCGTGACATTGGCAATGACCTTGACATTGGTGCTATTGCTTTGACTGGTAGTCTGGGCGACGGTGAGGTCGCGGACAGAGGCATTAGAGACATCACCACTCGAGGAGCTTTTGTCCTTCTTTTTCTTTTTAAACAAATTCATCATTTGCGCAATTTATATCTTTTCGGCAAAGTAACCGGTGTGGTGCTTTGATGGGAAAATCAGGAGCAGTTGAGTGAGTAGGTGGTAGAGAGAGCTGAGTGCGCAAGAGAGGGGAGGGGAGCCAATCCAAGGAAACGCCTTTGCCGAACACAGAAACACTCAGTCGCTTGTCGAACCAGACGAGGTTGCCTGCACCATGGAACGGCTAGTAGTAGAAGTTGTACGGGTAGTGCGCTGCCAGAAAAAAGTGAGATTGATGCGATGCGATGCGATGCAATGCGAACGATGCGGTGAAGACGATGGCGAAAACGGATGACTGAAGGAGGAATGAGAGCAAAGAGAAAAAAAGAGATAGAAGAGAAAGAAAGTCTGAGGCGTTCTCAGTCTACAAACGGGGGATGCACACACACAAACAGTGTTCAAGAAAGAGCATCTACACCTACCCCCCACGAAGGCGCGGGTTCCTGGTGCAACCGGAAGCTCATCCGCAGCAGGAAACCAACAACATCTCCCCTCTGTGTATAGCTAAAATAAACAATCGCTCCAATGTCGGTAATGGCAAGCAAGCAATAGTGCTATGAAGTACCATCCGGGTTTTATTAGTGATATAGCCAACCTAGATCATCTAGACGACCTTGTAAAGCACCATCACAAGCGGTACAATAGCGTCCGCTGCAAAGACTTCGTATTCTTCACCAGTGAGAGTTTCGACTCCGTCGCTGCTGTTGCCGACATTGCTCCTTCGAGCCTCGTACTGCCGACGCACCACATCCAGGTCCTTGGGTGGGCGCTTCATTCTCTCCTTGCCTGGTGGAACATCGTACACTCTTCCCAGTGCTGCAAAAGTCAGGACCATGCACTGCACCTTGTTGTCCGGGTGAGCATCCTGCTTGTTTCCTGAAGCTGGTACTCGCAATCCTTGCAAATGGTCGTGAGCGCGCGATGAATTCGATGACAGATAAATATGCTTGTTCCTGAAAAAGCGAAAAGGACAAATGATTTGGAAATTAGCAAGCGTGGCACTAGATTGATTAAAAAAAATACTTGTCTTTCGAATCTTACTTTGCAATGACACTTTCGAAGCCGTCATTAAAGATAAAGCAGCCAGCGCACTTGTCCTGCATGCAATTGCGATACATTCCCTCCATGCCCAATTTACATCGGAGATCGGCAGCATGCCACAATGGCCGGCAGACACGTTTGTTCCAACTTTGACCTTCGAGGTATCGGTCAAAGCAAGAAGCCGTAATCGGATGGATGGGTATAAAGTTGAGACACTGAACTCTTGGACCGCGCAGGTCATTGTCGTCCGAAATCCATGTAGAATAAAAGTAATCGAGGATTGACCTTGTCAATGGCGACTTTTGTGTTGCGTCGAGAGGCAAGGACATAGGTAGCCTAGATGCTAGACAAAAGAGATGGATCGAAGGACAGGTGGGCGCTAATCTCGAGAGCTCCTCCCGCTGGTTCATTGGTATCTCTGGCGGTGGCTGCTGACTGTATGGTGAGACAGAGTGGCAAATGAAGCACTCGCAGACGGACTCTGGAGGAAGGGTTGTAGGCATTTCTGGCTTTGCTTTGATTCTAGTGATATGGACAGGCACAGACGCGAGCGGCGAAGACGTTGCTAGAGGGGATGAACCTGCTGTCATTTTGCGGTGAGACGTCCGCGGGACACCAGCACCAGAAGAGCTCAGTGGAGTCGGCGTCAGACTGGACGACGACGCTGGTCGCTGTGATACGTATGCAGGATGAGGTTGAGCTGGCATGGACGCGTCTAGAGTATTGGAGGTAGGTACAGCTGCCTGCTGATGTCCTGATGGATATGAATGTTGGCTCTGTTGCTGTCGTTGTTGCTGCTGTGGATGTGGTTGTGGTTGAGATTGAGGTTGATAGGTAGGATGCGGAGGGCCCCAGGGACCAGGGTTCGGGCCTTGGTTTCGATGGGACCCTAACATTGTGCTATCAAGGGGATAGTTCGACGAGTCATGGATGGCCTGCATGATGATTGGGGTGTGATATTGGAAAGGCGAGGAAGAAGAGGTGCCAGTCTGGGCTTGTTCTTTGTGGAATAAGACAGGTGTGAAGAGGAAGGAAAGAAAAGAGAGTGGGAGTGGGAGGGAAGGACGAGAAGTAAAGTGGAGTAAGGTGAAGTGAAGCGGGGTGGGAATGGAGCAGTAGCACAGACAGGGCAGGGTGTTGTGGAATGGGAGTGAGAGGGGAGAGGGAGAGGTGGGAGTGAGAGTGTTGAGGGCGGAAGAGGAAGATGAGGAAGAAGGAAATTGGAAACCAGGAAATCAAAAGTGCTCTCAGGATTGCTGTTTGTTGTTTGTTTCGCCAATGCTAGTGTATGGGTTGCCCAGGCAGAGGAGAGTGGGGGTGAAGTCATGATGAGACGAGGAAAGGCGTACCCTTCCATGAGCAAGAAATTCGCTCTCACTAATATCCATTGGCAATTACCCTTGACACATACCTTTACTGTCGCAAAGACAGTTATTGTTGTCGCACAGTAGCTGGTGCTCTTTTGGGTGGATGTGCTGTAGCCGAGAGGGCTTGTTGCGTGATGGGAAAGGAACGAAGGGAACGAAGGAGCGAGCGTACGTTTGCTTGGCCAGCCTTCTATTTTTACTCCCACCACCTCCCTCCCCAGTCAGTCACCGTCTGTCTGTCTGTCTGTTTGTCTGTCTGATGGAAATGTTCCTGGCCCGCCGTCTTCCGTGCGCACAAACAGCAGGAAGAAATAGATGTCTGGGTGTTGTTGATTGTAATAAGTGTAAAAAAGAAACCTGGCTTATCGTGCCCTCTGGAGCTAATTTTACATTTGGGTTTCTTTATTTTTGCATCCTGCTGCTGATTCCTCTTCCTCCTCCTCCTCTTCCTCTTCCTCTCCATTCCGCCATCACCATCCCCTCAAACCCATCCTCTCAACCCAACCCGTCCCCTCCCTGCGGAACCCAAACACAGCTGCACATTTTCTCTCCCGTTTCTGCCGGCCATCCTCCCTCCCCCTTCTTCGCACGCATATCCCCCTTTCATCTATTACATATATCTTACACCTCACACCGCACACTTTCCCCGCACACACTTCATATCTCCCATACCGTACATTATTTCGCCAATCCAACGTTCCCTACCAGTACCGTAGACCGCGGTCCAACGCGTCTCCTTCCTTCCCTCTACCTGTGGTTCACCACTTCTGCATCGCACTGCATCGCTTCCACCGGTTATACCTCACCACTCGTTGAATCGCACAGATGAGTAACGTCTCGCCAAGGTGGTTCCACGCCGCTGTAAGAGTCTTTTGTTCTTAACCGCACAGCTCCATGTCCCTTTCAATTACCGTATTCCTAATTCCCTTTGTCCAATTCTGCCACATACCAGGCCGCCATCAAGTCCACAATATACTTCACAGGTGGAACAACCCAGAGTGGTTCAGGAAAACAATATATCCTGGATGACACACTCGCCTTGGACCTCACACAACCATGGACCATCGACAACCCTCCTCTCACAAAGCTGTCTCCCATGACCGTGCCATTGAGTGGTCACTCCATGAATCCCGTGCAGGGAACCACACAGCTGTTGGTTGCCGGTGGAGAGTCCAGCGCACCCCAATCATCACCCATTCTCATCTATCAGACCGCCGTGGGAGGCAGCTGGTCTGCCCCAACCTTCACTAAAAATGACACTGCATCCTTTCGTCGACTCTACCACGCCTCAATTGCTACTGGAAAGGACGGTGCTATACTCCAGGGAGGGTATCAAACCACAGTAGCCAATGGCACCGTGGTATCCTCCTTGGTGACCCTAAAGGCATCCAACAACTTCATGCCCCTTTCCACATCACCCGTCGCTCAGGCATCCAGTGCACCCGCACTTGCACGGCATACCATGACTCTTACCACTGACGGACAGGCGGTCATCCTAGGAGGGATCAATTCGCAGGGAGTGGTCGCAAATCTGTCAGTTGCCTATGTTCTGGACACACAAGCGAACAGTGGCGCATGGAATCCTGTATCCTTGTCTGGGACCCCGCCAGACCCACGCATGTCTTTCTCCACGGTCTTAGTTAATGCAACCACGATGCTGGTCTTTGGCGGCACGGCCGATTTCAAAACTGCGTTCACGACTCCGTTCTATCTCGATTTGCCCACATGGACTTGGTCCTCGCCAGAGGCCCAAGGCGACGCGCCCCATCGCTGGGGTCACACTGCCACGATGGCTGGTACCTCAATGGTGGTGGCCTTCGGTTAGTCCACCCTTGATAATCACATCATAATTCCGGAAATAGCTTTATATTCGCACCAAGCTAACATTAGATCGCTGTAATGTCTACAACATAGGCACATCACCTCAGGCAGCGTCGGACCCAAGTAATATTGCAATCCTTGATACAACCTCTAATACATGGACACAGCGGTTTCGGCCAGTGGGGATGATGAGGCCAGATTCTCAAGATACGAACAATGGTCTGAGTATCGGCGCAGTCCTTGGAATCGCATTCGTGGTCACATTGCTCATTGTCGGCGGTGCATTCTACCTGTTGGTGCGTCGTCGCAAGCACCGTACGCGCAACACCATGGCAAGGGAGTACATGGGAGACCAGACCGCTCGATCGGCTATCAAGAGACAAGCGAGCGAGAGCTCAGGTTTCTTTGGAAAAGCAGGTTCATTCTTCGGCATGGGAGCCAAAGCACCGGCCAGCTCCAAGCGGTATTCGGATATGCCAATGTACTCTAATCCCATGGCCATTACCTCCCGCATGACGCAGATGGGATACTCTCCTCTTAGTCTTGGCTACCCTGAGACGGTTGTGCAACACGGTTGTGGACAGGTCTCTGTTTCAGGTTACATCTACCCCAAGCAGGCTTGTGTAGAGACGGAAAAGGAGCCTCAGGACGGACAAGAGACCGCGATTGTCTACCATATGCTCACACAGGCGCAGCAGGAGGCGCTCAAGTTGAGTAAGCAGCCAGCAACCAACAAAGACAAGAACAAGAGCAAGCTGTATCAGCTGGACTCTTAACATATACACCTATGATAGAATTAAACCCACCCATGTACATTTATTGCCTTTCATCTACTCCGAACCGAAGAACAAAAAAAACCTCACTTTGTTTCAAAGGTTATATCCAGACACAGGTGCTATTTTCACCGCACTCCTTGAAATTTGATCATTGGTCATCATCGCTGAAGCACCGCGTTCTAATTGGACGTCGCGTAACCCGCATGTTTCCAGTTGATTGGCTGAACCGCAAGCAAACCATCAAGACGGCACAGCAACAGCTACATATGAGACGCGATTGCTTGACCGCCTCTCTCGCGGATGCTCTATGATGGGTGAAAGGAATTGTGAGCTCCTTAGGTTGTCGTCGCAAACCGCTGCCCCTACGTACTACCGAATTCCGGTCCCCTCTTCCATTGCATCTCCCGGTGCGCGCAATTGTACTCCTCTGTGAGCAGCTTTCTAATGCACTCAGCAAACAAATATCATTTTTCTGTACCCCCTCATACACCATGTTTCATGCGCTGCCACCACGTCTTTGCTACATGTATGTCTGATCACCCGCTCATCGCATGTGGTCGGAAGTATAGAGCCGTAGCCACGAAATGAATCCCATTCAGAAGCCACTGATGAGAGCCGATCGTTATTCGGGCTTATTCCAGTCGGAACAGGTCTCGGGAAGCAGTTGCCACCAAACCTCAAGGGGGGAAGAGGGGAAAGTATGGACCTTCCCGTCTTTCACCCCATGATCGGTCGACCGACATGTCAATAATATTCTGTCGTTTTCATCAACGCAGACATTTGCTCCAAGAACAGCTATCCGGAGGGACGCTATCTGCATAGAAGCCAAGTGAAGATTGATCGCATGTATTGCCCTCCATGGTTTGTCGCACAGTAGGAAATAGGCAACAGGCAACTAAAAAAAGAAAAAAGGATGTTTGGGGTCGACTTTGGTCATCTCAATGTTTACAAGTGCCAACGTAGTGCTATACCTTTCTTGATAGACTATACCTCATACAAAAAACAATTGCCCATCCATCTTGCGGAGGAAGAAAAAAAGAAAAACAGATGGAAATAGTCATGTCGGCGGACAAAACTTGGTTGCACAGAAGAAATTGGCAGATTCGGCGTCAATGGGTTGGATCTGTCAATCCATAGGCTCTTTCGGTCGGCCAAACCAGAAACGACAAATTCCATGGCAGATAAAATGGGGTTTTTGAGAGGAGTCAAAGGCTCTAGTAAGACCACAACAACTGGGCCCTCGCCTTTTTTTTTCTCCGCCTTGTAGTGCAATGTTTATTTCTTCATGGGCTGATCTCATAATCAAATGCACTCATCGTCCTCCGCTTTGCTCACATCCACACGCGTTGGTGCGAAAAAAAAAGGTTCAACATGTTCGTCCAGATATCTTTCCTTCTTCCTCCCGCTTCCAAACCTTCATAATTTACTCCGAGGAGAGGCCCAAGCTGTTGACCCTGTTTTTTTTTGTCTCATACTATTATAAATCGCTCACATAAAAATGTCTGCCTACGCACATGGGCTCCGTCAGGTCAAATCACCGACGTTAATCTTATGGATGTGCAATCTTGGTTGTACCTCGTTCAATGCAAGGGAGGTCTCGACAATTATGTTTTATCCACCTCATGCCGCATTCTGTTACCTAACTCGTCTCTCTCCCTATCAACTTATCCAGCTGAACACAAAGTTTGGTAAATCTCAACCACGATGGTAATTCATGCAAAGAGAAAAAAAGAGATGAACCAAAGGGGGAACCCGCATTCCTTACATGATTGAGCTGCTTTCCTTTGCATCCTTTTAGACCCCTCCCCTACTGATTGTCTATGCCCCTGACATTTTTTGTGGAGGTCTTTTCTGAAATGTCTGACACGTTCTATTTTTCGCTCCCTTGCTTACAACTTGGATGGTACTCTCGTCACCTCTACGCGAGCATCAAATATTTGATGGGGACAAGACGGAAATTTTTGGCGCCCGGGCGGATCAGCTGGTCACCATTCCCTGTTCCATGGCGACCGTTTGCTTTGTTGTGTTAACACTCTGGGTAGAAGTGGAAGTGCTCATCTTTTTTGTGTATGCAAGGCATTACACCCGAATGAGCCCCACTTAACCTTAACAAATGCAAACCAGAATGCTCATACTCAATGAAGAGGGACAGCCCACACAACAATATTGGGCGGCAACCTTGACGTCGTAACCAGAAGACGGATAGAAAGAGCGCGAATGTATGCGCTTGGAGGGCATGAGACACGTGGTGTTTGATGTTAGCAAGCTATAGATGGCCTAAAGCATTAAAAAAAATGGGATCATACACTGGACTAACCTAGTGAGGAGTAGTGATGAGGGTGATTGCCGCTGTAGGGCGCTGTCATTCAGAGCCACGCTATTTTCATCTAATGCTTTTGCGCTCACAGTTCCCCTCGTTTGTACCCTGACAGGCATGCACTGCAGGTTTGAGGGGGGAAAGGCGGGAGTATTTGCTAGCTTGAAATGCACAGGTATAATAATAATTACATAAGGGAGCGCAGGTTTGGGTGGAAATAGTCCAACCAAAATCAGCGGAAGCAGGAAAAGCGCATGCTTTCGTTCTTGCGAATAAGAGAGTCAAGATCTTTCGACCTCCAATGGTCGCGGCAAGATAGCGGCTCCTGGTTTTACAAATCTTGATTACTCACCCCAAATCGCGCCCTATTTGCTCTACTGAAGTGCTTTACATTTCGTTCTAATTTTTTTTGTGGTACCATCCTTGCTTATTAGATGCATTGTGCATGCTAGACTCTATCCTATAATTCCACGTACCCTCGCTCTCGAGGGAACAACAGCGGACGGGAAGACGTCAAGGACGAATCGGGGAAGGATAACAGTCGTGCATCTTTCTTTGCAAAACGGGAGGTTTATGTTCGCTATCATTTGGACTTGAATTATGTCCGCAAGCCGTGCTGTGTTTCCAAAGTGAGCTCTTCCATTTTACATCCGCTACTCATGGACTTCACGACAATTGAAGATGCTTGCTCAGGGGATGTCTTGTGGAAAGTACAGAACGACGAGCAGCTGAATTCTTTATTTAATAAGATCTCGGTGTTGGTTGTTTGCTGTGCTGTGTTCTTTCATTCATGAAGAGCGTACCATGGCCGATCCTCCCTTTTTCATTTCGGCCGCTTGTTCCAAGGGCTTATGCTAATAAATATGACTTTTTAATGGTGGCGAGCAAATGATACAAGCAGACAATTCAACGGACTGGAGGAGATGAGGCGGTGAGACGAAAGAGCTAGGGACTGTACCTGAGGAGGACGAGTATAGATATATAAATAAATAAGATCAGGACTGAATTGGCGTATTCTACACATTTACGCATTGAGGTTTCTGTACCATTTAGACCTCCCTCTGTTGCTTTGCAGTATGAGCATTTGTCTTTGTTTTTGCGCGCTGGTTTTGTGGTGTTGCTGTGCTGCACCACCGGCATATATTCAGTTCTTTCCCCCTGCCTGTCTTAATGGTATTCTGAATACATCCGACTGAATGAATGGGAAGCGGGGGAGAAAGGGGAAAAAACAGAGAGAGCATTGCATTTTTTTTTTTACTTTCACTCACTCACTCTTTCTTTTTTCTTCTCTTTCCCCCTTTTCCTCTCCTCCCATCCCGCGTCCACCTCCTGCCCGTCCATCTTCTTCTCATTTCTTTTCGCTTCTCTCTCTTATTCCCCTCTCTTTCCCTCCTGCTATCTCGCTCCAACCCCTAGCCGTCAATCTTCACCCGTCAACGTATGTTTCCCGCTCTTTGCGTCCAATTCGTTACTCGGAGTACTATCCCCTCTTGTTCCCTAGCCAATTCAACTGCACGTCCAAAGAGACCAGCCATTCCATCGACATCTCTTTCTCCGAATGTTTCTGAGAATGTGAAATTCTTGATTGTATTTTGTTTCTGGCGTTGATGTCTCCCCCTTTCTCCCCCCAGAGGGTAATAGTCTCAGATTACTTTCTCAATCTGCTGTTTCCTTGGCACGTCCCCCCCTGTCCCCTTGTCACCCAAAGTTCAGGTACACTTACTTAACACAACAGCATACTATTGAACCTACGCATACATCCCATTCTATCCTCACCCTCCATGCATCTCTCAGCAGTCGGGGCGCCAACCAATCTGCTTACAAAAGGCACGTCGCCCTGTTCTTTCTCTCGTGTGATCCCATTACTATTATTACTATTATTATGGTTATTGTGTTGTGTTATCATATATTATATTGTACTATATTCGCATCGCATTCAACAACAGATTACGTCCCACATGCACACAGCCGTGGCGGCTCTCTGGGGAAGAAGAAAGAAGCGAGGATGGAAAGGAAACACACTGTATTACATTATAAGGGACCACCCGCAAGGGCCGTTGGGCCGTTGAAAAATGTAAAACGAGACAGCATACGGGAGGGGAGAGGGGAGAGGGGTGGGGGGTGGGGGGAGGGAGGGGGAGGAAGGGGTCCTGTGCGGTTGTCCCTGACCCAAGGGCGAGAATGAGCGAGAGTCTTTCTCGGTGGTCTTTGCATCGGCCACATCTGACCAAGACGGGGTGCAGGGACCATTGCCCTGACCCATCATCATCTCCATCATCATCCTTCTTCATCTTTCATCTCTCATCTCATCTCATCATCCTCATCTCTGTTTCCCTTTCTTTCTCCTGCTTACTTAGTGTCATCGTTTTTATTATTTTAGTTTCCGCTTACTGCCAACGCGTCCGGTCCCTCGCAAAGCGAACACAACAGCAAGCAAGGGCTCGTTTTTTGATCGCACAACACCTGCACTCGCAGCATCCCGATCGTCCCCCCGCCTACATTCCTCACCAGCAAACAAGCCCCACGCAAGGGTCAACCCCGTCCTCAACCAACCCTCGCATCTACACCACAGCTCGCCCTGTCATCCTCACTTTCTCCCCATCCAACTTCAGCTGCGGCACACTCACAGCCTCTATCCGGCATGCTCGGTCCTGGTCCTGGCCCTGCGCCTACGCCTTCGCTGACACTCCCTCCCCTCAGGGAGCTGGACAAGTCTCTTGGACCTGAATCTGATCATGGCCGCTTTCCTACTCACCATGCTGCCCCTCAAGGCCAGCCTCGGACACAGTCATCTGATCCTCATCTTCATCAACACTTTCATCAGCAACGACCTCACACACAAACACCACCGTATTCTCAACCGTCCTCTCAGCATGGTTACCCGAGCCATGACCAGATTAGCCGCTATTCTTCCTCTTCATCCGGATCGCTACCAGGTAAGATACGACTCTGATTTGGGAATGTTGGTCGACACAACAATGTATATTGCTCATGCTTATGCTAATCCACAAGGGGAAAACAGAATGCACCAACATTGAAGTTCCGGACAATCGACACTACCTTCTGTATTACGAGAAATGTGTGTCAGCAAAGGTCTACAGTTATACAGCGCTCGATCGCATCTTATTTTAACTCGTATTACCCATGGGGGCATTAATGAATTAATTATAGATTCGGCTCCTTCAACAACGACAAGCTCGAGTCTCTCGAGGGCTGACTCGCTATCAACCATGGAGTACCTGCAGTCCAACTCCCACGCACAGGGGGGTCCTCCTCATCGACGCGCCAGTCCCGATGCAAACGCGTCTGCAAACGCGTCTGCAGTCCAGGGCGCGACAAATGCAGCCAATCAGCAGTTAGATTCAGAATCCAAGACCACAGCCGCCACGGCAGGAACGACCTCTGACGCGAAAGATACCAGCAGCAAATCCACCGCAGAGCAAGGGCGCAACTCAAGTAAGCGCGCGGCCCAAAACCGAGCTGCTCAAAGAGCATTCCGTCAGCGAAAAGATCTCTATGTCCGGGAGCTAGAACGTAAGGCCGAGTTGTTGCAGGTCGCTGAGAGCCAACTGATCACCTTAGCCGCACGTAATCGCGAGCTGGAGGCCATGTTTGCAGCTCAACAGCAGAAGCAACATCATATGTCGTCGTCGCCCTTACCGTCGCCGCTTCCGCAACACGATCCCCATGGCTCGGGGCCGACAGGGACTACAGGACCGATGGGACGCGGAAGCGAATGGGATCGGGAACGAGAATGGGCTCGGGAGAGGGCTCCCTTTGAGAATAGCGGACCTTACGATCACTTTCACTCGCCCTCATCGCCCATGCGGCCGGCTATCGGACGCCATTCTTCAGCCCAGCATCTGCGACAGGCCTACAGCGCATCGTCGCCACCACTCTCGAATGGCTCGTCCTATAAGCACCTGTCACTGAACAGCAAGCTGTCGATGCACTTTCAGCAACAGCGACCAGACTCTGACCATGAAATCGAGATGCAAGGCCGGCCTCTCCGTCACCTTCACCGCCATCCATCCGAGTCCTCACTGAACCTAAGCCGGATAGGCTCTTTTCCAACACACGTCACCAATGATACTAAGGAGGAGGACTACGGAGTCGCATCGCGCATCCATAGCTTCCGCAGCCCAATGGATTCTCGTGGAGTCGAGATGTCGTCCCCGTCGTCCAGCAATAAGTCCCCGATGTCGGGCCCTCACGATACCACGATGCATCACTATCCAAGTTCCCCGCTTTCCCCGACTCATGAGCGGATGCCTCTCTATACCACAGCCCCGAATCCTCGATCGGCCGGCGGCACCAGTTCCGGATCCATCCCGTCGCCTACCATGGCCGGACATGGCGAATTACCTTTCGGACCTTCGTCCTCGTCTGCTTCGTCGCCGTATGATCTGAACAAGAAGCGGCCCAGTGATGGAACCGTCAGCTGGAGTGGAGGCACCGCAGATCTCTACAGGAACGCACAGGACGGGCTTGCACACCCGTACTATCATGCGGTCAAGAAACAATCCAGCTGGAGCTCACTCTCTGAACAACGACGACTCCATGCTGTGAAGAAGCAACCGAGTTGGGGATCGATCTCTGAACATCGGCATCATTGGCGGACCAAGACCGAAAGCCCCGAAATGATGTCTGCGGACGTACGGTTCGGTGGAAGCGCTCCAGCCCTGCCCAGGATTCCGGCACAGTTTTCTCAACAGCAACAATCACAGCAACAACCACAGCAACAACAGCAACAACAGCAGAGGCCGCCACCACCGCAGCAGCAACATAGTTTTGAGCGCGAGTATCCATCCTCACCAGCACCCTTTTCGTACTCACCCACGGCCTCCCATGCACAGCAGCAGCAGCAGCAAGGACAGCATGCAAGGCAGTCTTCGGATTACTACAGCCAGGCAAGACCGCCAGCACCTCCTTCGTCATCGTCGTATGATGGACATGGGCCTTCGGACATGGAAATCGTTCAAGAGGGTACTCCGGTCCCTAGTGGCAATAATGGTGCATACGGACACCAAGGGGGTCATGAAGCGGAACCGTATGAAGCTGAGCGGGAACGGGAGGAGCGGTACGGAAGGCCGGATCAGCATTCGCCCTGAACGAGATGTCCCTTTTAAGAAGGCGATTGTTGACGTCTGTGGGGAATGTATGAGGATAAGGCGATTTCTAGTGGAAGGAACGTCAAGTGCTGGTCAGTGCTTTGAAAGCATACGAGGGGATGAAGAGGGGAAGAAGGCGCGATATAATTGTAAAATATAATAATCTCAAAAAGCGACATTTTAATAAATAAACATCCAGCTTGTGTTTCCCTTGAGCTCTTTGTCTGCTCTTTGTCTACTCTGGAAGAATACTGCTTTTCTAATCAGTTGAACGATCGTACCGGAGGACGATAACGGCGTTTTAGGTATACGAGTATACGTTACATGGTCGTCAATTGATTTTATTTTGTGTGTGTAGATGAATCGCATGTGTGTGTGTGTGTGTGTGTGTGTGTGTGTGTGTGTGTGCGTGCGTTATGTGTGTGTATGGGGGGGGGGGGTCATTAAATAAAAAAGAAGCTGGAGAAAAGGACCTTTAGGAAGGCTGTCGGGCCATATCCAGGGCGACCATGAGCTCCATATTCTTCTCCATGATCTCTGCAGCAGCCTCTTCGGCCTTGGCCATCTTGCGTTCCAAAAGACCCATCTGGTCAGTCCACTTCTGCTGCCGCTTTTCGTACATCCTCTGGATTTCTTCTTTGTCGTCCTCCGATACAGAATGAGACTCGTTCGCCAAAGTCTTATCCTGAAGGGCCTTAGAAGAGGAAGGAGAAGAAGAGTCCAGCAAGGCTGCGAGATCAAACTCAGCGAGGATGGCACGCAGCCTTCGGTTTTCGCGTTCGACTTGTTCGATCCGGTATCGGTCCTCTTCGTGCTGCAACTGTTCGATCGCCAACTGTCGCTCGAGTGACTTCTGCGTCTGCGTCCATGCCTCCTTCTCATCCTCCAGCGTCGAAACCATCTGTTCCTGCAGAAACATCCTCTCCTCCAACGCATCGTTCCTGTCCAATTGTTCCTTCACCCGCATCTGAAGCACCTTCTCCCGCGCAAGAGATTCCTGTCGTTCGAGCCTCAAACTCCTCTCCAGTTCTTCTTTTCCATTGTTGCTGATGAGAGCCGCGGTGGCCGCGGAGTTGGATTGCTCCGAGAGCTCCGTCAAGGCGTTCGCGTGTTCCATCACGACCTTCTCGAGTACCTCATCATGATCTCGTTGGATCTGCTCAACCTCTGCGGCGTGTTCGGATTCGAGGTGCGCGAGTTTCGAGCTCAGCCGTTGGACAGTGTCCTGCAATGTCCGGTACTGGGCTTCTTCCTGATGGAGCCTTGCGGTCAGAGTCTCAACTTCGTGTTCGTGGGTCGAGCGTTCCGAACGCAGCGCGACAAGCTCTTGTTGAAGCGAGGTCATGGCAGTGATATCCTGACGGTCGTTCTGACCCTGATGAGAAGCACTCGAGTCCTCGTTCGAGTCGAGGGTTTGCAGAGCCTCAAGTTTGAGCTCAAGCTCCTCGCGTGCCCGCTGGTCCCGGGTAGCGATCTGTTCTTGCTCGGAAAGCAGGTCCCGAAGGCGTTGAATTTCCTCCTTACTGTCCGACACCTCCTTCTCCAAAAACGACCGCTCCGCATGTAACAACGAAACATCGCCCTCAACATATCCAGTACTGTTATTCGAAGAAGGGTGGTTGGACCGTCGCTCTGTCATCAGTTTCTGGATCGTCTGCTCCTTCTCGCTCAATTGCACCCTCAGTACCTCGACCTCCGGCTGAAGCTCCAGGGTCATCTCACCCGTAACCTTTGCCTGGTCTTGCCGAGCGATACATTCCTTCATCTGCACATCCCGCCATTCCTGAACCTGCTTTAATGCCAGCTGCAGCTTCGCGTGATCGTCCTGCGGATCCCTGAACGCGTGCTCCTCCAAAACCGCCACCTGGTTCACGAGCGCATCCCGCTCCAATGTCAGCTGCTCCACCCGGAACTGCAGCTCGCCACCATCTCGGACCCGACTCGAGAGCTCACTGCTGATCGTCTCCAACTCCTTCTCCAATGTGCTAACCCTCTTCTTCAGGCGCAAGATCTGAGACTGATGATTCGGCGACGCTGCGGCCTGCTGGTGTGGGAAGATTGACTCGCCCAATTCAGGACTCATGGACGCCAAAGACGCCGGCGTTGGCAATGAATCTTGACCGAGCCCGCTTTCAGAAAGTAACTGGGGTGTCGGTAGAACCAGCTCCTTACTTCCAGATGCCTTCCTCCGTCGCTGTGTCGCCATATCGCCCGTCAGAGGTGGTGGTGCAGATGTCGGCGGTGGCGGTAACGACGGTAGCGGTAGAGACGGAGGTGCCTGTTGGATCGCGCTGTCGATCGCAATGTTGTTCGCACTGCTGATCGAAGCAATAGATCCGGCTCGCGCTCTTGGAGTGGTCGGAGGCAAGATTGACGAGGCCGGTGGGTTCGGTTTGATGCGACGACCTGCGGGAGAACTTTTCCGAGCAACACCGGCAGGGCTACCACTCGTACTGTTAGCAGGCGCTGATATCGTGGGGATGGGCACAGGGCCCGTTGGAGGTCGGATGCCACCGCTGACAGGTGTAGTTGGTCGCGATCGCGAGAACGTGGGGGAAGCCGATCGATTGGGGGAGGCCATAAGACCGGCACCGTCGTCCATGGAGGCCAGGAGCTGTTGCCGGTTTGGGGGGCCTGTAGGGATAGGTATATTTTCTTCCGACACCATCCCCAGCGGAGTCGTGGCGCGTGGACGTGAGGACGGTGGACTGGGCATCAGTTTAGAGGTATTCTGGTTCCTGGACGCTTGGGCTCTATGCGGTGCTTGTAGTTGTTGAAGGTCATATTGAATCTGTTTGATTTGAATGTCAGCCTCGTCGATCTTCGGAAGTGTCGAGTGGCCGGCCGAAAGCTCACTATCATGATCGGTCATGTAGTGGTTTGATGAGGATAGAGCGGCGACTTCGTCGACATCGGATTGGCTCAGCGTATGACTCAATCTTAGCTGGGATTTGGTCGTCAAAGGTGGTTTCGTGCCGTTATAAGAGTTTCGGTCCGTAGCTCTCTTATTCGGTCCATGTCGCTCAGGTGCGTTAGGGGATGCCATTTGACTACCGCTGTCATTGTCAGCATGTAGTAAGGACTGGTTGCCCCTGGCCATAGCATTGCCCTTGATCAAATCATCCCGAAGCGCTACGCTCTCATCCTCCCACGACCGCCTCGTGGGGTTACCGACTGTTGATCCTAGGCGTGATACATCATCAATCGCCGGAAGAACCTGTACTGGCGACATGGCTTCACTGGGCGAGTGCTGCACACCACTGCTTCGTCTCATCTGATTAGTAAAGAGCCTGTTCGGACCTTCACCAAACGAAGTCGGTAAACTGCTTCTCCGTCTGAGCTTTCGATCCTCTGCAGACACTGACAAATGACCCGGCTGAGAACTATCGGGACTAGGGAGTTGTGGCATAGGCTCAGAATACAACTGCTGCTCCTGCTGTTGCTGCTGTTGCTGCTGTTGCAATCTCCGTGTCTGGCGGGCCATTCTCTCAGTCCTGGCCTCACGATCGTTATCAGCTCGTCTCGGATTAGTGCGAGACTCCTTGGGAATGGTAGGGCCGAGTCCCGGGGATGTCATCTTCTGCAGCATCTCCTCGTACTGATCCAGCGATGGCAGACCGTTGTCATCCGTGGACGCGTATTGAGTAGGAGCCTCCCTCCTCTTTGGAACCGACTTCTGAGCGGCTCTAGGCGATCCGTGTGGGCTTGTGACTTGATCCATGGATTGCATCAATGACTGAGATAGCTGGACTTCTTGCTGATAAGTACGGTTCATGGACGGGGGCGAGGCGTCTGAGGGTGTTTGTCGGTGCTGTCGCAGCGATTGCTGTTGGGAATAGTATGGCGCTTGCTGGTGATCAATTGCCTGGCCATCTACGATTGGAGTACCATAACTCTGATATCCCGGCGTATCGCCCGGTTCGGTGGCCGTCAGGTCCGAGCGAACTGTGCCGTTCGAGTCGGCCCGTGTGAAAGAGCTGGACTGGTGAGCATATGTGCCGTCCTGTGAATTCTGGTATTGCTGGTGTTGCCATGGATGCTGCTGCTGTAATGGATGTTGAGACGGCAGATATGCGTAGGATGAACTGTTGTTACTGAGTTGACTGACATGGCTCATATGGCTCATATGGTTGCCGCCGTGATTATAGCCATAGTTCATGCCTGCACTGAGATTACTGGCATTGCTATTGCTTCTGTTCCTGTTGGTGGAATACGAGGCGGAGGAGACTCGTGCTGGTGCTACTGGTGGCTCGTGAGAAGGCGCCAGGACAACTCCGGCGTGGAAGCCATGGCTATTGTAGGGTGTAGAGTAGGCTGCATTCTGCTGGTACTGCGAAGGATCTGCCGAGGCCCAGCTCTTGAAGGAGCTCACCGATTCGGTCGATGGTTTCTGTTGTGAAGAAATAAATGAAAGTCAGGAACGCATTTTTTTAAAGTTTAAAGCCTGTTAGTTTCAGTGCATAATCTATCGCGAAGGATTGATACTCACCATGGCCTGGTCATTATATGGGTTCCAATCGGTCGATTCGACCGGGATGTTGTGTCCCTCTTGGAATTGGCTGGGAGACATATATCGCTGCTGTTGCTGTTGTTGTTGATGACCTGAGGTAGTGGCGGTATTGTACCTGGAGGCCATTTTGGCGGCGATAAGAGACTGAGGGATTGAGGAGAAGTGAGAGCAGGAGGCGATGAAGAGAAGAAGAGAAGGTTATTTGGTCTTCATCCGCGAGGCGAGATGAGAGATGAGCGAGAGAAATGAGTCGAGTGGAGTCAAGTCGAGATGAGATGAGGAAGTGGAAGTGAAAGTGAAGGTGATGGTGCAGGTGAGAGGAGGTGGAAGAGAAAAGAAAACCTACTATTGGAAGAGGCACACTGCTCAGAGGTACAGACAGCAGACAAACAGACCACCAAGGAATGTTAGCGTTAGCCTAGTCTAAATTACTAACGTTGTAAATAATGCAGAGGGCGAATGGAAAAGACTACAATAAGTGTAATATGTGTTTGACTAAAAAGGATTCGCCCCCTTTTGGCCCTTTTTTTATTGCTGTTGTTGATGTTGTTGCGGCTGCCGTTGTTGCTGTGAGGAGGGATAAATAAATGAACGCAGAGCCCGGGGGCATCCATGTGTCTGGTCCAGCCCCGTCTGGCGTGCTTACCTCAGTGGAGGGCGCATTGGTCCCGAAGCCATGAAGCATAGCAAATTGTGAAGGTCTTCATTCTCCAGTCTCCGCCTTTAATTGCATTTTCTCGGTTTTCCTTTTTCTTGGCTTCAATTGCTTTATTAGAAAACCCAAAAGGAGAATCCCCTAGAAACACAATCATTCAAAGACACCATCATGGCTTTAATAAATCAAAGACGTCCTCGGTCAAGAACCAATTGAGTGTCTGCGAGTAGACGCCATCTGAGAGCCGACCTGAAGCACTTTATAGCCGTGTAAGTTTAAAAAGCCCTACCTACTCATCGGTCCAATCCGAGTCAAGTCCAGGCTTCTTGTACGACTGTCAGAGCATAGCATGCTGTTGCTGATGCATGCGGAACGCGCCTTCTATCCACAGTGGCCAACCAACCTACCCACGCCTCATCTTCTACGTGTTCGCCTAGAATTGTCTCTGATGTCTGGGTGCACGCGACTCGTACGCGGTCTGGGAAAGTTATTTTTAGATTTGTTGCACTATTCGACCTCTCACTTTTTAATCGACCTCAAAACGATCACCATTACCTTCCACGAGAATTGGATCATCTAGTTTGTCATGGCCTGCTGCTCATGTCCCCCTGCACATCCGCTACGCCCTCTTTCTGCAATTCATGATTCAATCTTACACATCAACGTTCTCCCTTCACAACATCTCATTTAAATGTCGACAGCCGTCAAAGGTCTTATCTCAGCCTGCCATGTCGCCATCTTTATCTACGGCTTCCAGCTCCAGAGGAACGATAGGGAGCTCTCCGACATCAATACCATTGGATTCTCAATCTACTGCTCCAGAGGAGCGGCCCTCTGCCTCGCATTTGACATGACCTTGATCATGTTGCCAGTCTGTCGCAAGCTGCTTTCGTATATCTCGCGCATTATCTTTGCCCTCCTCCACATCGGCCAGGGTACCATCTCTGAAGGTGATCATTCCGGCCTGACCAACTACCACAAATACCTCGCCTACCATGTTCTCGTCTTCCTCGTCATCCATGTGCTTGGTCATTGTGTCAACTTTTATCGTCTGGAGCAATTGGGACGAGGCAGTGCCATGTCGTACCACTTTGGTACCTGGGCTGGAGTCACAGGATACTGGATGCTGCTCTTACTCGGCATCATGTTCATCACTGCCCACAGGAATATTCGGAAGAGAAACTACGAGGTATTTTGGTACACGCACCATCTCGCACTCTTCGTCATGGCATTTTTTGCCTTCCACGGCTATGGCTGCTTTGTCAAGACAAACGAGGGCCAGTGTCGAGGCTACGGGTCATGGAGATACGTCGTTCTGACATCGCTGATCTTCCTGACTGAACGAGCCCTCCGCGCTTTCGAATCAAGACAGCCTATTGCTCTTTCATCGGCCATTGCACATCCGGGAGGTGCAATTGAACTCAACTTCAAGCAGCCATCGATTCATTACCGACCAGGACAGCACCTGTACCTCAACATACCCCAATTGTCGAAGTACGAGTGGCACCCTTTCACCATCACCTCCTCGCCCATCGAGCAATACATTTCGCTGGATATTCGACAGGATGGCGACTGGACAGAACAACTCGGGCGATTTCTCGGTCATGGACCGGAGACGCCTCGACTGGAGCAAGCGCAGGTGGTTCGAGATCGATCTCTGCTACCCTTGATTAGAGTCGACGGCCCTTATGGCGGCCCCAAAGATGACGTCCTGAACTTTGACCATGCGGTTCTAATCGGGACAGGGAACGGAATAACGACCTTTTCAGGCATCCTTCGACACATTTGGTAAGTTGTGAAGGTATTGCAGGCTAAACATAGATCGACAACCATGCGAATGGGCGTTACAGAACTAATTATTTCCCATATTCATTATGGTGACACCAGGTTTCGGCATCAGGAAACCCAGAGCTCTCGATTAAAGACATTGGACCTCTATTGGGTATCGCGCGACACCAACAAACTGGAATGGTTCCAATCCTTATTCTCTATGGAGCAAACGATGGAACTCTTCAGAACAGGATTGATCCGCATTCACATCTACTTTACGTCCTCCAGGCCAGTGCGCAATTTACCCCTCAGACGTAGCTCCACGATCCAGAGCTCTAAGACCGGAACCGGCTCTCACCCTCTGCCGTTGATACAGACAGGAATTACCATACAGGGGCGATATTCAGAGGACGATGACGAGCAGGGGGAGCACGAGGAGCTGCTGTCACCTCTGGACCGTCCGGCTGGCTCAGAGTCCCTCATCTCTCTTACATCGGTAAGGTCGCCACCGCAATCTAGGTCAGATGCTATGATTAAAACATCAGCGGCAGATACGAGTGCGATAATGAGGATATCAGAAAGTATGGAACAAGGCGAGCCAATCATTGGACCTGGTAACATACACTTTGGACGACCTGATTTCGCATCTGTGTTCGGCACTATGAAGAGTAGGCTGGCGCGAGATGGGGACGCTGTTAGATCAGTTAAAGTAGGGGTGTTTTATTGTGGATCCCTAGGCCTGGGAAGGACCTTGGCACGCGAGTGCCGACACTGCAGCAGCTCCCGTATCAAGTTTGTCTTTTCCGAAGAATAAATCAACCGAATAGATCAAAGATTGGATTGAGCAATGTTCGCAGTTGGTGGCAAACGGGTACCACTCACGTGAGATTCTGATTCCGCCCTGTTTTGGCCGAATTCACAGAAGCGGTCCCGAGAGTGCCTGAAGAAAAGGATCCAAGCGCATCGCATCGCAGCACCGCATCCTGCATTCCAGAACAAGGACAGAAAACACATGGCATCAAGGATTCGACCACTGGCTCCGGCCTTCAGAACACTGCCCAGGACAGCAGCAGCTCGCCTTCCCTCGACAGCAGCAACATCGTCCCTCGCAGCGCAGACTGCAGCTGCAGCAAGACGATCCCTTTCCCTGAAATCCTTTTTCACCTCCAGCAAGCCCAAGTCCGATCCATTCACTTCGCAATTCGAACCAGTCCTCGAGCAGGTTAACCTCTTTCATCCCCTCAGCAAGTCTCCCTTGCCCGCAGTACGCAGCAAAGCAGAATGGATCAACAACCACGGAACATGTCCTGTATGCAAGGAACACGAGCCCGAGGAGAAGAGCAAGGCACCAAAGTACGAGTGCCCGGATTGTGGATATCCAACCCACTGTAGCGAGGAACATTATAAGATGGACAAGGGGAATCATAAGCATGTCTGTGGGGTACTCAGGGAGGTCAACGAGGACGAGCACGACCTTCGATCTGGCCGTCGCATGAAGGAGTTTGAGTTCCCGGGTACGCAAGGGAAATAACAACGCGCGCAGCATGCAGGCAACAGTGGAAACCTAGATATTAGAATACTGAAATTCGGCTTTCTTTTTTCCCTCTTGTGTTGTGGTTTCTAGGTGCGCAGCATCGTGATGAGGCGGTCAACCTGTCAAATTGGGACACTTTCCTCTACACCCGTGGATTCCTCAGTATGAACTCGGAGCGATCGATGCGCCACGTCTCCCATGTCTTGACATACCCTCTCACCATCGGCTCGGTTCTCCATCAGTCTTCGCCATACCGCCTCGGAAAGGATCTCACTGTTGAGGGATTGAAGTCATTAGCTGGTATGGGCCGATTCGCGTGCACTTTTCTTTCCTATTGACGAACTATTGGAACCGGTCTGACAAATGCTGACATTCTGTTCCACAGCTCTTCGCCATACACTGCACCCAGCTATCATCGGAGGAATCACTCAGGCTCAGGATCTTCGCACGACAGCAACACACACCGTTCGCATCTTTTGCTTGGGAGCACGCGCAGAGTCTCACCTCCCACCCCACATTTACATGCAGCTCGCTTACCTGTTCCCCAACACAGCCTTCCAAATCCATTTCATCGGACCGGACGCGATCCCACCACACACAAAGTCGAAGGATCCCCACCAACATGTACACTACGAGCAGATGACATTTGTGTATGACAGTTCTCGCTATGAGGCCTATCACGCCGAGGCAGGACCCTTCAACCCTTATTACGACATCTTCTTCCTCTTCTCGCCCGGACTCGCTCACCCGGCCACCCGAGAGATGTGGAAGCCGACGATCCCACTCTTGCTCGACACCAAGTGCGCGATCTTTGGAACAGGATTCGATGAGAACGATGTGATGAACGATGTGAACGAGATTGAGAGTTCGGGATATGAACTCGACTGGTTGATGAAACCCAGGGAGAATGTGTTCAGGAGCTTGAAGCACGAGATCAATATGACGGACGTCCGTCAGTCGGCCCAGTGTAATTGGGGCATCTGGGGTATCCGTGGACGCCGATATGATGTTAGGCCTGCGGAGGAGTAGTCTTGCAGTCAGCTATTATTTTTTTTTGTTTTTTTTGCGGACTTTGACATAGACTTCCATCTGGGACCCTTTGTAAAGAAAAGAAAAAGAAAGAAAAGGAACCCGGCGTCTGCTTCACTATATCCTCCTTGGTATCTCCTCTAGCATTTTATCTCATTCTACATTTGAGCCGCAAAATAAAGAAAAATAGCGTGTCTAGACGCTATTCATTATAACCATTTATAATAGTTTATAGTAACGCCAAGAGCGAGAGGAAAGAAAAAAAACTGTCATGTATATGTGCGTGTTTGTGTGCAGGGAGGATGTGGCCTCTTGGTATAACTATGGTGCTGGCTACAGCTGTGCGTCTGGCTATTCATCAATATGCTGTCGAAAAAAAGCAGCTCCAGGCCGCTTTTAGAACAAGGACGACAGGGCGACAGCGTTGGTCGCAGCTGTCAGTGCAAGTGCTAAGGCTCCCTGACTAAAGATAGTACTGGCTCCTGCAGCCTGGAGCTGGGCACCCTTAGCGGTGTTCTGAACCAAGGTGATAGGGCCACTAGGTGTAGCCGCGTCCTGGGAAGTCGATCCTGTAGGGACTAACAGAGTAATCGGAGGCGAAGAAGAATCATATCAGAAGGGTATTCAAGAGTCGAACAAAAAAAAACGAAAAGAAAAGAAGAGAAAAGATTGCAGCAGAATGAACGAAAGGCTCGCCTTACCTATGGCAATAGCAGCTGCGGTGCCATTGGCAGCAGCAACGCCCTCGGTCGAGATTGTGAAAGTGTGAGTGTAATAATCGCCTCTGCCTGGTCCATCAGCGATCCAGAACTCGAGCGCGCAAGAGGATCCGCAGCTGACATTCGGGACTTTGGAAACAGTCAGCTTGTGGTCGCCGAGGACGACATCCTTGCCGAGTGTCCCGAGACGCTTATAGGCCGCTGGGTCTATATAGGAAAAAAATAAAAAATAAGATAAAAAATAAAAAATAAAAAAAGCGCATAGTGAGTTGTGAGATATGGTCTTTGGCGCAAGTCTCTAGAGTACTACACTGCATCGATCTTTATGCTTACCTCCGCCAACAAGGAAAATAGTGACAACATCCTGCTTGGATGTTGGGGCGCTCAGCCTCCAATGAATCTCCGCAGAACTCCCGATCTTCCAGTGGGTAGCTATCGAACGTACAAAATCGGTTGTACAAACATTTCAGATTTTATTTTATTTTTTTCGAGTTTTGGGTGTAAGGGAGCTGGTTTAATCATACTAGCAGTTGGGTCGGTGCTCCAGACATCTGCGAGGCAGGTCGAGGTGTAGGCCAAGGCCGCCAAGAGAAAAGACGCGCGGGTAGTGAGAATCATTGCCGTCGTATTCGTTATTCGTGTCGTGTCGTGTCGTGTCGTTGAGATGAGGTGAGATGAGTTGTATCTGTGGAGGGTCGTCAAAAGGTTGCAGAAAAGAGAAAATGCATAGCTGATCCATTTAAACGACTTTTTTATTAGTTTTTTTTTCTCAGGTATGACTATGGACGACGATGCTGCTTGATAGTTGCAATGGTAAGTAAAAAAAAAAAAAAAAAAAAAAAAGCCAAGGGCGTCCCTCCAGCTCCTTGTTGGCTCTTCTAACAATTGTATTGTATTTCACTGTGCGATAGAAGGGAGTGAAGGGAGTCAAAAAGGATGAGCGCTTCCGTCCACGTCTCCTTGAGGCGCTCGTATGCGCATCCCGCGTTTGTCTGTAGGAACCAATGTCCTATCTGAACATTCTCTCCCTCTCCCTCTGCCTCTCCATATATAAAAAAAAAAAAAAAAAAAAAAAAGCAAGGAGGTGCAGCCTCCATGCCCCGACACAAATGTTGCTCCCATGTCGCTTGAGCAAAATAAAGGGAAGTACAGAGGAAACGTAGAAAGAGCATGGGGCGCAAAACAACAGCCTTGGAATATCCGAAAATATATTAGAGTGCCTAGTTCTGGGTACAACAGGATCTGTCAAGGGAAAGCAACTGTCCCTGTTAGTAATTGGATCGACTCAGTTGTCAAGGTTGTCCTCGACATGGACATATGCTATACGGCTGTCGCGTTGATTCGATCGATCGATCGGCAGTGTAGTTTGCTCAGTGCTCAATACACGATTCGTAGTGATCGGTTAAAAGCAGTTTCCCAAGACGATTTCTGGTATTGTACGACTTTCAGTGCTATGTGGGCATAAAAGATAAAGAGTAGTGGGGTTGTGCGTCAATTGTGTACACGTACCTGCATGCAGCCTCAACAAGGTCCCAGGAAATCAACAAAGTCAGGACACGGAGGCAGGTAGTACAGTACACGCCATTGGAAAATCAGATTGTGCGATTAAAGTCCAACCCCATGAAGCTGAGCAAAGTTTTAACCGTGGTAAAAAAAAAAAAAAACTTTGTGCGTCCAAAAATGTTCGATTTATCAGAATACTGCCGATAAGTCCAGGAGAATGGATTGCAATGTTCCTTTGTGCATGTACAGTACCGCTCCATGGCCGCAAGATGATCGCCCGTCAATTTGCCACCAAGCTGCTAACGCGACAACAGGCAATGGCGGGGACATCGTTTATGTATGTGCCTGGAGCAGCCAATGGGTAAGCAGGGCAGACAGTACAACGAAACAGCAGGTAAAAATGCCATTGGGCAAAGTAGAAGGAAAAAGCTACTGGGTGGGCGGGCGGGCCATCATCGTCAGCAGGGTCTATAGAAACGTAAATTTCGGTACAATTTTGACAAATAATACAGTCGGATCCCGCATCACATATTAATGTTTTATCCGACAACAGACCCCACTGATCCCCTTTATAAGAAACGCAACCACCCCAATTCCCCTCCTCCTCTTCTTTTTCTCCTTCTTCTTCCCCTTCACTTATATTACTTGCAACCCCTCCTTCCTTCTGATCTTTTGTTCATAAACGGACGCATCATCGTCAGCCAAAGGACCGACGACCACCAGCAGCAGCAGCAGCAACAACAGCAATAAGCAACCACGTCAGTGTGTGTCAGCAGGGGCACCAACAGTCGCTCATCCATCACATCGGGGTCAAGCACAGGCACAAGCACAAACAATACCAAGTCGCCAGTCGAGTCTCCACCCTCCCTTTTTTCTGTCCCAGTTGACCCGTCTTCTACTTCTTTCTCCCTTTCACTTCATTTTTGCCATTTAACTCGATACATTCCAACATGCCAGTCTCCTCCGTCCTCGCCAGTCCGGCTGCACAAATCGTCCAGACTTACCTTAACAACCCACGCCTGAGCAACATCAAGAACCTGGTCTTCATCATCTTCATCTACAAGCTCCTTTCATTCCTCAACACCACATTCGTGACCCATGGACCCACAAGAACTTACAAAGAGCTCAAAGTTTACCTAAGCGCAGTATGTTATCTTATCAATTTCCCCCCCAAATGCATGGCATGATGATGGGCGCTGGATTATTTACACCCCGGAAAAAGGAATCACCTGGAAAATGGGATACTAACATTTCCCTCATGTGAACGATCCATAGCTCGCCTTCAAATATGCCAAGATGCTCCCTAGTGTAAAGGAAAAACTGAATCGCGAGCTCGGAAAGGCCGCCAAGGATATTGAGGACAAGGTCGCACCTCAGGACGACAATTTCCCTCGCTACACGATCCTACCAGAGCGAGGATTCACAGAGGAGGAAATGACTAAGGAACTGGAGAGGTAAATGGCAGTGAATAGAGTTATTTTGAATTGGGACGTTCTGGACTCTTGGGGATAAGGAATGCAGGAGCAATTGCCATAAGATGCTTATCTGTAGAAAACTTTGGACGAACGAGTTTTTTGTGGGTCAGGACAGGAGTAGCAAAATGCAATTCGCCAACTCAGCCATGGACATCGGCCTTGTTTCACGAGTTTGTTTTTCTACCTCTTGGTGCGACCAGGAAACTCTTAGTAATGCTAATTTATCTAATTTATTTTATCGCATCTTCTACAAACAGATATAGCGAATTGCCCCACACTCGCTGGGAGGAGGGACGTGTCTCAGGAGCGGTATACCATCACAACAAGATCCTCTCAGACTTGGGAGCCCTCGCATACAGAAAGTTCTCAAGTGCCAACCCATTGCACCCCGAGGTCTTCCCAGGAACGAGAAAGATGGAGGCTGAGGTGTGCGCCATGGTGTTGCAGCTCTTCCATGCCAGCCCCAAGGCTGGAGCTGTCATGACCTCTGGAGGCACCGAGTCGATCCTGATGTCCTGCAAGACCCATCGCGACTGGGGCAAGGAGGTCAAAGGCATCACCAAACCTGAAATGTAAGCGCCGGAAAAAGCTACGGCCCTCATTTTCCCACCATAATGCAAACTGCTAACAACGAGCCAATGGTATCCTGTCGATGAAAATAGTGTCGCCCCAGTTACCATTCACGCAGCGTTCGACAAGGCCGCCAGCTACTTTGGCATGAAGTTGATCCACGTTCCTATCGACCCCGTCACGATGCAAGCCGACCTCAATGCTGTCAAGAAGGCCATCAACAAGAACACTGTTCTTATTGCTGGCTCCGCAGTCAACTACCCACATGGTGTTATGGATGATATTGTTGCTCTGGGCAAGCTGGCCAAGAAGCACAACGTTGGTCTTCATGTCGATTGCTGTCTTGGTAGTTTCATGGTGGCGTTTGCGGAGAAGGCAGGATACAAGTTGCCACCATTTGATTTCCGTGTCCCTGGAGTCACCGCCATCTCATGCGACACTCACAAGTATGGATTCGCACCTAAGGGATCTTCGATCATCATGTATCATACCAAGGAGCTCCGCCGGTACCAATACTTCAGCATGGCCACTTGGCCCGGTGGAATTTACGCCTCACCCTCCATTGCTGGCTCTCGTCCCGGCGCTCTTATTGCAGGATGCTGGGCTACGTTAATGCACGTCGGACAGGAGGGATACGTTAAGGAAGCCAAGCACATCATTAGCGCGCAGATCAAGGTTCGCAAGGCGATCGAGACCATTCCCAGTCTGTATGTCTATGGTGAACCCAAGACATCAGTCGTGGCCTTCAATTCGAGAAAGTACAACATTTATGATGTCAGTGATCAGTTGTCAAAGCGCGGTTGGCACTTGTCTGCACTGCAGAACCCTCCGGGCGTCCACTGGACCAGCACAATCCCAACCGCTGATGCCGCGGATGAGTTTATTTCAGACTTGCAGGAGGTTATGAGCGACTTTGAAGCAGGAAAAATCACAGAGACGGGGTCGACAGCAGGCATGTACGGTATGGCCGCAACGGTGCCTTCTTCGGTCGTTGCCGAGGTTGCCTGTGCCTTTGTTGACGCTCTTTACAAGCCGTAAATGATGAGATGTGTAAAAATAAAGAAAAATGAAATTCGAGTCTGGACCTCGTGTCGTGAGGTTATGGGCCATCAAATCCGGCATGTATGCACATATGGAATGAATGCATCGTTGGGGGTCTGCTTGCATCAAAGGAAGAATGCTTGCATTAAGAGGGCATGGAAACGGTTCTTACGCGTCGTCATCGAGGTGCTCTTCCGCAAGCTGCATTCAACACACCCAGTTCATTGCCAACTACTTCACACGACATTCAGCACTCCGATCCCTGCATTTCTACCGAATGAGCTCACAACCACGTCAGCGGGTCATTGCACTTTACAAGCAGGTAAGCCATGGAATAACTAACCTGCTCCGCTTGGTTGCTTAGCCGGCACCCCGCGCCCCTCGCTGTTGGGAGCAATTGGATACTTCTGTTCCAACAAACATCCTTAAGGAACTGTGATACCCGGAGACGACAGCGATACAATTAGACGCATCATGCTAACCATAGTTGCGTTGCTGACCCGTCAGCTATCATATCTAGGTCGTGAATATCCAGCAGGTTCAGACTACTTCCACAAGAAGCTGAAGACCGCATTCCTAAAGAATAAGGATCTGAGCGATCCAGCTGAGATTCAGAAGCGAATCGATCTTGGAGATTATGTCTGTAAAGGTTAGTATTTTGAAAACGCGTTCATGGAATCGCCAATTATCTGTTGCCGTTGCCCTTCTTTATTCTAATTCAAGCCTTGGTACGTTATGCAGAGATCGAGGCGATGTATCATATCAACAAGTACAGGGCTATGAAGAAGCGGTACTATGAAGAAAATCAGGCAGAGGACATCCAGAGCAAACTCGAGAATGCAAGCTGGGCAAATGCCTCAGCCAAGAAGTAGATCCAGCCCGCAGTTACGAGCACACAGAGCATGGAACAGCATAGAGACAATGCGACATAAAACTTCAATTGATCCATGTGTATATGTCTCAAGATTGTGAAATTGAATAGAGATGGCTTGCTTAGATCGTCAATACTCTCCATGCCTTGCCCGAACGCGTCTTTTTTTGCGTAGAACTAGACCCTTTATCCGAAAGATGGACCGTTCCCCCCTAGATTTGTAATGGTCTCTGCAGCCCCCTAGCTTGCTGAGCTAGAAAGCAGATAGATGAACAACAAGATCACGTTAAACAGCGGAATCATATCCTGTGCACGCGTGTTCACGCAAAAGGTATGCTCGGCATTTAGTTAGTCATCTTATCTTTTTTTTTGTTTCTCCGCGTTTGTTGTTGTGGTTGTCCATTCCAAGGCCGATGGTTGTTGTTTATTGGCGTGCGCCATCTTCCCCACCCACTTTATCTCGGACCCACCATCATCACGCATGCCCATGCTAGTCTACACTACTACATCACCCGAGTGAGCTCCTCTTCCCCACCCCCACCTTTTGTTTGGTATCATTCTCCCTCATGCGCTCAGGGCCATTGACCCAGTTTTTACTGCTTCCAAATTTCCTGGGTCACTAGCCAAAGTTGCCCAATCGGAAGACTTTGTGTAACCCAACTCCACTTCTTCATCTACTTTCTTTTCTCCACTCTTGCTGTCGCCTTTTGCTTTCAATATGAATGAGTCCAGATGTCTTTTTATTACCCAAAAACTGTGTGGAAAGTAGGGTTCCGAACTGGACGTTCAACAAAGGATTAGGCGCGGGAAGAATCGTTTGAGGGTGGATCGAAAAAAATGCCCTTGTGTTCATGTTACAAACAGAGGACCGCTTGAAAACAAAATGATGGCAGATGGTATCATTTTATCCTGCAGCTCGCTCTCTCACACCTGCTGTCTCCATGTACTTCGACAACGTCTGACTACTACTTCGCAATGGATTTTGAATCCTGGTGATTCAGGGATTGACGAGTACCGATTTCGCTATGTGGGTTCCAGAACCTCTGTGCTCGTTGTTCTCATGTGTGTGCGTGTCTTTATGCAATTTTTTTTTCCTCGCCCTAGCTGCTTGCCCAAATGCTCACTTTCTTTTGTGTTCCCTCCCTTTGGTTTACACACTCAGAGGCTTGAAGGAAGGGACTTTGTACAGCTTTTCGATTGAGTCGCGGGCTTGTAAAGGATCATTTAGGCATTTTTGTTTTTGTTTTTTCTTGTAGCTGAAGCAGACTACTTTAACCTTAGTCTCAGGGCGCTCGATAAAGAAGGAGGGATCCTGCAGGACCAGGCTGTCGGAAGTACAGACCGCAACGTACGTTCAACAGAGTACATCCAGCGGACACATCGCACTACTCTTTTTCGTATTTAAACACGGCTGTCAATTCTCTTTTGCAGTTTTTTTTTTTTCTCTGTGCTCCTCCCACGCCTTCTTCTGCACCTTATCCTTTATTTTTCTCCTCCTCTGGCCAAGACTCTTGACTTGTACACATATTGCCTCGCGCTTGCATTACTGTAAATCCAATGTCTGAAGTCCTCCCAACAACGCAGCCCCAGGATAACCATCAGCACGATGGTTACGGCTCAGCGGTGAAGGAGAATGTCAAAGAACGTCTGGTCTCCTTCAAGTCCGGGTTCCGTCTTGGAGAGATGAGCGGAGCGCTAGGTGATCTGGGAACGCTCCTGCCCATCCTCCTGTCCTTGGCTCTCACGGGCCAAGTCGATCTGACCGCCAGTTTGATCTTTGGAGGCGTCTGGAACATCCTCACCGGCATCATGTTTAGGATCCCCATGTGTGTTCAGCCCATGAAATGTAAGTCGAACGATCTCCACAATCAAATACCCATCTCGACATTTGGTGCCTAAGGGGTTTACTGACAAAGGTTATTGTTTTGCTTTCTCTAGCTATCGCCGCGATCGCATTGACGAACCACATGTCTCTGGGTGCGCTCATGGGCGCCGGCATGTCCGTCTCGACCGTGATCTTCGTCCTCGGCGTGACCCGAACCATCCATCTCGTCAAAAGGTACACCCCCATGGCCGTAATCCGCGGTATCCAGCTCGGAACCGCCGTCTCCTTTGCAGGCAAGGCCGCCGATCTTGTGAAACAGGCAAAGACCTTCGGTGGCGATGGCTGGGACTGGGCCAACAACTACGAATGGGCTATCGTTGCCTTCATCATCGTCTTCATGTTCTACTACCGCGCCAAGCGTATCCCTACCGCCATGATCCTCTTCGCGATCGGACTTATCATTGCCTTCATCAAACTCTACACTAATCCACCTGCCAAGGCCGTCTACCCCAAGATCGGCGTCTACACCGTCTCGGTCACGGTTCCGACTGCTGAAGAATTCAAGCACGGGTTCCTGTCCGCTGGTCTTGGTCAGATTCCACTCACGGCATTGAATTCTGTCATCGCCCTCGCCGCCCTGGCCCAGGACCTGTTCCCAGAGCGCCCTGCAAGCACACCTACCATCTCCATCTCGATCGGCCTGATGAACCTAGTCGGCTGCTTCTTTGGCTCCATGCCCTTCTGCCACGGCTCCGGTGGTCTCGCTGCCCAGTATCGCTTCGGTGCCCGTACTGAAGTCTCCATCATCGTCTTGGGAACCCTCAAAATCTTCTTTGGTCTCTTCTTTGGCTCCTCGCTCTTAGGCCTGATCCAATGCTTCCCGACCGCCATCTTGGGCGTGATGCTCTTTGTCAGTGGTATCGAGCTCGGTGCTGTCGCACGTACCGTCAACGATGGCGTCGCCAGCGACGTGAAGCGCCATGCTAATTTCATCATCATGATTACGACAGCCGGCATGCTCGTCGGCTTCAAGAACGATGGAATTGGTTTCCTGGGTGGAATGGTCGTCGCCATTTGCTTCTACGTCGGAGCGCGTTTTGGTGGATCCATGGATGAGGATAACACTGGTGTCATCCCTGAGCAGCAGCAACAGGAGCAGGCGGCTCTTCAGGCCAACTCGACTGCAAGGAACAATGACGAGTATGAGGATCCTTCTATTCGTAAGGCACCCATAGTGGATCCTGAACAAGTTGAGGAGCCAACTCATCTGGAAGAGACGCGTCCCGCGCGCACGTAAAACGCGGTCTACCTTATCTAGTGCACATATCTTCATAATATACATTCTTGTCAATCTTCGGTCGAGTGGATTTTTTTTTTTTCAGTCTTTTGTTCAGTTTATTCAGGCAGTAGTGGCAAAAAGATAGGGCGGAAAAGAGAAAAATCCATGCAAACAACAGGATTGAGAGCACAGTACTACAATTCTCTTTTAACCCATGGGAAGACCGCACATCTCGCAATTCTCGTCCCCGTGTGTGTTCAAGAATGTACAGTGACGACATGTCCATGGAGCAGTGGCAGATGCGCCCGAAGAACCGCCTGCACCTCTGCCTGAGGACGACGAAGAACCCTGCCCTCCTCGGGATGAGCCCGCAGACTCCTTCAGGACCGTCAATAATGTCTGCCACCCTGGTGTCTGCACGAGTTTGTTGGCATCTTCCTCCTTGTGCAAAAGCGCGACGCGGACCAAAAGATTCATCTCGTCCTGTGAAAAATTGTGAGTTGGAATAGTATGGATGAGCGATCGAGATCCAATGTAGTATCAGCACATGCAATTTGCAGCAGAAAACATAAAAAACTTACTGTATCGTTTAGAATACCCATGCTGCGGGCGAACAGCAAAAAGTGAAAGTTAGATGCGAGTTCAACCAGATTTCCAGACTCCAGATACCGATGCAACGATGCCGCATCCTGCACAAATGCCCCGACTCTGTTCTCGATAGGAAAGTCCTTTGGTGATTTGAACATGGGAGACGCCTTAACGGGGAAACCATGTGTTACCTATATTGTTGCAATTTTGAAAGATCAGTCTGGGCGATGAACCATGCATTCAGCATTATAAAAATATACCCGGTTTAAGCAGCCCTTTGCCCCTTACGTTGACAAGAAGGTACTCGACCGGGAAGGAGGGTTTGGCATCCTTCTGGACCACAAGGTTGTACTCGTTCTTATACTTGAAAAACACGTCGGGAATGTAGCGATCAGTCGTTGCCTCCCTTACGCGCATGATGCCTGGCTCCACACTGGGCTCTACGATATCAGCATCCACCATGCCAACACAGGTGTTGGAAACTTGGTACGAGGACACGTCGATGTTCCCCTCCTGATTTCCACCAATAACGCATGTGACAAACTTGGACCCGAAGGTTCCTGTGGACGAGTATTTGGTCGCATTCGGGTACTTTTGTTGCATCACCGCCGCAAACTGGCATTCCTGTGACGAGAAGAAGTACGAGTCGATATGTCGTTTACAAAGGACCGTTCCCTTGCCAGAGCCATCATCTGTCAGGTCTGTGTAGATCATACCCACGCGCTGAAGTCCACAGGCGCCTGCCATCTCATCTGCCCTTTTTTCTCCGTAGATAGGGTCCTCCAGCTTCAATCCTTCGCTGTCGCCCTCTTGTGGGGGCTCATAGATCGCTTCTACTACTGCTTTGATGCCGAGAGGCACTTCTGAGTAAGGCTCATATCTTCCATACATGTAGCCGAAACGCTGAAGCCCAGTCGTGCGCCAATAATTGATGAAGTTGTCGATGATAGTTGCGCTGGAAAATTCGACATGGTCCACCAATCTGAATGGCTGGAAACATAAGACAGACATAGATCAGCATCTCAAATTGCAATCTTGGAATGGTCAGTTCAAGCAATAAAAGTTGGGTTTGTAAGCCTACCTGTCGCTGCAAGGTGATGGCACTGGGTTGGCATTTCGTACAGATACTGGCGGGCCATGGTGGATGTCCAGAGCTGCAGTTGGTTTTGACCTTGTATGATGGCTCCTCGAGCGAGGGCAGAGTGATGTAGGAAGTTCCTTGCTTTTTGTCGTGTGCGCCCAATTTCCGCAAGTAGGCATGGAACGACAAGCTCTTGATCTTGTGCTCCTCCAAGTATGCTGGGTCGAAAGGTTCGAGAGGCATGCAGTAGTCGCACATTCCATTCGCGGCATGTTTGCAGCTGAACATCACAAACATAAGGTATTAGTAAGCAACTTCACGGTAACACTCCAAGCGTAGGCCTTATGCTGCCGAAACAGAGAAAGATCGATGACGACGTACAATTTCGGATCCTTTGGCCGCTTGATGAGTCCGTCCTGCGAGTCGAGGTAGTCGTCCACTGCATCCTGGACTACTGTCGAAGAAGATCTAGTGTCAGGTTGTACCGCAGCCTCTGCGAATCCGATATAGAGCAGATCGCCGTGCCTTTTGATGGCAAAAAGGGCAATGACAATTTAGTATCCCGAAAAAAAAAAAGATAAAAATCTCTGCGCCTCATTATCAGAAGCAAAAGGCAACATACTTGACGTTGAGCTGACCCAAGGTCTTTCCTGAGAGGCTATCCATTGGTGTGGCTCCTGCATTGGGCTGGTCGCTGATGGTGATGGTGGACGAATCCGTGATCTTCAGCTCCTTAGCGATCTACTCCGTATACCAAAAGAATAGTACAGTCAGCTATCCCACCCGAGATCATATATTGGTGCCTCTCAAGGACCATGCCCATACCTTATCTCGGAGAATGATAATATCATCGCTTGGGCTCACTTCTATGCGATGGGTGCCCTCTTTGCTTCGCACTCGAACAAGCTAGAGTTGACGCAGTCAAAAGGTCGCAAACGGCCATGTCAGCGAACAGCGCCAAGGAATCGCATGAAAAGCGGGGCATGAGCTTGCTGTCGTCGTCATTCTCATTCCTGGACAATGTTCCATTTGTCCTTACCATGATGTCGAGTGTGGTGTAGAGGCGGGGTGGTGTAATGGGAAGGTGAATGAGCTCGATGGAAGTTGCAGAAAAACGACTCAGGCATGCTGAAGAAGGAGTACGTAAGACCGTGACCGGCTGCAAACCGTAAAAAACGCGTTATTTAAAGTTTTATTTTACGAAAGGGCCACAGAGCCAACTTTTTGGCCAATCTTCCACGCGACGCGACGCACAGTGATGGAGCAGTGCCTGAGATCATGTCCCAATTCGCCTTCCAATTCAGTCATGGTATCCACAATGTCTTCGTTCAGAACATTTCCTCCCAAGGCCCATGCAAAACTGGCGTGAAACTGCGGATCTTCATAGAATGCTGGCTGGCAATACCGCTCTACTATCATATCCATCTCACTTACAAGACTCTCTATCTGTGCACAAAAAACCATAAAATCGCATGAGTTGAATGATAAGAGATAAGTTACGTCTGTGAGAAGGACGTTCCTAACCATGAAATAGTTACCTCCGCATGTCCAGACCCTACCCGTAGACTCAGGAATGACCGCGTCTTGTCTTCGTTGGCAAAACTCTGCACACCAGAAAACGACACGCTGAACCTTTATAAATGTGACAGATAGCTATCAGTCGAGATATCGTGCTGTACGAGTGCCACAATTGCTTTAGGACCTGTACCGTACTTCTTCCGTTTCTTGAAGGCGTCTCTGACATCAGATGCGAATCGTCCAGTGTGCAGCTCTTGCAAATAGAGCGGTTTCGTCAGGCTGATATGCAATTCCGTCGCGTCCTCTGAGGCCTCCGCTTCAATTGGGGTCGTGTTTTTGCTATTTTTTGAAGCAATCGATTCGAGCAACGAGACGGTGCCTGGAGCCGACTTTCGGGCGACCTTGATTAAGGTTGTCACAATATCGAAGAGCTCACTAGACAACTTCACTGATGTTAATCGTGTCAGGTAATCAGATTCTTTAACCACACGAGCGGTTTTGAACGGAAATATCTGTTCTGCTTACCTTCGAGATAAACATGTACTGGCCAGGAGCCGTCAATGTGGGCACGCGTCCGGGTTCGACCCTGGTGTCGCTCTGGATTGTCAGCAGGTCGCTCCCTGTCCCTGAAGAGGTCAGTCAATGAATTTGGAAGTGGTGGGAGGGCTATCTTGATCCTGAATAACAGTATGAGTGCTTCAAAGTAATTGGTACAACTACAATAGGACGACATTGGATGTGTGGTCAATCAGCATACCTCTTTGGGGGTACTCGCTCCGAGTCGTCTTGTATCGTACGTTTTGTTATGGATTGCTCCTTCAGCTCCATCTTCTTATCTAGGCTGAATACTTCCTCTTCTTCCTCTTCTGACGAGCTTCCATAGTCCACCAACGGCATTTCAAAAAATAAAAAATAAAAAATAGCGAGTTGGAGATGAGCAAGGGACGCCTTGACAATTCCTTTTTTCATTTATCCATTTTTGGTGGCGCGTAGGATGTGTTTTGATTTCTTTTTTCAAGGCACGTCTACTTTTTGAGCGAGCACACCTTCAACTCAACACATTATTGTCCCATCATGGCAGCTGTTCACCATGTCCCTGAGCACCTGTCCACTTTGGCAGACGTCCTGGGCCCTGATGTCGACATTGCCATACTCGAGAAACTACATGTCATCTCTGACGGAAACTTGAACCGCGCCATCAATCATTTTTATGAAGGAACCTATCATAACGCCACCATCCCAGCACCAACTCGAACGCAGGCGCCGGCGCCAGCAAATATCCCACAGCCTTATAAGAAAACAACACCTAATTCTTCCAGGGACACTGACCTCATACTCGAAGATTTGAGCGAAAATACATCCGGATCTGGAAGCTGTAGTGTCAAACGGAAAGCGTACGACTCAATCTTCCCCAAGTACCTCGGCGAGCTCACCATTATTGCCTTTGCACTTGGAGGGATAGTCAAGATCGAGGCAGGAGAGCAAGTGATTTTTGATAGAGCGAAGCCTAATCCACAACATCAATTCTCTCGGAAAAAGAAAGGATCAGGGTCCGCTACGACCGGTTGGGGCGGAAAGGCACTCAAGGAGAACAACGTCGTCCGGTTCACAAAGCAGAACGGATTCGAGATCGGAAGATTACAGATCGATACATCTCGTTGGGTTTCAAAGTTGATGGACTATGGACTTGCAGAGTTCCAGGGCACGATCATCTTGGCACCGCCAATACTTCAAACTGGAGCTGAGATTGTCTTATCGATGCGCTGTTACTTGACAGCGGCAGCCTTTACATCTTTCGGATCTAACCAGAATATCGTACCCAAGTCAAAGTCCGGCTCGGCCACGTTCGTGAATGAGGCACTTGAGACGGGGGGTGAACTTGAGCTCAAGTATCGGAAATACGCTGTGAACGCCATGTTTCGGGATCTAGCTTTGGCGCCTGTTGCCACCAATACCATATGTGGTCCGCGTGATCGAGGGATTGAGATTTTCAGCTCTACCCCAGAAGGATCCACACAGGCGTTGAATGGCGAGAACGAAGAGAATGAGAGCGAACCAGAGGTCTCGGACAAGGAACTGGATGTACTTTATGAGAAGGCTCAGCAACATGGACGGGAGTTTGCTCCGATGGATCCGCCTTCGACTATGACTTACATCTTGAAGCCATATCAGCGTGAGGCTCTGGCATGGATGCACTGCAAGGAAAATCAAGGGGAGTCGAGCGAGAAGCACAAGACCCTTCATCCGCTCTGGGAGGAGTACGAGTTCGCCAAGGAGGATGGCTATGAGCCCAGGTCGGAGGAACCGAAGAGGTACTACTTCAACCCATACTCAAGCGAGATGAGTCTCGAGTTCCCCACGAGTGACCAGCGTTGTCGAGGAGGAATCCTAGCTGACGAGATGGGCTTAGGCAAGACGATCGAGATTCTCAGCTTAGTGCACGCGAATAGCATGGATAGGGCGACCCTCGATTCGCCCGAGGAGGCCTTTGCGCGGCTATCGACTTCCAATACTCAACGGCGAAAGTTATCGCCAACGACGCTGATTGTGTGTCCAATGAGCTTAATATCTCAATGGAGGGATGAGGCTATCAATTCTTCGGACGGATCACTGAAGGTCGAGGTCTATTACGGTGATTCAAGAGACTGGTCTGACGTGACCTTGGTTCAGAAAAATGCGCCGGATGTACTGATCACCAGCTATGGAACCGTTATGTCGGAATTCTCGTCGCTCACCGGAGGGCAGGACCTCAACGACAACAGAAGGCCGACCAGTTTGGAAGAGATCAAAGCTCAAAACATCTGGAAAAAAGGAAGCGCCCTTTTTAATGGTAAGCTCGTTTGTCGGTTTCTAGTAATTTGCATGTGAGAAGACTGTAAGATGCTAACGCCTTTACACTTTTTGGCTCTTTTAGTCGAGTTTCATAGGGTTGTTTTAGACGAGGCGCATCAGATCAAAAGCCGGTTGACGAAGACAGCCAAGGCCTGCTACGCCATCAACTCTGTGCGGCGCTGGGTTGTCACTGGAACACCGATCCAGAATAAATTGGAGGATCTCTTTTCGTTGGTACATTTCCTCCGAGCAGAACCATGGTCGAATTTCTCGTTCTGGCGCACCTTCATCACGATTCCATTTGAGTCCAAGGACAAGGACAAGGCTATGAAGGTCATTACATCGGTCCTGGAACCATTGGTCTTGAGGAGGACAAAAACAACAAAGGACGAGAACGGAAACCCGATTGTGATGCTGCCAGAGCGCACTGTTGAGATTGAATACCTTCAGTTTTCTGAGCAGGAGAACGATATCTATCAGGCGCTATTCAAGGACGGAAAGACGAAATTCAACCACTACTGCAGAGCTGGCACAGTATTGCGGCACTATGCCAGCATTTTTCAGCTGCTCATGAGGTATGTTTGTCAGCCTGTTGTCTTCCCGCCCTTCCACATGATTCCCCGTTCTTCAAATCCACTAATACTGATATGGGATGGATAGGATGCGGCAAGTTTGCGATCACCCACTTTTAGTTGTAGGAAGGAATAAGCCGACGAATTCGTCAGAAGGAGGCATTGATCTAAAGGATGGCCCTATTCAACTGGAGGAACTGATGGCAAAATTCTCGGCGGACGGTGATCAAAAAGAGCAGACGTTTGGAGCAAGCGTTCTGCAGAACTTGATGTCGAACACCGGCGAAGTCCCAGAATGTCCAGTCTGCTTTGAAGATATGGCCGATGGAGTTCTCATGCCATGCATGCATGCAGCCTGTCGTAGCTGCGTACTAGATTATCTTCAGGTACGTAACTTCGACTCATGAGGAAGAAGATCCATCTACCAGCTTGCGGACTAAATTTTAACTTGACATTGCAATGCGACTTAGTTACGCGACGACAGAGGCGAGAAGGGAGAGTGTCCAGTCTGCAGGCAAGGTCCGATCACAGAAGCTGACCTGATAGAGTACTCCACGTCGGATGCAACAGAACAGAAGAATGAGGATTTCGACACTAAGTGTTCAGACATCGCGGCCGGCAATGTGCTCATGGCTGAAGGCGTTAAGGCTGAGGGCAATGGTGACAGCGGTAATAGCAATGGCGGTCGGGTGGTTCAGATTCGACGGAACAACTTCAAGTCGTCCGCAAAACTGGATGCACTCATGCAGGATCTTATTCGGGTTCGGAAGACGGAGCCAGACGCAAAATCTGTCATCTTTTCTCAATTTACGGGCATGTTGGATTTGATCGAGTCGATTTTGGTGAGGGATGGGTTCCAATTTTTGAGACTCGATGGGACTCATAGTCAAGCGACCCGTGAAAAGACTCTGCAGTCATTCAAGGCGCCAGATCACCCGGCTAGCGTGATCCTGATCAGCTTACGCGCTGGAGGCGTCGGATTGAACTTGACCGCTGCCAGTCGGGTCTACATGATGGTAAGTTAATCTCAGTTTTGGATTGTTCTTTGTGTCACAAAAGTTTTCTGACATGATGGTTGCCTGCGTTTTCTTTTCTTTTCTTTTTGAATTACTAATAGGATCCATGGTGGAATTATGCAATTGAGTCCCAGGCGATCGACAGAGTTCATCGCATTGGACAGACCAAGCCTGTTGTGGTCAAACGATTCATTATCCAGGATTCTGTGGAGGAAAAGATCCTGGGCATCCAAAGCCGAAAGAACGCACTGGCCTCAGGACTGGGCATGACCAAGATGGAGGCACAAAGCGCGAGAATGGAGGACTTGCAGGAGATTTTCTCATAGGCTACAGAATGCACCATTTCTTTCTTTCTTTGATCTCTTTCTTTTTTATTTTTTATTTTTTATTTTTCGGACGCAGCAATATTTTAACGCATGTATTTATATGAATTATTGTATGTATTTTATCAACATTCTCTTGAGGGAGCCGAGGCCACGGACCAAATAAACCAATGGCAGATTGCTTTTCAACTATTGTTCCTTGTTTCGAAAGAATATAACGAGCTGTTGTACTTGCAGCCTTGACGTGGGATGCGATCGACAGCATCCAACAAGACATGCAAGATGCTCTCAACTAGCTAGCGATGTGATGAGCCAAAGTCGAACCAGCGTATCATGAAACATTGTCGGTGCTCAAAATGCAGAACATCTGCGCGCGCGGCTGCAATTATTTGTTTATGCGTGTGTGTGTGTGTGTAGCGGGGAGGGGAAAATGCGTGCACAAAGAAATGTGCGAGCGGACAGTCGGTGGTCCAACAGCGTAGTAGTCTATGGAGGTCATCGGATTAGCGTCTTTTTTGTATGAATTAGGGCAGCAGAGGTTTAGACCGACACGGCTTGAGATGGTATCGAAGGATAGCCCTGTTCAAACAAACTTTTAATAAACACGAGTATAATGCTTTGTAGTCAACATGGATGATTATGGTTTTATTTGTACAAGTAGAAGCGATGAATTGGTGTTACGAAGCATCCGTCGTAAGAAAAAAGGAAAGGAGGAGGGGGAAGAAGTTGCTTTTGTTCTTAAATGAGGGCATTGAGGATTTTCTTCCAGAGAGGGAGAGGGGCATCCATGTCCAGCTTGTCGCTCTCTGTGGGGATGAAACGTCCAGTGTCGAGATCGGCATCTTCGGCCCTGATCATCTTTGTCTTTTTCACGAATTTGTAACCAAAGAATAAGCAAAGCGAACACACCCATGGGAACCAAGCACCCAACAAGTTTTGTGCATAGGCATCCCGAGCCTTATGGAAGGCTTTGATGTCCGTTGGTGCGGCATCGGGCCCGGGGTTATGGGGAGGGTTGATGATGGACAGGTAGCAGGTGGCGACTATGCATCCGATACCGATGCAGGTAGCCAGGATGTTGCCATAGGGATATCCCCAGGAGACGTAGGGCAAATCCGAGACGGGGCGACCCTGCTTCTTCCAGCAGTAACGGAAACGGAAGTGGAGGAACAAAATCAGGATCCAGGACTGGAAGATGATGGAGCCGATGATGGAGACGAACCAGGAGAAGACGACTCCAGAGCCGACAAAGATGGTGATCAGAGACAAGCACGAGCACAGCGTGACGATGGCGAGGGAGACGACGGGGACACCGCGCGAGTTGGTGTATCCGATCTGCTTGTGGGCCCATCCGTTACGGGAGAGTGAGAGCAGCATGCGCGTGGCAACATAAAAGTCCGAGTTGATGGCCGAGAAGACAGAGGTGAAGACGACGGCGTTCATGTAGTTAGCGGCAGCGTTGATACCGGCCTTGGCAAAGACGATGGTGAAGGGAGCGTTGGCTGCGGAACCGTCAGCGTTGACCAGCTCTGGGTCGTTCACGGGGATGATCGAGGCGAGTAGGAAGACCGAGACGATATAGAAGAACGCGATGCGGACCATGACAGTGTTGACAGCCTTGGGGACGTGCTTGTGGGGGTTACGGGACTCGGCAGCGGTGACACCGGTCATCTCGGTACCACCGTAGGCATATCCGACAGAGACCAAGGTCGTGATGAAGCCGAGGAATCCGCCCTTGAAGGGGGCGCCCTCGACATGCCAGGCGTCCATACCGTACTTTTTGTTTCCGACGACTCCGGCGTCGACCAAGATACCGCAGATGATGAACATGATGATGGTCAAGACCTTCAAGATCGAGAACCTAAATTGGTCGCAGCAAAATGAAAAAAAAGGATGAGTTTCTGTTGGGAGTCATTGTCAAAGACAGTTCTCCACACATGGCTGGACAGGGGTTGAAAGACGAAAGGGATTTCTCACCAGTATTCCAATTCACCGTATGCCTTGACACCGGCCAAGTTGATGAAGACCATGACCACGATGATCAGCACGGGCACGATCCAGGCTGGGAACTTTGAGTCAGCGGGCAACCAGTATCCAACAATGACGGCAGAGGCAGACAGCTCGGCGGGGATGGTCAGAGCCCAGTTGATGAAGTACATCCAGGTCATCTGGAACGAAAAGGCCTCGTCAAAGACACGGGCACCCCAGGCGTTGAATGCACCGGGGACGGGCAGGAGCGTTGCAATCTCTCCGATGGCCTGGCAGACGAAAACCAACCACAGTCCTACAGTTGCGTAGGCTACCACTGAAGTCGTTTTTTTTTTTTTTTTTTTTTTTTTTTTAAACGGAAACCAGGGGGTGGGCGGGAAGAGAGCAAATGCATGATAGAAGTGGGTCAATATCCACAGCCAATATCACTGCCACTGATAAATCGGTACAAAAATAGTATACACAGCCATTTTCCCTCAAGAATGAACATGACAAAAGAAACTTACAGGCTCCACCAGGACCGGCCGTGGCGATAGTGCTTCCGGAAGTCAGGAAGAGACCAGTACCGATCGTTCCAGAGACAGCAATCATGATCATGTGGCGAAGACGGAGATCGCGCTTCAGACCCTGCTGGTCTGGTGCGAGCATATCATGGTCCTCGATAGTCTGCATCTGGTCGACCTCATACTTTTCGTGTGTGGCCATGCCGTCTTCTTCGTGCTTTGACATGTTTTGCGACTTCTGTTTTTTTTTTTTCTTTTAGTTGTGGCTGCGTGAGGTGCTGGAGGAGAGGCCAGAGGAAAAAAGAAGGAAGAGAAGGTGGTAAACTGTGGATGCTCAAGCGACGTTCAACAAGACGAAAAGTGTGTGAGAGAGAGTGTGTGTGTGAGAGAAAGAGTGAGAAGAGGAAGGGGCGGCGAAGGCAAAGGAGGAGGAGGAGATAGGTGTGAGTGGATTTGGTGGGTGGCACAAAGTCGAGAGAAAAAAAAAAAGGGAAGGGTCGGCTGGATGGTGCGTGTATATATAAGGATGTGAGGAGAGGTGGGAAACGGGGCTAGAACAATACTAGTTGTAGTTGTACTAGTGCAGCTACTATAGTAGACTATCAAGTAGACTATCTACCCCATCCTTGGCGCGTCCATTGGTCTTTTCCTGCACAATTTGCAAAGTGAGCCTTCAACGACAAAAAGGGTCAGTTCACAGGGCAGTGGACGTTGCTCCGGGAAGGCGATTGGTCAACCTTCTGCTCTACTACCTTCCTTTTTTACGTATCGGATAGAAATGATACATCTGAGCAGACCATGCGGACAACTCTTGCCTCGAATGGGCAGGCCTGTCGGCCCCTCCTTCCCTATCGGTCCTTCCTAGAGAAGCAAGTAACATACATGTCTTTGCCTCGACCATATCCTTCATTTCCATGCATCGGATTTAATCCGGTCCTCGCGCCGCTCATCGCTCCTCTGTTCTGCCCCAGGCCACTCTTAATCCTTGAAGTGCTTGACGATCTATGGCCGTCGCCTGGCTGATAGATCGTCTCCGTTGCAAAGGCTGTCCTCTTTGCATTAAAAACCCATCAAACACAGGTTTTGGGGAAGGATGATGGACCGAAGAATGCCCTCTCACCATTTCGCCTTTATGCCTGTCCATGGACGCCATCCAAACACGGCGAATATATGGAAGCATATAGTGAACACAAACATAAACACACACAAAAAAAAACAGACAGCCTGTGCTCCGGAGGAAACGCTTTCGACATCCTCAAAAGGGCAATCATTGTCCAACTACCCAACTATCAGACTGTTATAGAAGGCTCATTTAATACTCAGTGGACTGCACATACGCACATACGCACATACACTGAAGTACATGCATACTTACGCTCGCCTAGTTCCTTGTGATAAAGAAAGCCCGTTGCTCTTAGATACGCACTGCAAGGAGATGCGAATACCATGCAAGGAACGTAGACCCGAGACGCGAACAAGCATCATATCGCGTGTGTCGTTTGATTACTCTATACGACAAAACGGCCAATTCGGAAGAAACACCTTGTTTTTGTTGTCGTCGCTTTTTTGCACCGGCATCGATCGAAATGATTTCACGGTATAACATTGGTAGACTATTTTCAGGCCAAACAACGAAATATAACGAGTCTAAAAAAAAAAAAAAAGGAAAAAGAGAGGAATGAGAAGCGTGCTTCGCCCTGATCCAACATTTCGATCCTCAGGATAGGTCTGTCGAGTTTGTCTAGCTGGCACTCGTATCCTGTAAGATACATCACGACGCTCGAACTAGACTCAATCCACTCACGATGGCCGGCCAGATTAAAGCACTCGATCTACAATAGAGTTCCAGGGCTGATCGAGGCCTTTTGGGGCCTTCAGTATATTGCCGGAAAATCCATCCAGTCATAGCCAAGGAAATAAAGATAGTTCCAGGAACGACCTTCGAGATTGGAAAAAAAAAAAGAAAGAAAAGGTACGTGAGCTGGTACCCCGGCAGTTGTACCGCTCCCTTTCCTCTGCTGCTTTAGAGTTCTCCAATGTTGCACAAACCCCATACACATGCACAAAAGTGGACAAATGTAGCCTTCGGAAGAGAGAGAAAAAAACCCTCCATGGCCGGAAAATGATTTCGTTTGTTTGCGCGTGATATAGACTCTGAAATCCGGCCAATCAGCGACATGCACCCAGGTCCAAACGACCTTCCTCCCCCAACTGTCCAACCATAGCCGCCGCTTAGGGCCTAAGATAAGGCCATGCCGCCTACATAGGCTGAACGGCTAAAAAACTAAGCCCACGGGCACAAGTTACTAAGCAGAACCATCAACCATCGATCACTTTGTTCTTGTGCGCGCACTCCCGTGGTGGACTACTTCTGAGCGATGGGATCGAATACACCACGTACAAAGACATCCTGACATCCTTCATCCATCGAGAACGCAAGGCAAGGCCGTTACGGGCCACGTACGTAACAGTGACCTCCTCATATTTCACACTTCATGCCTCATGCTTCACGTGTTAAGCGTGGGAAAGTGCCCTGTTTCCCAATGCAGTCAAGAAAAACAAGGAGTCCGGCATCCAAGTATAACAGTGACCACAGTGTACCCATGATGGTCTTACTCAGCTGACCATAATCAAGACTTATCAGATGACAATCCACTCGGGGGAAAATCCACGGCGGTTATCCAGGTCACTCGTTTTTTATTCATTTTCTAAGTCGCTGTAATTCGTCGTCATCGTCCGTCATCCTCATCCTGGTAGACCACTTGCCGGTAGTCCTTTTCCTGGTAACCTTGATCTTCGTCACTCTCATCATACTCTTCTTCGCTTCCGGACCTTTGTCTCTTCACGCCCTGCTTATGCTCCCCATCATCCTCGTCCTCGTCCGTCTCGGGCGGCAACACCATCACCTCCTTTCCGAATCGAAGCACGTTCTTTTCGTCCGGTAACTCACCATATCCCTCAAACCAAAAGGGATCGTAAACCTGTGGTTTCTCGTCCGAGTCCGAGTCGTCATCCTCCTCCTCCGACTCCTCCTCCTTCTCCGACTCCTCCTCCTTCATCCGCTTCTGCTCCGCTAGAATGCGATCCTGCGGGATTCTACATTGCTCCAGATAGGCGTGGGCCTCCTCGCCCTGATCCCCACCGTGCTTTGCCCTCTTGAGGGATCGATTAGACCCCATCCGCTTCGTCCTCTGCAAGAACTGTTCCCTGAACTCTAACGCTTCGCGGGCTGACGGGCGTGCTGTGCTGGAGTAGGCGACCAAGTGCTCGATTAATTCGAATGCTTCTGGAGAGATGACTGGGGACGGCGACGCAGTAGTGTCCTGATAGTCGGATGTGCCTGTACTTGACACTTTTGAAAGAAGAATGCTCGATAAAGGATTGATTTCCAACGCTTGAAAGGACAATTTTCCATAATCCGGCATACGGGGGTATTCCTATGTGGCGCATGTAAATCCATAAAAAAAACAATAAATTAGATGTCTACGTGTCTCCCAAGACATTCAACCTCATTTCTGTACTACAAGCAAGCATGCATACGGGCATGCATCACTTACGGGCCAATTTTCCTCAGTGGGCGTGCCTAGTACCTTTACAATGGCACAGACTTGACCGATATCGGAATCCGCCTCAAAGAGATGTCTTCCCAGGTACATTTCCGCGAACAAAACGCCAGCGGACCAAATATCAATCGCACTCGTATATATTTGGGACGAAAACAGGAGCTCGGGGGCTCGGTACGCTCTATAGATGTTAAAAAAGGTTGTGTCAGTAGGACACCAGGTTGTGCGCACCGCGTTTTAATGAAAAAGCAGTACTCTCTCCGCATACCTTGTCCCGACCTCAAAGGTCAGTTCTTGCCTGTAAGGCTGACCATAATAACCATCCCCGCCGTTCCTGGTGCTTGCAGGCTGGGTTCTCTCTGGAACGGCAGCGTCGTCTGTCGTCGCAGGTCGATGAAACGTCGCACACCCAAAGTCCGAGATCATACAATGAACGATGCCCTCTCCATCCTCCGTGTCGCGATCAGTACCCACCATGATGTTCGTAGCCGAAACATCCCTGTGTATCAATCCAGCCTCGTCATGGATCCATGCCAGTCCCTCGAGAATCTGTCGCATACATGTCTCCACCAACAAGGGTCTGGTCTTTGTCCATCCGATCTGTATCAGATCCCATAACGAGATCGGGATATAAGGTAGGATGATGCCTCCCATTCTAGGTTGATGCGCAAAGACGCTGTATAATTCCTGAGGTGTCATGGAAGATGCATCCTTCCCCGTGTAGTCGTATTGCTCCTCGTCGTCCGAGTAAGTTTCGTCCGAGTCATTGTCGCTGTCGAATCCTGTATTGGAAGATGACGGGAACAATTCTCGGGGGGTTATTGAATGTGCTGGCGCAAGCGGCGAGGTTTCAGAAGGCCTATGGTCCTGGAACAAACTCCTGGCTAATCCCTGCGATGCTCCTAGTAATGGACCACCAAAATCCCCAGTTGTGGTGGTGATGTCCTTGTTCTCTTGCACCTTGTCTTGATTCAGTTGCAGTGGTTGCGATGACTGCTCATTGTACTGCTTCTTTGAACGCTTGAGTGGGTTGGCCAAGGGGGTACTAGTGAACCCAAGAAATGGTATTACCTACATTCAAAAATACAACATGAAAGTGTCAGCACCATTGCTTTTTTTTTAATTGCAGCTCCTGAATGCGATAGCATGTGGGGTGAAGTATTACATTAGGGTGTCCTTGTGCTGCCCTCAGTGCACGAATCTCCCGTCTGGCCTTGATGCCAAACTTGATCCCTGCTGGAGCCTTCATTTCGCCAATAATAGGCCATCCATGATGTGTTGCCCCATCCGGTGTATTCCTTCTATAGCTCTCGCCCTTGTCCTCAAATTCAATCGAACTGTCCGATTCATCCTCGCTGCTATCCCAAGTGTCAGATCTCAAGGCTTCATCGCCTCGCCTCCGGACGATCCCATAATCGCTCAGGAATTTGATGGCTATGAGCTCTGGAAGTCGTCGGGATATGTCTTCGCATTCGCTCGCATTGGTGGTGGTGGTGGTGGTGGCCGACTCCACACCATCCGCTTTCCTGTTGCCATTGACGTTGATATTCGCTGTGCCTTGAAGGATACTGTCAGTGGCTGGTGCGGTGTCCTGGGACGAAGTGGATGCAGTAGACAGGATGCCAGGGCTGATCTGAAGAATGCACGCCTGAGTGATCCTGTCGCCGGTATAGGGGTTCTCATGGAGAGTCTCGAGTGTTCTCAGGACATGCATGGTAATGCCGGGAATGGGAGGTGTGAATGATGGATGGATGGATGGATGGCAACGAGGGTGTGCTTTTCGATCCCCGCACTGACCCCACACACACAACACAGTCCATGCTGGATGTGTGTACCTTTTTCGCGAATCAGCCACGCGTTTCATTATTCGCGTGTCGCGCACGCGTCAGGTTTCAAGCGCGCGTCTGCCTGTCTGTCTGTCTGCCTACTTGTCTTTCCTTCAAGTTTGCTTGCCACCCGCCCACCAGTTCCAAGTACACACAGTTCACAAACTTGAAAGTTGGAGATAAAAGACTCGCTCTCCTTGCTTTATTGCCCGAAAAGACTTATTCCCAGTGTCTATTGTATGGGGCGCGCGCTGTTCGATCATCAATCATAGTTGTAATTTTGAAAAAAAAAAAAAAAACCCCCCCCCCACAAAAAAATGCGTTCAAAGTTGAGACGACCCGCCGTAGAAAGACATACGGATCCCGCGTCCTGGCGGGTAAAAGCGGGTTCAACTTTGAACGCATTTCGAGACATCCTGTTGGTTCCTCCCCTCATACCATGATCCAGTTACCGTCATTGTTGTGTCCGCTTCGAAGGAAGGCCTCAAGACTTGTGTTTCCCCCCCCCCCTCCCCTTCTTCCCCCCTATCCTCCATACATACCCCGCAGTGAAAGCAGTTGGGAAGAATATATTTTTTCTGTTTTGTGGATTCTTCCCATCACTTGGAAGATCACCCCACTGTATGTGTGTATGTATATGTATGTAGCGTGTGTAGTGTATATGTGTGTGTGGATGTGTGTGGATGGGAAACAAAAAGGATACGCGGCGCACGTAATGTCGGAGGATTCGGTCGATGTTCTCTCCCAGGTCGGGAGCAGGGAGAAGTATGAACGAGCATGGTGACACCAAAAAGCAAGGGACGGAAAGAAGCATCCTTTTCATTTCCCGTGAATAAGAGGGGGAGGGGAGGGGAAGGGACACGAAGGGCGATATAGAGTCCATACATAGCTCGCGACTTACGTTTCAGAAGCATAGGAAAGGCACTCCCCCGGTGGAGCCATGCATGGACCACATCCAATAGACTACTAGCTCAGTCGTCAAATTGGTAGCAGCTCCTTGGGTCTTACTGTGCCAACCTGCACCTCCCTATTTCGTTATCCGATGTGCCCTTATCAAAGTCGGAGACGCACCATGTGCTGTCTCAACCTATCCGCATGGGGACATATGTACTATAGGAGATCTTCCGCAGGTCCTAGAAGAAACATGTAATTTCTTTTTTCGATGTTCTTTCGCGCGGGACAAAAAATAATAATAATTGATGGGCCCTTCAATTCAGCCAAGGATCTTTTAGCATGCACAGTAACATAAGAACAAGACATAATCTTCACCCTCCTTCGTTCTCTGTATCGCTGAACACGAGGTCGGATGGGTCCCGACGATGCGTGCATTGCCAAGAAAAGGAATAGAACAAAGAGAGAGCGAGTGCGGTCAGCCGTGCATGCAGTGTCAGCAGAAGAGCATGGAAAAAAAAAATAGTTGGTCGACTTGCTGATGCGTGCACATGAGCCTAGACTACCTTCCTAACCCTCTCCTCCCCGCAACCTCTCTGAGAACAAGAAAGTGGGAGGAGAGAGGCAGGGTAGGGAATAAAGGGCGTGTGGCCTTTCGTAATCCCATTCTTCCCAGATAGATCATTCGCCATGTTGTTGTTGTTGTTTTTGGTTGCTGCCGCTATCCTTCCCAGCACAAACTCCAATTTGCTACGCCTTTGCTTTTGAGAATTGTCCTGAAATGTTTGTTTTGTGTAGCCTTCCCCCTACTTTTTTTTTTATATTCGTCATGGCACGACCTGAACCCTTTTCCCGAGAATTTTTTTTTACCCCTCGTGTCACCGATGGGTAGACTAGATGTCGATGCAAACATGACCCTTTTCCCCTACCACCTTCCCCCTCCCCCTTGGGCACAGCTTCTATCTCAAACTAACTTAGTTTTTTACACATGTCCACATGGCACCTTTTTTTTTTTTTTTTTTTTTGTTCTTTGAAGGAGGGTTTTTTATTATTATTATTATTATTATTCCAGATGCAGGTCTGTCGACAGGATCAGCTGTTGATACAAGGTGTTGAACATGGTGACGACAGAAAAAAGAAAAAAGAAACGAAAAGATTACTATATACAGCGAGCGTTTACTATCGCTTACATCGAAAGCAAAATAAAGAGACATAGACTATATATTATGTTACAGAATAAAAGTACAGGGTTATACATAGCGAAAGAAAAGCAAAGAAAGGCAAAGCAAAGCAAAGCAACGCAAAACAAAGGCATAGAGAAAAAGAAAAACTGAAGAGGGGATGGGATGGGAGGAGGGGGAGGGAAGGAGGGAGGGGGCGCATTTGATTTTTTTTTTTTTTTTTTTTTTTTTCAACTGCTGCAATTCACAGACGACGAGAGCGACGGCCATCCACTCTCATCCCGCGAGGGTTAACATCAGCGTAGCGCTTGGTATATTGTCCGGCCTTTTGAGAGCACCACCCGTCCTCGGACTTTGAGCAGTGAGCGATACGCATCAGTGACTGCTTAGCGGTCAAACGGCCACCGGTACCCGACTGCTCATGCTCCTGCTGCTGGTGCTGCTGCTGCTGCTCTGATGATGATGAAGATGACGAGGCCGTGTAGTCAAAGGTAGCAGTGACAGGGCTGCTATTCGAGGCCTGAGATGAGAGGCTCGACTCGGAAATGCTGGGCAACAGGCTCACGGACGACGAGCTGGTTAGCTGCTGCTGCTGCGGCTCGTTGCGTGCAGGGTGCTGCAGAACAACGGGCGAGAAGGTGACGGTGCTTCGCAGAGTGGCGGGGAACGCGTTCATGACATGTCCGAGTTGCGATCGGTTCTTGCGCGAAATCGATGATTTCAACGAGACGGTGGAGGACGAGGGCGAGGGTGAAACGGAGCATTCCTGGGAGATGGCACGCGTCGTCGAAGGGCCGATGGTCTGGCTTCTGTTCAGCCCAGTACGGTAATTATCATCATCCTCAGTGATGCCAAACATCCAGTCGTCATGGTAATGATCCTGCTGTTGCTGATAGGTGTAGAATCGCAGGTTCTGACGGCGGCTGTAATGTCGGTGATAGCTGTAGTTGTTGCTGTTGCTGTTGCTGTTGCTGGTTGCGTTAAAGCTGGGGTTCTGCTGTTGCGCATAAGAGTCTTGGCTGAACACTTTGGCGCCCGTTGCTCTTGAAAGGGACGAGCTGGAGCTGCCAGAGTAGGCGGATGAGGGCGAGGAACTGGATGGGGAGGAGCTTAGTGAAGGGGGGGACGAGAAGGAAGGGGAGGTCGAGATGAGGTTGTGCTGGTAGTGGGGGTTGAAGGAGTGCTTCTCTTCGCAGGGGAATTGGCGGAGTGCGCGTTCGCGCTGCTCATCAGCTGCAGACAGGTCGCTGAAGATGGAGTAGTAGCGCGGCTGGTCGCACTGTCGCTGCTGCTGCTGATGGTGGTAGTCGTGGTCGTGGTCTTTCTGAGCCGGGCTGAGGGGGATGTGGATGTGTTGGCTGATGAAGTTGATTAGGGTACCCATGGCTGCGGTGGATGTGTGGGTGTGGGTGTGGGTGTGTGTGTGCAAGAGAGGAGGGTCTGAAGTGCGAGAGTGTTGTGCGGAGGATGTGTGAGGATGTGGAGATGTGGTAGTATGGGGGGATGATGTGTGAGGATGGAGAGAGAGGAGAAGAGGACGAGGGACGGAGGAGAGAAATAACGATGATGGGATGGGATGGACGTGCTGAAGAGAAAATATAAAAAATAAAAAAATGGTTTCACGAAGAGTGCGCGTGCGGCCGGTTTTTATACCTCAGGGCGCATTGAATACTTTAACAGTTCAGATTTGAATTGTCTGAATAGTTTATTCTATTCACTACCATAGTAAACTGACACTCAATCGGATAGACTACTCCGATATACTCCACACCAGACAAAAGACCTCCTCCCCACGCACATCCAACCAGTCAATTCACTCGACCTTATCCTTCAGGGGGGGGGGGAGTGAAACTGCCCTTCTGGCTCCTACCCTCAGCCATCGGCACCCGGGTAACCATGTTCTCTCGGTTGCGTGGGACCCTATCGACGAAGAGAACGACACTCGAGGGTTGACTGCGGGGGGAAGGGGGAGGAGCAGCGAATAATGAACAGGGGGGCGATGTCGATATACATGGACCAACGCAACTGCGTCGCTAGTCGTCTGCGGCAGTGGCAACACTGCGTCGCTAGTCGTCTGCGACAGTGGCACAGTGGCAACATTGCGTCAAAAAACTAGGCCAGTATGAGCAGCCAAGAGGAGAAGCAGTAGGACTGGGCCACTTATCGACATGACCATGACATCGACCACAACGAAACGTCAGTCGAGGCTACATTGGCCGGTCAAGTGAACAGCAGGACATCGATAGGACGGAGAGATAGCGAAAGGGAAGAATGAGTGCCTCCCTTGGACTATTTTACATCCAATCGCAGTCTTTTCGGCCGTTCTGGTCGACCAGTGAGCGCACACATCGACCTGTAACGGCCTGTAAATGATGTAGCAAATAACATGTATACTGCTGGCCCTGCTTTGATGGCGCACAATTGTTTCTCTCGCCTCGTTGCCATCAGTAACATGGGCATCTTCTCCGGCGTACAAGGGACAGAACAGGCCTTTTAGCGGCCCAAAAGGGAAAGTCTTTTGGCTTGACTAGGGCAGCTCAAGGCACTCTCTAGTCTGCCAATTGTTTGGGCAAATAGCCAATTGTCCAGTCTACTCAAAAGATCTCAGTTCTGCAGCAACAGACGGTCTGTCCGGGATGAGAATGTGCGGTGCAGTGGTGCGCTTCACGAGGATGCTCATGTATGTCCGTGTCTTCCTGATGGCACCGACGTGTGGGGAGCATCTGAACGAGCGCGTGCATATCCTTGAGAAGAATGTCCGGTCCTCGCTTTCCTCCAATGGACTGTGAGGACGTACAACCGACTTTGTGGATGTGTCATCATCAGCAGATACCAGTCTTCCACGCGATGAGAGCCGCCATGTTGAAGTGTAACACCAGGAGACCGGAGAGGGGCGTGGACAGGGCAGGGGTGGTTTTCCAGCCAGCCAACCTTACTGGCATATGCTTTCTAGCCACAGCAGTGGTCAGCATATCCGGTCATTCTCCTTCTGTACAACCCGAAAGAGATCCGTAGCATGCGGATCTCTCCTCGTCTCTCATTAAATCAAAATCAAAATCGAAATCAAATCAAATCTAATAAAATTATCCGCCCGTGGTGTGTGGTCACCCCATCATGTGGGAGAGAGCATGCTGTCGGATCGCTTCTTCGCCCATGCCAGTGTCGACATGCAGCACACCATATGCAGCGAAGAAAAAACAAAGATGGTTTATTTTTGTCCGGCCCAATTGCCCAAATCTGGCCTGCAAATACCGCCCCCCCGCCCGCCCATGCTGCTCAGAAATACAATCCCCATCTGCAGCAGTCTACAATCTCCATCGTAAACTGTCCCTTGATTCGTTTGATTTCAAGTCACGCTGCAATGAATGGTATTTCAGAATATCGGATAGTCTACCGGATATTTCACATTTCTCGACTGCCTATCTACTGGAGGACCTCTCTGCTGCCAGCGTGGACTATGTGTTCCTTCTCCCGTGGCCTAGCCCGCAGCGTACCGACCCTCGTTATAGGGCCACGCGGACTGCAGGGATTGAAATCTGGGGGAGGGGGAGGGGGGGCATGCGCACTCGGTACTGCATGTTGAATAGATGGGTGGTAAATCACATCCATTCATGTGGCTATATCTAATATCACCAACCCTTCCCCTACCTTGGCTTTAGTTCAAACCAGGCCACACAGCGTCGTCCTGACCCCCTCTCCTCTACCATATCAACTGGGCATCAAAAAGTCCACCGAATGTAAGTTACTAAGAGCCTTTTGTCAACCAAAGCCGCATTAGACAGAATCCATCCGGGCCTCTGAATTTCTACTTTATTGTGCTTCGCCTAGGAAGAAAAATCTTATTTTTTGCTGACATTCCGAGCACCCCACCCCCTTCGCCCCGCAATTATCTCCCTTTTGCGCCTATATTGCCTAGGCACCAGGGTCGCAGCTCCAAAGGGCATTGCCACCGATTCAGCTCTCCAGGAGTCGATCTGCGACTTTGCATGACACCTGCACATAATGGAGTTTTAGTATGTGCGGGCTCCTTGGAAAATAATAGCCGATATATTATGAAACGAATATATACAAGAAATAGAACAAGTAATGACCTGCAACAAGCGACAAAAAAATAATCTTTGCTGGATGATAGCAGTGGTGTTGATGGTTCTAATGGTATCAATGGCGATCAAGGGGCACCAGCGCTGGTTGAAGTCGAGGAATGCAAAGTCGATATCAAGGGACATCCGATATTTGTTCTCTCCATGGAAGAATTTTATTTTACGACCCCTCTCCTTCATACTAATCATGGGCATGGAACACATCGGCAATCACGACCCTGGCTAGATCACGGTTGAAACCATAGCTAGTTGGCTTTGGCGAGAATAAAACCTTAAGTTTATGGCACACACCCTTGTTATGTACGAGGATGACAATGAGAAAGTGAGCCTTATGGATTCCAGGGCAGCGGGAAGGAGGCGCCATTACCAATCCCCATGATTCCGGCCTCTTTCTGAAGCTATCGTTCCTTGATACAGTAAGATGCTTTTTGAGCAAAAAAGATCAGACTTTTGGTCGATGCTTGGGCAATAGTTTACATGCGGATGGACCTCAGAAATGGAGCGTCGCTCAGATGGGCACGGTCGTGTCTACCATTCCTCTCCATCTCCCTCCTCCCTTCCTCTCCTTTTGCTCAAGGGGAGAGAGGGTGGGGGACTGTCTGCCCTTGGCAGCTCTGCTAAAAGGCCAAATCGCCCACTCGCCGCAGTTAATTGGTATTCCCATCCCCCATCCCCCCTCCCCTCGGTGAGCTTCACCGCCAATGCGATGTATGCACTCTTTTTTTTTCTTCAAATTTGCATCCCTTGAGATCTGTAGGAGGGGGAGGGGCTATTTATTTTATTTTTCCTTGCAGACGACGTGGTCTTGAGTCTAGACCGAAGGAAGGAGCAAAAAGAGGGAGTAAGGCAAATGGTCGATCCGAACACCATTGACTTTGTAGAGTCAACATTCTTGTCTTGCTTGTGCAGTTGCCCTAAATTTATTGCATTCCTTTCACGTCTATAGCGTCTATAGCACTCGCGTGTTTCCGTGTTTATCTGTTTGTGTTTTTGTTTTGTTCTGTTTATTTGTTTGTTTGCTTTTGCTTAAGTGTCGATCATGGGCATTTGTAGTCTAATTGCGGTATCACAGAGAACACCGTTCTTACAAACCACGTTTGTTGTCCCATGATGGACTGTAATCTTTGTTGCCCTGTTACAAACCGCAAATAGACAAGTGGCATTTTTTTTTTTTAATGACGGCTAAAAAATGTCAAAGGCTGTCAAAAGCTGTCTGATAACGGTCAGCTCAAGGCCATTGATTCTTTTTTTTTTTTTTTTTTTTTTTTTTTTTGGCAGCATTCCAGTGGCCCAGTGTACATGTAGAAGTGATCAGCAACTAAATGAGCGGCATGAGTTCATACTGCATGCTGATTCTATGCCTCATCTGCTCATGGTCAAGAGCTAGACGTTTATTAAATAAGCCAACGGTCGATAAGTCGCGCACGCATACTCTTCTTTCCTTTGCACCAGAAAGCCTTCTCTTCTTTACTGAACGTACATCAGCCCAATCGCTCTCTACAAACGCGTCTTTTTTTTTTAAGAAAAAAAAGATTTTCTGGCAGAGTGCCCTGGAATGCTAGATCAATACCTTCACCTTGATGGGTCGATGATAAGGAAGGAATAGTCGGTGGATTCGCATTTGGTCTCAGGATTATCATATCAGTCAAATGTGGAGAACTTGCAGTCCTCCAACAGATTAAAAGAAAAAAAAACCATCTATACGCGTGGATATGCACTACCCCACATCTTTGGCATAATACCGAAAAAGGCCTTGATGTTTGCTTTTCTTGCTCGCCTGACGATGAGCGCTGGACCTTTTTTTCTATTTTTTATTTTTTGGAGAGCGGCATGTGAGAGGATCTCTCCGTATCGTGATGATGCCGAACTTGTCCACACTCCCCAGAACCTTGAATGGGAAGTTCTTATCAGCATGCCTCTTCCGCGCCGTTCCGAAAGAGGATGAATCGGTCCACACTGCGTTTTTTATTTGCATGAATAAGGGTCTATTCAGTCCACATGATGCACAGAGTCGTACAAACTCGGACTGTTCCTGGAGCATCCACTGTGTGTAGAGAAAACTTTAGTTTCCATTGTCCCCCCCACCCCCTTTGGACGTATTTGCATAGCACCAAACCTTAATGCGCTATCGGGATCCTTTACCCGTTATCTCTCTCTCGCATTCACTCACTCTCACTCTCTCGCGCGCGCGCGTGTAGCGCTTAGCTCCATCCACCTCCCCCGCCACTATAAAAGCCTCCTCCTAATTCGTACCTCACACTCTCTTTCTTTCTCTCTTTTTTCCCTCCAACTTCTTTACTTCTCACATCCACTCCCATACTCTCATAAAGCCCCCCTCTCCCTCTCTCTCTCTCCTCTTCCATCTCACAAACCAAATCCCACAATGCCTTCGATCCTGAACGCCATCCGCTCCGCGACCCCCTCGCCTGCGCGTCAATTCACCTCCCTCAACATCGCCTCCTCCACCTCCATCAAGAGCGCGTTCCACCCGGAGCACCACCCCATTATCCTCCAGCAGCTGGTCGAGTCCATCTCCCCCCGTGCCCAGAATGTCGCCTCGGATTCCGTCGTGAGGGACGCCCTCAGCAAGACCACCTCGACTGCCAAGCGTTCATAATTTCAGGAACCAAACAACAGCAACAGCAACAACAGCTAAAAAAAAAAAAGAAAAACGACAAAAAAGAAGAAAAAAGAAAGCCTGACCTCCTTCAACGACTTGTCGTCCCACGCATCCGCGCAAAAAAAGACCCGTTTTTTGTTTTTTCTTGAAAAGACGATCGATCCAGGCAGGGTCCAGAACGATGAACGCGATCGACATTTGACTGTATCATATATCCATGAGAGAATCCCCCCCCCCCCCCCCCCAAAGCAAGGGTCCCGTTTCGACCTCCGGGTTTCCTTCACCCTCCCTCCCTCTCTTCCTCTTTCACCCTGTAGTTTTATCTAATAAACCTATTTTCAAGGGGTTGTACATTTGAAAAAAAAAAAAAAAAAAGTCCAGCATTGGGAAAATTGTATACCAATGGTACCAATGGTCCATGCATGTCATACAGGCTGAAAAAAAGTTCTCAAGCTTGAAATATTTGGAGTGTGTCTTATTTTCTTCTATGTATGATCCATAATATTATCTGCTGTATATAACCAATGCAGCGTCTCCCTTCCTCCCTTCTTCCCTCTCGCTATCGCTGCTGCTACTGCTACTGTTACTGCTACTGCTGCATCAGTCCGTCCTCCTCTTCTACCTTCCTGGGCTCGGGGATGTGTTCGGGTGTCACATAAATCTTCACGTTCTCCCTGACCCTGTCCAGGATATCAATCTCGACCGGTCCCCTGTACTTCTTGAACAACGGCTCCTCATCCTTTCCCATATCCAGATCCTCCTTCTGCATATCCTTGGTCTCTGCAAACGCAATCTTCATCACCGCGCCTCCAGCATACTCCACACAGTCGTAAGAATTGAACAGCGCAAACAGCTTCTTGTGGAAATTGCGGAAGCCGACCAGGTTCTTGAAGGGGATATATCCAATGGGCTCCAATCCTGAGGCCGGCAATGAGAAATAAGCTTCGTCCTGAGGGATCTTGACGGGCGCTGGTGCTGCTTCTGCCTCCTTCTTCTTTGCATCCACCTTTTCTGTTGTTTCTGTTGCTGTTTCTGTTCCTGTTGCTGTTTCTGATGATGGTGATGATGATGATAATGATGTTGTTGTTGATGATGGTGTTGCTGTGGATGATAATGCAGTGCTTGCCGCGATTGTTACCCCATCCTCGTTCGTGGTACCCTTATCTCCTGTGGACTCGACCGACCCAGTAGCCTCTGTCGATAATAAAGCACCCTCGTCCTTGGCTGATACTTCCGGGACCATTTCCGCCACGACCACGGGTTCGGGATCCTCCAGACTCTGAAGACATCCGTCGTTATAGCCCTTCAAGACCTCGCCGAGTGCGACTCTTCCCAAGACGACGATTCCATCCGAATGCGACTTTAGCGGGGCCACGGGTGCGTCCTGGCCCTGTTCTGACGAGGCCGGGGTCTTTCCTGCGGCGATCTGACGCTTCTTCCGGATATCGGCAGCCACCATCGACCGGACCTGGCCCTCATTCAAGGCCTCCCTGACCTCGTAATCCACAGCAGCAGCGTCGAACACAGGCTAGATCGTGAATTAATAGCAAATAGTGGAGGAAAAAAAGAAAAAAAAGAAAAGTCATGGAGTCGTTGGTTAGAAGACTTGAAGACGCTTTCGCTTTCTCAGTTGCTGTTGAGCTGCAGAGAGAGCGAGAAAGAGAGAGAATGAGAGAGAGAGAGAGAGAGAGAGAGAGAGAGAGTTCTGGCCTTTCTTCTCTCCCCCTCCTTCCCCCCCTCCCTCCTGATGACAACGGCGGCTGTTGTTGCTGTTGTTGTTGTTTACCTTGACAAACTGCTTAAAATAATGCCGAGTCTTATGGATCCCATCGCCGGGGGGTGGCATAATATACACCGTGACCTTCCGAGGCATTTCCTGAACCGCACAAGGCTGCTTTGCGAGCACATCCACCTTATCCGCCACACGCTTCTTGGCTGCGACCGTCAAGTAGTGATCCCGAGTGACGAGTCCTCCAATGGACCCGACGGTGGCCCAGAAGATCATCCAACCCCGGCTTGGGAGCTTGGCTCGCAGCTTTCCTGAGAGCGTCGTAGGTACGGCCGCAGGTTTAGGGGTGTTGAGCATGGGCTTTGGGCGAGACTCGGTTGTGGAGGTGTTTTCCATGGTGTGAAAAAAAAAAACGGACGATGGAGGAAATGAAAGGAAATGAAAGGAAAAGAGGAGAATGGAGAGAGAGGGGTGATCGAGGCAAGAAACCTTAATGGGCAATGTAAACACAGCAAACCCCCCCCCAAAGGCAACGGTCACGGGCTGTCCTACGAAAAAAAATAAAAATCATATGTTAAAAGGCAGATACGTAACAAAAAACGCGTTCAGAGTAGACTGAAAAAAAAGCGCGTTTTCGGGGAACTGCTCTTTGGGAGGAAGCGTTGCCCACAAAAACTCGCTCACTTCCTCCTCCCTTCTATCTCTTTATCTCTCTTTTCCTCCTGCAACGCGACGGGACCACCAGGGAAAGGAAAAAAAAAAAAAGAAACTCGCATGAATCTCAGGCCTCCATACTTTTTGGTCGTTTGCAGAAAACAATCCTGCTTCTGCAGCTCTTTGGTGCTAGCTAGTCTTGACAAAGATCTCCAATCGTCTTTTGTTTTGTTGTTTTGGAAAGCAAAAAAAAAAATGCCAAGACTCGGGAGTTTTAATGGTTTCGACGATGATGATGATGGTGTTTCTTTTTTTTTTTTTTTTTCTTTCTTGCAGGATGCATAACACTCAATTGTGGACAGAAAAGGCAATGGGCCCTCAATCACCTCAATCACGAAAGCTTGGCATTGAAGATTGGACTTTAATATGTGTGTGTGTGTGTACTTTAACTTATGGATATGGTATTCTAGACTAATCCCTATCCTCCCTCCCCCATACCGCCTACGCGCCTCCTCCTGCTCCTCCTTCCGGCTTCAAAAAAAAAACTATCGCTCGTAAAAAAAGCACTTTTAGCAATAGTCGTTCTCGACCTTCACGCGACGATGCTTGGAGGAGGAGGCCTTGGTCTTCTTCTGACTCGGGCTATAGCCATGTACCTTCTCGTAATGACGCTGGCGGGCCTCGGACCTCTTGAAGGCCGAACCACAGTGTTCGCATCCGAAGGGTGTGGCACCGGTGTGACGCCTCATATGACGCTGCAGATCCGAGATACGAATAAACGCGCTCATACAATTCTTATGGCTGCATTGGTTGGTCTTGATACCCTCATGGGTCTTGTAATGCTGATCGTAATTGTATTTGCGCGTAAACACCTTGGTGCAACCGGGCCACTCGCACGCGTGGAAAGCCTGGGCCTTGCTCTTGGGAGATGTCTTGGGACCGGTCCTCTTGTCGCTGCCGCCGGCTCTGCCCCTCTTGGTCGGCATGTAGGGACTGGGCGAGGGTGATGGGGAGAATACGGAGGGGGAGAAGCAGGGCGAGCTGAGCGCACTGTTCATGTGGTCCTCAAAAACGTGCTCCGGAGGTACTGGGCTCATGCACGGTTTGATAGAGTGGGAGGATGACGGCGACAAAGACTGCTGGAATAGGTCCTGGGGGGAATTGTATGGATACGAGAGCGTGAGAGGCGAACAATCGTGGGGAGACTGTACGGGAGAGTTGTATTCGTATGGGTCAGGACCGAGCATCAAGATATCGTCGCTGTTGGTGGCCGACACTGGCGGGTACGGCCAGTTATAGGTCGAGGCCGGATACATGGGAGAGTCGAGGAGACCCTGGCCCTGGTAGTTGTGATGGCCTTGCGTGGTTGCATGACTCAGCATCTGCTGCATCTGTGGGTAAAAGAGCTCGGCTGGGTCGAACAAGGGGTAACAAGGAGCCTGGTCGTCGGGCATATACAATGAGATGCTCTCCTCTGGCTCCTGTGTGAAAACCTGACCGGTCAAAGGCAGGGGCTCAGAGAGAGCATAGTGGGCATATTGTTCCTCGAACAGGTCGGTCTTGCTGTTGGAGCGCGAGTTGGACTCTGAGCGAGAGAATTTCTTTTGGCTGTTATTTGACATTGTGAAGAAAATGAGGAAGAGACGAAGTGTGGAGTTGTGCGGTTGGGGGATGGTGGTCTTTTGTAGTGTGAGAAAAGGAAATATAAATCAGGGACGAAACTCAGGAACGAGGCACGAGGAGAGAGAGAGAGAGGGGTGATATTCAGAAGCGGTGATAAATGACCCGTTTAGGAAAGCGGGAGCGTTGGAAGAAGTGATAGTCGTTAAAGAAGTGCTGTGCAGGGTATATCTATGGACAGTAGATGAGGCGCTTGTTGGTCTTTGTACAGAAAGGATGCGAGAGCTGGGTTTTGATATAGAAAAGAAGAAAGAAAAAAGAGGGAAAGACGCATGAGCCAGGGGGTATTTATCTAAATGGAAGATGTTTGTTTGTGCCCTGGTCCAATTGATTCGAGAGACAAAATTGTTATAAAAAAAAATGTTTGTGCCCTGGTCCACCCTCTTTTCCCGTCAGATCTCTCCCTTCCTTTTTTTCTTCTAATCCGCCTTGTGTGTCCATGAGTTGTTTGTTTATGTTGCCTGCTACTGTTGTACTGCTGTCTTTCTCTTTATTTGCAGTTGGCACAACCTTCCCCTCTCCTCTCCATGCTTAATGAAACTGAGCAATTGATTGCGCGTGTCCTCTCATTCATATTTCCTCTGCGCTCGAGGGCTGCCAGGCTCGCTGCACGACCAATTATTATCTCTCGTGCCTGTGCAATAATAATAACAACGATAATAATAACAACAACAATAATAAAAACACTTCCCTGCTCGGTGCTCATTCAGCCCAATGTGTGTAATTGAGCAAACGACTGTCTGTTCAATTGCCGATAGGAATAAAAAAGAAAGGCTCAACGGAGTAGGAAATCGTGTCCCATGATGTGTGTGTAAACATGAATGCAATTGCGTGAGTGGGTCACCATGGGCCAATTTCGATATCACGCCCGGGCCTGAGCGATAGAGCAGAGGGGGATCCTCTCTGTGTGTGTCTCGCGTTTTTTTTTTATTTTGTTTATATTGCCGGAAATAGAAGATGAATAAAAAAGATTTCTGTGCACTGGCTATCGACATCGACAAAAACGGGTATGGAAGCAACAGTCGAACTCTACACGTAGTCGACATACTCCCTGGGTTGTATCGGGGACTGTGGACTGGGTTTATGCAGCAGCAGCAGCAGCAGCAGCTTGGCGCCTTCTCGTCCTGACTTGCACATTTCATGCACACCCGTCCTCTTGATCCTCTTGAAAAGGACAAGCGAGATAGGGAAACGCAAATAAAGATTACAATACTAATAACAATACTAATAATAATAACTATTACTAAATAAGACTGCAATATTTGACTTGTGTAGACACTATGTTGTGTTCATGTCTTGTATGTGTGTGTGCGTATATGTGTGCTCTCAATCACAGAGTGGCGGGATGGTGGGCGGTGCTGATTCCCGCCCCTCCCTCCTCCTTTGAACATCCCTCTCCTCCCCGCATTGGTCCAGTAGGTTTCTTCTTTCCCCGAATTCCAGAATTGCTGCGCCACAATCACTCCCGACCGCAACGGCCACCCCCCATTCGCCACAACCCTATTTCGTCACATACGCCTCATACGCCTCATTCCCCGATTGATCTCCCATATCGCATAATTCCCATCGGAGACTTAAATCCCTCAGCTCTTCTCTATCCATCGGGGTCATCCGCGAGGTCATCGGCTCGCACCACACCGCATCATGCATGGCGCGTCTATTGTCTTCTTTCTTTGGCCTCCCTCGCTTCTATTCGTCGCTTCTATTCGTCGCTTCTTTTCTCCCCCCCATTTCCCTGTCGTTATATTCTTTTCATAGCTGCTTCTTTTGCTCGCTTCTTTTTTTCTGCATAGTACGTTCTTTCTATAGCTTTTTTTTTCTTTTTCTTTTTCTTTTATCCGCACCCGCCACTGTTGTGGTAGTCATTGCACGGGTCCCTCTCCCCGACCTAACTGGGCTTAAGGTTATCTAAACTGGTCTTTGCCGCCCCATAGGCCTTCTTCCATATCGAGCTCTTCGACCCATCGTCCTCTAAACCGCGTCCGCGGACAGGTCCCTTCTTCTTGCGGATCGCCTCGAAAAAGTGACTCTGAACCATCATCTGATTCGACGCTCCCTCCCAGCGCATACGTGCAGGACTGACCAGCGGCTGACGCTCCTCCTGCGCATGGTGGATAACTGCCTCGGGGATCAGCTTCGCAGGCAGCAATCTCAGGCACAGGCCCACAGGCAATGACAGGGACCCAATCAGAACCGTCACCAACCATTGATGAGCACTCAGAGGCGTTGTCTTGAAGGCCTGCCCACCAAATTGCACAATCAAGACCTGACCGGCAACAACAGCTACCTGAACAAGGATAAAGATCTTGTTGTGCTGAACGTTCTTGAACACGTTGATCGTGTCGTCAATGCGGCGGCAATTGAGTTCGTTAAAGACTTGGAGGAAGACAAATGTGTTGAAAATCATCGTGCGGAGTGTCAACAGGTCCTGTGGTGTCTTCGTGCCGTCCTCGGACTGGAGATGAAACAGGTCGGCGCCGTATTTGAGAAGCGCCAGATTGAGAATAATCTGGAACAGGGCCTGCCCGAGAATCATCTTCCACATGTTAAAATTAATCAAAGGTGCAGTCTTCGAGGTCGGGAAACGTTTCAGCATATCGGGGCTCGGGGGCTCGGTCGCAAGGGCCAGGGCTGCAAGCGTATCCATAATAAGGTTAATCCAGAGTAGCTGAACCGCTGAAAGAACAGATTGATTGTCGTCCGACGCGATCGCTGAAATAAACGACAGCACCACGGCAGTGATGTTCACCGTCAGCTGAAACTGCAAGAACTTTCGCACAGAGTCGTTGACAGCACGGCCCCACATGAGCGCCTTGAGAATGCTACTAAAGTTGTCGTCCATCAACACAATAGCCGATGCCTCCTTCGCGACCTCAGTACCAGTAATACCCATCGAGAACCCAACGTCAGCCATCTTGAGAGCAGGTCCGTCGTTCGTTCCATCGCCGGTCACGGCGACAATCTCTCCTAGTTCCTGAAGACGACGAACAACGATGGTCTTGTCAGTAGGACTACTACGGGCCAAAACCTGGAGCCGCTTGACGGCCTCGGTCTGGTCCTCCTTTGACAGTGCTCTGAACTCGGGTCCAGTCATGGCTAGCCCTCCCTTGACCAAAATTCCAGCATCCTTGGCTATGGCTCGGGCAGTCTGGATATTGTCTCCAGTAATCATGCGAACACTCACACCGGCCTTTGCAAACTCGCGAACGCTCTCCACCACGCCGGGCCTCAATGGGTCCTGAATTCCAACAATACCGAGGCAGACCAGCTTATCGTTGGGCGCGTCTTCCTCGTTGAATTTCTTGTATTCGGACGACGGAATATCGCGGTAACTGAGGGCAATCGTGCGAAGAGCCTTGTCGGCATACTGGCTGATAATCTGGTCAAACCTGGCGCGCGCATTCTCGTCCAGGGCCTTCGCTTGGCCCTCAGAGTCGATATAGTGAGTGCAGGACCTCAAAACGATTTCGGATGCGCCCTTGACATAGAGACGGTATGGCTCCTTGCCACGTGGAGACTCAACGACACAAGACATGGTCTTTTTGGCCGAGCTAAAGGGGTACATCTTGACGACATTGACGTCCGCACGAATGTCGCTGTAAGAGGCGCCCAAATTCTTGATAAAGCCCATCAATGCCGACTCAGTCTTGGATCCAATAAAAGCAAGGTTGCCCTTTTCATCCTTATCTTCAAACGCAGACGAGTTGACGGCGATTCCCTCAATAAGCACATCGACAATCTCAGGACGAGCATCATTTTTCCAGTTCTTGCCCTCATCCACAGATCCGAAGGGCAACAGCGAAAGGGTACCCTCGACTACAGTCATCTTGTTCTGGGTCAGAGTTCCAGTCTTATCGGAGCAGACCGTGGTGGCGTTGCCCATGGTCTCGCAGGCAGAAAGGACGCGAACCAAATTGTTGTCCTTCAGCATCTGGGTGGTGGCGTAGGCGAGGGCGAGGGTGACCGCCATAGGTAAACCCTCAGGGACGGCAACAACGACGATGGTGATAGCCTGGATGACAATCTTGATAAGGCTCGAAAAGATATCGGCGCCAGGGGGAAAAGGATCTTCGGACAGCGCAGCCTGAACAAAGTACTTGGCAACCAGGGTCACCAGCATGGCAATGGCGGCTGCCATACCAAGCTTTGCGATCGACTCTGCCAAGAGATCCAACTTCAGCTGGAGAGGGGTCTCCTCGGGTTGGGCCTCACGCATAGCCATCATGGTCTTTCCAAAGAAAGAGTTGGTTCCAACAGCCGTGACGAGCATAGATCCTGATCCGTCCAGAACCTTGGATCCAGAAATCACATAGCATTTTTTCTCCGTGTCCTTCTTCATGGCGTCTGATTCGCCCGTAGCAGAGGACTCATCACAGGTGATGTTGTGACTCTTGAGAATGATTCCGTCGACGGCGAGAAGATCACCAGGCTCCATAAGTAGGATGTCTCCAACCTGGACTTCCTTGATGTTAATTTCCTGGTCGCGACCATCGCGCAACAGCTTCACGCTGCGGTCATCTTTCTTGGCACTAAGTTTGAGGAACTGACGTTCCTTCTGATAATCATTGATGGCATTCGTGAAGACGACGGCAGCAACAGCGGCGAGAATTGCAGCGCCTTCGACCCACCCTACGCGGGGCTCATCAGGGTCATGGTGCGGCCCATAATCCTCATACACACTCACGCCCAATGATACGACTGCGGCAACGCTTAGCAGGACTATCAATAAACCAAGTTTGTAAAGATCGGATTAGAAACAAAAGGATCCTTGGCGACGATATTACAGCTTTAACTCCAAACAGCCTAATGACTCCGTCTTCATTAGAGATTAGCCGATGGCAAAAATATAAGCACCGCGCCAGGGGTGCCTGGCTTGCACAATCCAAGAGTTCTCTTATAAGGCTTTGATGGACTTACTCAGGGTACGGTCATTGTAGGCCTTCTTGATAAGCTGGAAGAAGGTGGCGCTCTTCGCTGCGGGTAGGATCTATATTGAGACAATTTGAGAAATGTATGTTGGTGATTAGAAAGCCATTCATAATTTACTCATTGCGAGAAGTCTGCTGTGTCTGTGGTCGACAAAAAAACGCGACTCCTTGGATCGATGCAGCACAAATGTGAAGATTGCGACCGTTAACAGCGTCATTGTCTTCATTTCAGCCTGCAGGGGATGACATAGGAAAGGGGTCGAAAATGGAATGACACCATCCGCATTTGAACTGAAAAGTGCAAGGCCAGGTAAAACTATCGAGAAACTGCAACAGGTCTTTTGTTTCAAAAATAAAAATGAAGCGTCCATTCAGGTCACTCACATCCGCGATGCCCCCTCACCCCCGCGCACGCACAATATGACGACAAAGTAATTGAATCGAATGGATGGGGAGCGAGAACCATTCCTTTTTTCCATATGTCCAATAGCGCTTTTCTGGCAAGATAAATTGTTCACAAACATCTGCTTACATTGCGACCAAAGGCTTTGGATCTGGTAGCAAATTTGGGTTGGTCCGAGTGGCCAACGGACGAGGAGTCGGCCTCATCTGAGCGCAGACCGACCTTGGGGTCGACCTTGAGGGCCTGACAGATCTTTTCGATGCCGCCCATCTGGTGAGGCAAGGTTGGGTTGGTGGGATCCGTAAGAGGCGCGAGATCTTCGCATGTGATAGAGAATCCGGTGTCGGAGTCCTGCTGGCCCGAGGGCTCATTACGGTGGCCGAGCAGAGGCTCGTCTGAAGTCGAGTCTCGAGGCATTAGGTTGCGTTGAGTTGAGTTGGGTTGGTATAACGATCCTGCTTGAGCACGTTGCACTGATAATGATGAGGTAATGACTTGTCCTGTCCAACAGTGATGCGGGTATCGAGCTGCAGAGACAATGAGGTTAGAGGAAGGGCGGACAGGAGATAGGAGGGGAAGAGAGAAAGAAAAGAAAGGAAAGAAGGGCACGAACCCTTTTTGAACGAGAAGAATGAGAACCGGTGCGGTCCACTGGGGGACTTCTTTTTATGAGGCAAACGAGGCCTGGCGGGTGAACCCTGTCAGAATTTGATGTTTCCCCATCGACATTGACGACTGAACCTGATTTATGCAGATCGCCCTCCTTCTCGTTACATTGCGCCATCAATGCTGTCGCCATTGTTTCCACCCACAGTCAAAAGGCTACTCCAGAGTGCACAGACGACTCACTTGCTTCGCTGCCACCAGTGATACCGAAAAAGCCCAAGTGTCTGTTATCTCGGCAGCTTATTCCCGGGAACAACGGTGAATCAGGCAACTGGAACAATGGGAATTCGGGGTTGCTAGTAGACAGAGAAGAGGGGGTTTTTCCTCCAAGGCCTGGCAGCCCCAGGTCTGTTCCTATGAGCGACTCTCGACTGTTGCTCCAATCTGCCTACCAAGATGACAGACACCACTCCCAGCTGAAAGTCCTCGGTTCGTTTGGTGGCGGCTGAGCCTGATTGGATGCCTGCTCTGTGTCACATACCAGATTGAGATGCATCGTCTGTGCGCCCTGAAAAATCCTTAGCTATTTATTTATTGTACATACATGCTCATGTCGTCTATTTCAAATGGATACCGGCGCTCACTCTAGTAACGTCTACATTCATCCGTCTATCTATCGGTTCATCATCACAGCAACGGCTATCAACCCTCCGACGAGTGCGCCTCCCAGACCACTGACCAAAAAGTCCCGTCGTCTCGCAGGCACCTCTGCATCCCCGTCTTGCAAGATCAGCGACAGACGACTCTGCATGCCCTCGGTGTTGACCTTGGATCGTTTGCCCAATTCCTCCCGCCATGCTTCACCGAGGTCAATAGTCTCCCCATCATCTCCCTCGGACAGCAGCACAATCGACCCGTCCTCTGCCAACACCAACTCACCATTCTCCACAGAGCCGTGCATCTCCTCCAGGATCAACTTGGGCAAACGCTTGTCCTGTTCTCCAGAGGCCTGCTTGAGCAGCAGGTCCTCCATACGGTCGAGTCGCTCTTCTTGACGTTCCGCACTCTTTATAAGCCTCTGTAGCACATCCTCGCCTCCTGAAAGTGCACCGCCGATGGCAACTGGAGTGGACTCTGCAGTTGAAATCAAAGTATTATCCGAGACTTGGTCTACTGTATTGGGGCCCTGTGCCACGCCAGTAATGCCGCCGTTAGAGCCAGCTGTAGTCTCAATCGATAGAGCCTTTTCAGGCAAAATTCCCCGCTCAGTCAAGTCCCGAACCAACTCCTCGTACCGCTCGACTTGTTTGCGACGTCTTCTCGGCTCCACAAATGCTTGGACAATCAAGAATGCCATGACGTTCACACCCACGAGGCCCCATGTTCCGTATGTGCTTGCGGCTCGAATCTTGTCACTCCAGACCTGTTCCTCATGGTACCGTTCCATAATAACCCTCGTCAGCCTCCTGGATTTCTCTTCGACGTTCGATTCTGCCTGCTTGTATTCTATCTTGGTCTTTTGTTCCGCCTGCTCGTTGGCGTGCTCTGAGCGGTAGAGATCTGTGAAACGGATCACATCGTCTGGAGACCAAAGGTGCTTGCGCTGGAGCAGGTCATTGATGGCCTTTTGAGTGTCAGATCGAGTGCTAATGGCGTCCTCGTAGGCGTATTTTGCTTGGGCCAATTTGATACGAGCGTCATCAAGACTTTCACCTATGTTTTTTTTTTTTTTTTTTTTTTTTAGACCGAAAAAGTTGGCACAAACATGTTAGCGGAGAAATCAAACTGTTGAGCTGCCTCGATAATGAAGATATTACAGATACATACCATGCGCAATAACCTTGTGCTTTAGATCGTTGATGGCGTTATATCCCGTAAAGTTATTGAGATGCTCCGATAACTGAGCGATCGTATCCCGATAATCCTTCCGCTTCACAGATTCTGAGAGTTGGCGCAAGCTGTCGGGGATGGAGGACCGGATGTACTCTGTTGAGGATTCAATCGACTTTTTATACGGTAGCAGCCTCGCCTTGAAGGGCTCTAAGGGATCTTCAGCTAATCCAGATTGCGTTGACGACTGTTTGACAACTTCGCCATGCTGGCCTGATGCGGTCGATGGATCCTTAGAGCCTAAAGACGTCTCTGCTGTTTTCCGCGATTGATCCTTCTCCTTGGCATCCTTTGACGGTGATGTCGCATCAGATGCTGCTGCCGACACAATAGTACTCCCCTGGCGAGGCTGCGTTGCCTTTGTTGCTTCCGCAGTCGAGTCGGCGATTGATGACTTGGCCAATTGCTGTTGTTGCTGTTGCTGCCGCTGCTGTTGCTGCTGCTGTTGTCGTTGTTCTCTGGCCAGCTTCTCTGCCGCCTCTTTAGCTGCGCGCTCAGCCTTTTCCTTTGCAACCTTGAGTGCTTCCTCCTCGATCTTTTTTTTCTCAGCAGCCGCACTATTCAGGATTTCCTTCAGAGCTGCGTCCTGGGCCTCGACCCTCTTTCTCTCTGCCTCCTCTGCCATTTTCCTCTGTGAGTCTCCTTCGGCGGCTTCCTGTGCGACTTTATCCTTGCCCGTGAGGTTCTTGGAACCATTGGTATCCCCTGCAATGGAGGATGGAGGTGAAGACGATGAAGGGCGATCATTGGACCTCCTGGGTGTGGTGGAAAAGTCTCGCCTGGTCCATACTGCACCGAGGAACGCCTGCGTGCCTGAACGACCGTTAGTGAACTGAGTGCGCAGGTTGGACGTATATAGGAGTGGTAGTTGGTCTTTTGACGAGGGCACTGCGTGCCGAATCAGGCGGAGGTGGCTGGCCATGATCCGTACTCGATTTGTCGCTGATGGATCTGTTTCCTGTGCGAATGGATGAATAGAAGTGGGGATCGGGTTGATTGTGAGAGCTCAGGCACTGCTGGTTCTCGGGACGGTTAGCCAATCAGAATAGTTGTCTGCAATATCAACGCGCGAAGTACCACTTTTCGCCCCAAAGTGCCTTGCAACATAAAAAAAAAAACTGTTCGTTCCACCACTCCCCATCCTTCCGTTTGCAAGCAGCGAAGCAGGAATAGTGAGGCATCGAGAATTCCACGGTTTGGAGGGAAGCAACAGAGGCAATGATGTGTGTATTCATGTTTTTGGTTTGAATCGCGCTATCGGGAGCGGATTCTTAAGAAGGAATGGACGCGTCCACATCACACCATATTATATACGATCCCTGGATATGAGAAAGCGGATGGTGGTAGCCTCAAGTTATGAAGTTGAAAAAAAGAAAAAAAAAGAAAAAAAAGTCGAGCTACTTCTCACCGCCATCGTCTTCTTTTCGGCTCTAAGTTCCTCGTTGATACCAATATCGCGTTTGCCAAAGCCTCCACGCTTAGAAAAGTGGTTCTTTTGAGACTGAAAGGCACCCTTGATCCGTTTCCTCACGAAGAACCAAAAAAGCCAGCTTGATATGTGCTCAAAGTGGGCCTTTTTTGATGGACGCTGGCTTATGGATTTCCAAGCCTGTAGTAGTAGATCTAGTAGATCATTACGGGTCACGTTTTTTTTTGTATTTTGCTGCATCTTTGTATTTGAATCGCTCACTCCCTTCGTTCTTTGGTTCGCCATCACTTCGCTCCTCCTTCTCTTGCCCGCCTCCTGCTTCCCTTGACCCTCAGAGCCAGAAGACAACTCAAACTTCACACGCCAACAGTCGGATCGCCACACAAGACATAGTTTAACTCGGATCATGGGTAAACGACAGTTTTTACGCGATTGTCGACTACAGGCGGACGCGCGTGTGGCATGACGGACCTCAGTATTAACACAGCACCGCCTTAATCGCTCTTTGATCGACCTCTAGCTAACAACCAGGGTTTCAGCTGTAAGCGCCATAAAGCTATCTCTCGGCACTGAAATACTGCAGTGTATCTATCTGGCTACTCACCAGCTTATTTTGGCCCTTTTTACCTCATTGGTATAGTTGGATTCGGTGGCGCGGCTCAAGGGGGATTTGGATCCTCTGCGGCCGGAGGAAATGCCTTCGGTGCCAAGCCAGCAACTAGCACGCCAGGAGCAGGATTTGGATTCGGGTCTAATACAACTGGGGCTCCCTCGACATTTGGTTCGACCTTTGGATCCGCACCAGCTTCAGGAGGTTTTGGTGGCGCATCGACCCCAACATCTGGAGTATTTGGAGTCGCATCTACACCTACAACTGGAGGATTCGGAACCACGTCCACACCTACGACCGGAGCGTTTGGAACCACATCCACACCTGCAGCTGGAGGGTTTGGAGCCACATCAACTCCAGGGACCTCGTTGTTTGGTAGCTCGACCTCTGCAACATCAGCAGCACCATCATTCGGAGGATTCGGCGCTCCGGCGCCAACAGCCGCTCCAGCATTTGGCGCCTCTGCTGCTGCCTCAGCAGCGCCCACTCTGTCATTTGCCGCGCCTGCTTCTGCGTCCGCCCCATCATTCGGCACCCCCGCTAATACAGCTTCGACCACATTCGGTACTACCTCAACGGCACCGTCATTTGGATCTGCACCTGCTGCAACCCCATCCCCCTTTGGAGCGCCAAAGCCTGCTACTCCGACGGCCGGTCTTTTCGGAAATATCTCAACAGCTCCGGCAACTCCAACTGCGGCTTCAACTTCTCCCTTTGGTGCATCTTTGACTGCAGCCACCAGTGCCGCTCCAGCAGCGACCTCGTTGTTTGGAAATAAGCCTGCGACAATTGGAACTGGAAACACACTCCTTGGAAGCGCACCTCCCGCGTCCAGCGCAGCACCCGCTTTCGGAGCCAAACCTGCTACGCCTTCTCTTTCATTTGGAGCCGCACCAGCCTCAACCACAGCGTCTTCGACTTTGGCAGCTCCCACATTCAGTCTCAACGCAGGGTCTACTGCTTCATCAGCGGCGACATCAGCTCCTGCGTTTTCATTGGGCACCACACCTGCTACTACATCTGCTGCCACTACTGCTCTGACGACAAAGCCGCAGGATGATGCCAGCTCCAAGACTGTGGTGCCTCCAACACCCTCGGCATTGCGTAACAAGAGCATGGACGAGATTCTCCATCAGTGGTCGAGGCAGCTTGATGAGCACACAAAGGCGTTCCGCGAACAGGCCAACAAGATCTCCGAATGGGATCGCAAGTTATTTTCTAATGGACACCAGGTATATATCAGGGGCATTTGTTTGAGTGCATGCAGATTATCGTTGAGTTGGTATTGACATTTCATTGCCCTTTTCTGATATAATAGATTAGCCAGCTTTACCAGATGACAGTGGAGACTGAGCAAACGCAAAAGACAATTGACCAGAATCTGGATTACATCGATTCACAGCAGCAGGAGCTCAGCGGAATTCTGGATCTTTACGAGGAGCAGGTCCAAAAGATGTTCGAAAAGGATGCCACTACGGCAGGAGTGAATGCCAATGGATTGCGACCTGTGGATGAGCAGCGCGAACAGACATACAGCTTAGCCGAGAACTTGAACAAGCAGCTGGACGACATGTCGCTCAACCTCACAAGCATGATTGAGGAGATCAACCAGACTGCGCCCAAGACTGATGGCGAGAGCAGCGACCCTGTAAGTTTGATAGCAATTTCGACCTTTCAATTATTCATGGCCTGCGCTTCTGTGCTTCTGTACCAAAACTAACTATTGCTTTTTTTTGCGCCACGCCCTATTAGGTCGGACAAATTGTGCAAATCTTGAACGCTCACTTGACGAGCTTGCAATGGATCGACGAGACGACAACATCGCTGCAGTCTAAAGCTCAGGATGTCGGTAGACTGCAAAGTCAGATGATCAAGGAACATGAGAGCTATCGCAGCCGCGGTGTGTTCACGGGACGATCCTGAGCTATGGAACTGCAATGCTGACAGGACAGGACAATTGAACACCGGAGGAAGAAGTCGCAAAGCGTGATAAAGAAATAAAAGATCGCATCTGAAAATAATAATAGTTACAACAATGATAATAATCGTACGCTATCGTTTGAAGGATCTACCAAGTTCATGTCGACGCGTAAGCGTCGTAAATTCGGGGTAGAAAGGCTACTCGAATTGCCCGAGCGTCGATTTTGTTGTGCATCCATGCCATGGGTACAGACAAGCACAAGCCTTATGTTCTTTGAAAGTATCCAAGACGGGTGCGATAGTAGAAGTTCAAGAGGGCTGTTTGCTTATAAGGTTTTCTTTTACGTCTACGGCTAAGCGCCGGTCCAAACGAATTGACCCCAAATGGCATTGATGGAAATGAACGCTAGTTTTTTTTTTTTTTTTTCAAGAAAGCGGATATTATGACACGCGAGCTGTTCGTTGACTGGCTCTCGGAGCTAGACTAGGGCATATAACTTGTATGTCCAGGAAGAGACGAAAGATAGCTTTTTTTGCTGATCGACAGCGCACTAGGACATGGCTGGTACGGAAATTGGGGGCCCTCTCTCTCAACATTACCATCATCAGGCTACCCCTCTACTGCACGGAAAAATATGCAAGTTCCATAGACCTTCTAGACCCCCAACATTTGGTTCTCGTGCTTCGTTTTACAGCAGTTTATTTTTTTTATTTTTTATACATTTGTTATTAACAACATTTGCTAGTGTATAGTGTGGATCGAGCGTTAGATACAAAGGTGGGGGTGGTGTGTATAGGAATGGCCTCTCTCTCTCTCTCTGTCTCTCACAGCCATCATCGACTCCTGGATAAAGGTATAGAAAAAAAAGAGATTTTTTTTTTTTTTTTTTTTTCGTAGGGTCATATGGGTTTACCATGCGCCATTGAAAAAGCGCGTGCCCTCCATCCTCATATGATTTACTTGGCAGGAGCAAAGCCGACACGGTCCTTGCCAAGGTCGTAGACGCTGTAGTACTTGCGCAAGAAGACATCGCCGACGATCCAGAGGTCAGCGAGGGACTCAGGGAAGTCCATGCCCATGAATCCAGACACGCATGATCCTCCGGCATTGAGGATATAGTCGGATCCCTGCAACTTGTACTCCTTCTTTCCAAAGGTGAAGGCGAATTCGGGCAGGTCGGGGACGGCAGCGCAGTCGATGGTGTACTGTCCAGCATAGTTCTTGGTCGCGCCAATCTGCTTGTTGATCATGTCCGACAGAGCGGTCTCCAAGACGATCAAGGACGAGCCGGTGTCGATCACAGCGCCACCGCCGAGCTCGACGGTCTCGTCGCCCAGTCGGATCTTGTTCAGGTCAATCTCCCAGTAACCCTTGCGGCGCACGCTGTACCAGTCAAGGTCGCCCTCAAAGTGGTTGGCATCCACGCCACCGAGGGTCATCTGACCACCGGTGCTGCCATCAGCCTGGGCGAGATAGAATCCAAAGACGGGCTCGTCGACCAGCTTCTGGTTCACGAGGCTGTAGAATGGAGGGACGACGCCAAGGACGGAGATGGTGTCGTAGCCGAGACCAAAGATACCGTCAAACTTGCCAAAGGCGAAGGCAAGACCGGGCTCCTTGACGGACTCGCCAAAGTCCTGGTGCTTGATGACGACACCACCGACCTCGACATTGTCGTTGCTGATGATGCCCTCGAGCGATCCAGAGCCGTATTGAATGCCGAAAGCGGTGCCGTTGGCCTTGAAGGTCGAAGACTTGTTCGAGTCGAAGCGGCGGTGGAGGAAGCAGGCAATTGAGGTACAGTGGGTCGATGGGACCCAGAGGTTGGACGAACCGGTGTCGAAGACGACCGAGAAGGTCTGTGGGGGCGATCCAATGGAGATGTCACCGTAGTACTATGAGGCACGCGAAAGAAAGAAATGCCAAGCCAATCGAATGTTAGCCTGAGAAGAGATAATTCCATAAGCGGGAAGGATGCCCTGCCCTGGTGGGACATGCTGAATGACCAGGCAGTGACGACACCACACACAGCCAGGCCAGCAGCAGACTAGGCTCCTTTCAGGGTGAAAGTGTCGGTTGCAGCCCAAGAAATCAAGTCTTTTTCTTTCTTTCTTTCAAGGGACACACGTAATAGCAGGGGGAGGCGTTAGCGTGTATGCCTCCACTCTCTCCACAGGACAATGTTTACTGGCTGGAATGGAGGCGATAATGAGGGAGGGAGGGGGGGATACGCAACCCGTCTTGTATACTGCGCATGAATGTTCCCATGGATACAACATACATTCCATTTATCCGTTTTTCGAATGACCCCCAAGTGAACACAGAAAAACAACGAACCAAGGGGGGGGGAACTCCTTCACTCGTAACCCCCTCCATCTTCTTTTTTTTTTTACCTGGGCATTCATATAGTTGGAGAGGGGGACGCCGTACGATGGCTTGCCCTCAGCATCCAGACCGATGATCTGATTGGCCTGGTCCGTCTTCATTTTGCGCGCTGGCGAGCCAAAGTACTTCTGGGACAGGTACGAACCCGTCTCGGCGTAGGCCTGGAGCTTCTCAGCAGGGGTGATGTTGGCCTTCTTGAGCTGAATGCTAATAAATGAGGCAGAAGAAGAAGAAGAAGAAGGGTAAGTTTATCTAACCAGGTCGTGTTTCCTGCCTCTGCTCTCTCACTCCGCGCGACTTTATGTGAGTGAGTGAGCGAGGGTGTCTTTTGGAAGGGATAATTCGATAGACGGCTGTTTTTACCGAGTCATTTCAGCCTGGGAGGCAACAGCCAGGGACAAGAGTCCGGCGAGGAGGAAGGTGGTCTTCATGACTGGTGAATAGAATGTAGTTGCGGTGTTAACGAAGGAGGATGTTGATGGAATGAAATGAAAGAAGAGAGAGCGGAGGGAGGGGGAAAGAAAAATGGGAACAAAGGGAGCAAAGTTCGTTCGACCCTGGCCTGGGTTTGGGCTTCTTATGCTTTTCATACATCATCGAAAGACTATAGACTATATTACAACGCAAATATCTGCAATCCTGTCACGCTATGAGAGCATGCGGATGAACAGCGTGTGTTGCGTTTGCGGTTTTACGAGTCGGATACGCCCCCCCGGATAGACTATAGACTAACAGTATATGTGTATATCGCGATGATGATGACCATGGTGCCCCCCAACCCCTCCGACAACAACGCGGATAGGGTAAGTCATCACTTCACTCCCTGTCGACATCTCCAGATACAGATATCTCCCATCTCGAAAAGAAAAAAAAAAAAGCCTTGGTCAACAACAAACCCCCCAATGGCATAACCCATTCAGCTAAATTGATAAATTCTCTATGTATTGCTATGTTTGCAGCTATGAAGACTCGCACAAAATCCATGTAAAATAATTTTTATTCGTGAAGATATTTGAGATATGCTGATGGAGGAGTTTTTTTTTTCAGGAATGTGTATATAGTAAAAAGAACGCTTGCACGCAATAAAGAGGATATAGGATAAGATAGTAAGATAGTATGACACACAATGCTTGTAGGCATGCTTGCAAAGAACCCCAGCTGTCTTAATGGTCTCTATTGGGCAGCATCCGCATTTACCTTCGCCTTCTTTGCATTCACCCTCACCTTCATCTTCGTCTTTACCCGCTCCTCCCTCTGCTCCTTCTGCGGCGCTTCCAATCTTCCTTGTCTGTTTTCTTTCTTCTTCCGATGTTTCAGTCGCTTTCTTTTTAGTCTGGCCTCGAGCACCTCCGGTGACTCCACCAACACTACGCGTGGAGGAGCCTTCTCCTTGCGCCTGTCTTTCCTCAGCTTTCGCTTTAGCCTTTTTCTGACATCCCCTAGAGATCGGATTCCCTTCAAGAAAGATTTGCTCTGGAACTCTTCGCTTGTTGTATCGAAAGGATGTCTCCGAATGTACGCGCTTACGTTCTGCTGTCCGATTAGTCGCTGCAAATACTTCATAACTTTAACCAGCTCAATGTCGGTGCTCTCCAAGGATAGTTTCTTGTTGAAATCGCGTATCAGGACGCAATTGTAGGGCTGGAGCTGTGATTTGTGTGGTGAATCGTCAATGAGGACTGTGTTCGTCTGATCGTATTGGGTTCCGTATCTCTGTCCTGGCTGGAGCTCTTCCTCGGGTGCCTGTTCCCTTTCGGCCTCGATCTCCCTCCAAACGAACTCGAGATCCTTGAGGGTCAAGACCTTGCGATGGAAATCAACCGTGTCGAGTTGAAAGTGTTCTCGACTCCAGATACGGTCTAGTTTTGTCAGCTTATCAAGGAAACATGTTCCCAGCATTGTCCGGACACTGCTCTCGCGCGCACTTGACCATACCATCACTCGAAAATTGTCGAACAAAAAGTCCAAGAATTCTCTCAGAAACGGTCGTGGGGAGATGGTTCGCCTCGCGTTGTCTGATCGGTAGAGTAACGTCCCATTGAGGTCTAAGATGACGAGGATTTTGTGGTGGGATCCCCCTGTTTGTGCCGTGGGTTCTTCTTGGGCAATCTGTAGGTACGTCGGTGTAATGGGGCGGATTCCTGTAAGCGGAAGAAATGTGTAGTCTTCATGGTTGTAATAAACTGAGGTGGTATCGTTTTCGAGTGCGCCATCGGCGCTGCCGCCTGTGCTGTCGTTGTATGCGTCCATGTCCGAACCGGCAGTGCTGCTGCTTTCGTCAAAGGTGTTGTCGTCCGAGAGGAGATCAAAGGGTTGGTCCTACGATGAGATGATGCGAATGAGGATGTGGATCTCGCTGCCCTGTTGGACTTTTGGAAAAAGGCGGAGCTGCCTAAAGACTAAAAAAAAAAAATCTGCAGTAGAATAGACTCCCGCCTGTTGAACCCTAAACTCAATCGGCTATTTCTTTAAATGATCTTGGTGTTGGCCAACAATGGCCGTTGACAATGCGTTGGACATTTAGTAGTGCTGGAGCCATATTCAGCATACGGGGAGTGTAAGGTACTCACGGGAGCTCTTTATCAGGGGGTCAAGGCTATCTTTATAACCATGCTATCCCTTGGTCGCTCTGGTTGTTATTGACAACCGTGATTCTTCTAAAAAAAAATAAAAAAAAAAAGAAGCACGCCGCCAAAGCTCCAATGGACAGAGGATAGGAAGCGAGAGGAAGGATCCCGCTCTCGCACACATGCATGCATCACCTAATTCTGACGCCCTGTTTGTTGTCCTTTGTTCATCTCGTAATCCCCACCTTGGACCGACTGCTGTGTTCACACAAAGCAAGCTGCCCCTCTCTCTTTGCTCGTGCCTGAAGCAGTTGGCGTCCAGTGAAGTGTCATCTGAGCGTGCATGTACCTGAAGCAACCCCTAATTGCACTTGGCCTTTGTTTGTTACATGCTTTACGCTCTGACCGATGCTTGACCCCTGTCTGCTTACTCTGTCCTGCCATGCCCCATGCTCAGCTGCTCTCGTGCAATGACAACATGCCTCTACCTATGCTCATGCCAATGCCTACCCTCCATCGCGCGATTTGACACAGGGCTTTGATTCCGTATTCGTTCTCTCTCTGTCTCTCTGTTTTTTTGTTTTTTGTTTTTTTAACCTCCAAAAAAAAAAGTTCATTCTTCTTTTCTTTTCTCTTCTCTTCTCTTTTCTTTTCGCTTATTTACAACTTGTCCAGTCAAGTCATTCATTCACCTTCACCTTCTAATTTCCTCTGATACTCCTTTCACCACACAAGAAGCCCTTACGATACACGAATCCAGCCTGGACATCCCTCCGACAGAACCACGCCCCAGTATGACGACCCCTATCGAGATCCCTCAGTCAAGGATGCGGAGGTCCCATCCCAACAAGATCCACACCATCAACACGACCTCACACCTCTCAAAGTCCTCCCCCGCATTCTCATTTCTCAGTTCACCCCCACCAATGTCAGCACCCGTCTCTAACAGCCCCTTCAAAACCAACGTGGGCAGGAGCAGAAGTTCTAGTAGGAGCGGTGGTGTCGTCTTCAACACCCGCCCACGTGCAGCCTCGGAGGCCGCTCGCACAGCCATGGAGGCCATGATTCAGACTCGACTGGATATAATCACGAAACGACTTGATCGGTTCAACACTCAATCCCAAGAGATTCAAATCCAGACTGAACAACTCGCCAAATCTTTTCAAGAAAAGGCCAAGCGGCTATACAAGGTCGAGGACCACCTCCTGCGAGTCCAAGGCAAGCCCGGTCTGTCAGAGGCATACCTCGAGGATGGTCCCCGGAGGAGGAGGCTGACCAACGATTTGGACGAGCTGAGCATGGGTGTCAGGACACTGAGAAGGAAGTTCCAGGCTGCTAGCACCGCGGTATCCGCCATCAACTGGTTGAGCAACCTTAAAGACTCAGGGGAGCAGGGGTCTGCGCTAACGGATAAAAACACTGACCTGGCGGCAACAGATCATGGTCTAGAGAGCACGGCTCTCCATCCGTCCTCCTCACCCGCGCTAGGCGCCTTTGGCAAGAAGGAAGGTCAGGTGTTGCAGTACATTCTGACCGCCCAAGAACTCTTCTCGAACGACTCTTCATCAGAGGACGCAGCAGCACTCCCATCGTCAGGTCTGAATTCACCGCCTCTGACGCCCAGGGGCCCGCTCTTTGGATCTTCGCTCTTGTCCAAGGGTCTGGAGGACCATCATTACTCACACACTCATAAATCCCGACCACTGTCCATCATCCCAGACCTCGAAGACCTTGCGGAATCCCTTGAACAGCTCTCGTCCGCCATTCAGGAGTCAACAAACACGGAGGCATCGTCCGTGCAGCACAATAATGTCCGGGATACAGATGAGGAGCCTCGACCAGAGTTCATGCAGGTCTTTTCACCACCTTCGCCTGCCTCCCCAACAACAAGAACAACAACAGGAATATCAACAACAGCAACGACATCTGGACTGACTGAGCCGACCATGCAATGGCCTGCACGAGCAGAGACCGGAGGTGCATTTGCATTTAGTGAGCCCACCACAGGTACGGATGCTGAAAAGGCTGCAGTGGCGCAAAGACGAGAGCAGCAGGAGCATGAGGAACAACACGAGCTAGCAGACACAAGCCGAAATCGACAGCAGACACAACAACACCAACAACGGTCGGACAATAATGACGCGAATGAATCGGAGCAGCTCGACGCTGACACATCCAAGGAAGAGGCCAAGAACGGCACCAGCCTCCAAGAAGATCAGGCTGCTGCTACTGCTGCTCCAAAACATCCAGAACCGATCCTTTCGAGCTCCACAGCCGCAACGACAGAAATTCTTGATCAACAGCAGCGTTCAATTCAGGACGGTCCCTCCTCGACCGAAAACGATGGCACGCCCGAGGACAAGACCGATGGGTGGGTCCAAGCTCTTTGGCGTCTGTTAGTCCGGGCCGAGTACTTTCTACTGGGCACTGCAGTCTTGGGAGCAATGATGCCCGATAACCTGATTGCGCTCTGCGCAGGGTTCCTGTCCGCGACCATGTATGGGATCCTGGTGGTGCGCCATCGTCTGACGGCGAGCCCGGGCAAGGACGCGCCTCATCCGCCGAATGCGGCCTCTATCGCGGCAGGTCATAAGAAACGCGTTGCGGACGCTGTTGGTTCCAGATCTAAGGGCACAGCATCGACTCGACGGGCGAAGAATTGAGAGGCGACGGATGGATGGGTTGAATGAATGAATGAACGAACGAACGAACGGACGAGCGAACAAGGGCAAAGATGGCCTTTATGACACACCCACACCCACACCCTCCCACACATATACATACGCACGCTACGCACACTTCCAGTTTTGAATATGTACAGCAACCCTTCTATAACGTATCTACGCCCTCTCCGATTCTCTGTCAACTCGACGGAATGACAAAAAGAATACTTTTTGTAATAAATGACTTTATTTTTTTTTCTTTTCCATTTTTTTTTTTTTTTTATTCACCTCGGAAGAAGACAAGGTCCTCTCTAAGTGCTTCCAGCTCCCTCCTCAACACCCTAGATCGCTCTGCAGGATCCCTCAGGAGCCGACCCAGGTTCAACAGCCTCAGATTCGGCTCCATCGCCCACGCGGCCTCATTTAATCCATGCTGTCGTATCTCTTCTGATGGCTGACGATCCCCCACAGAACCATCATCACCCGTCCTACACGGGGCGACCCTAGATCTTCTTGGTCTTTCTGAACCACCGACAGATCCCTGTGGACGCGACTGCCCCAAAGATCCCGGGTTCGAGACCAAGGACGATGATGGTGATGATAGTGATGATGATAATGTTGATGAGGGAAGGCTCGCGTTCGGGAGGTGAGTAGCTTTGATCTGATGCAGCAGATAGATCAGTCGCTGTTCCCGTAATGACAGTTGTGTGGTCAGGAGCTTTGTCCGTCGGGTCATGGTCCGTTGCAGCTGTGTCTGTTGTTCGATCTGCTGCAGGGTCCAGTAGGTCCTGAGGGCGGTGAAGAATTGGATCCCGGAGAGGAAGAGCGTTGGTGCAAGTGGGAGTATCTGGAGCGCGATGGAGGAGTCATGGGGCAAGGTTAAAGTGTTATTTAGGGATTGATGGTGGTGATGGTGGTGGTGGTGACTGTGGTACGTGCTGCAGAGTTGTTTCCAAGGCGCAGTCGGGAGAAGATAACGCGCCATAGTTGCTGTGCCTAATCTATGTGTGCGTATATGTATGTGGGGAGGATGGGGGGAAGCAAAATTCGGTTAATCTCAGTCATGAAAAACTGCACAGAAAAAAAAAAGAACTCAAAAAAATAAAATAAAGAGAGAGAAATGGACAGAGGTGTTGCGAGCGAACAACACTTACAGAAGCGAAGCGAGCATGTTGCCCTTGAGAGTCCAAAAAGTACAGTCTTCACCCGCGGCCCTGACGTTCACTTGGGTCAACAATGTCTTTTGTAGACTCTTTTCCTGAGATAGTCGTAGTTCTCTGCATGCCTTGATCCACAGTTCCGCTTGGTCTAATGAATGAAGGTTAATATACATGTATAAAAATAATAATAAAAAAGTTTAAGGATAAGCATCGACGAAAAGAACTGGTGGTAAGACAGGAATGAGCATGCTATGCCTAATGGACATACCGATAGATATCTCATTTCCCACAGGACCCGGATTCTCAATGCTCGATCCCACTGGGGGTTGCTCTTGTTGTTGACTAGCTCCCTGCACTAAGGACATATGACCTTCTGTCGCCTGACAGCTCTCCAGATTTAGATTTGTCCCGTCCTGCTGCTGCTGCTGCTGCTGTAGTCCCTCGTCCCCCTTGCTCCATCCAATTGCTACACAATCCTGAGATAATGCTGCAGTCGTCATTCCTAATGATGCAGTCGTAGCATCTCTTCTCGTCCTTGTTCTTGTTCTTGTTCTTGTCCTTGCTGTCGTTGTTGCTGTTGTCGTTGTCGTTGCCGTTGTCCTCGTCTTTGCCCTGGAGAGAGAGCATCCTTGATGATTTCCCTGTCGATCCATGTTTGTTGCAGCAGGGGCCTCGGCGTTGCTGCTGCTATTACTGCTGGTATGGAGAGTGCGGTCCAACAGGTTGATCAACTCTGAGAAAAGGGCCTTGTCCGAGAGGGACTGGATAAAGAGATCGAGCTGGGATTGTTCCGAGAGTACGGCGTGTTGGTTGCGTTCGCGTTCTGCGTGTGCAAGGCTTCTGTTGCACAGGTAGACGTGTGCGGCCGCGGTGAGGCCCAGGCCCAATGGGATAGTGGGGAACGAAGAGGAGAACGCGCTCATGGGATAGGTTAAAAAAGAATGGAACACCCAAAATGTGAAGGGAGGAAAAAAAATAAAGTAGACGAAGGGAAAAAAAAAAAGTGATGGTTGATGGATGAGTAGAGGAATGGGATTGGATGAGTTGTCGAGGGATGGAATGAACAAAAGGGAATGGGATGCGCCCTTTGTCTTATGGCTCCTTCCGTGGGACACTTCCTCTTTCTCTCCCATCCCATCCTCAATTGGAGTTTTTTTTTTTCGCACGCGTCTGCAAGTGTTCAGTCTAGGCAACAGAGGGCTGGTCCCCCTAGGTTTACTCGGGTGGTGTTGCATATACCCCACACTTTCGCCAGATGACTTCATCCGCTAATCCAGAACGAGGTCGCACAAAGAGCATAAAAATGAACGCATTGGACAACCAGCGTCCCTTTGAGACCCATCCCAAGACAGGAGTAAGCAATAGAACATCATCATTATTCATTATTCACTATTCATTATTCGGGAATGGAGCACTCCCTCCCTTTGGTCACTGCTTTTCACGCCACCAACTTTTCATTTTAGGGATGGACCCACCCCACTCCACTCGCACGGACAATTTTTAAGGGTCAATTGAAGCTAGGGTCAATTGAAGCTGTCGATGGTCGATGAGGAATAAGCTGTCTTCCCCTCCGCCATTTTGCCTTTTGATTGTGGCTCTCCACATCCCTACTCCTGGACATCACTTTCAGCCTCAACTGGATCATGTGGGGGGACGGATATGGAGAGGCACTTGGGTGTTTGTTTGTATTGCAACGGCTATATAGGGGCTGGACAGATAGAGAACTAATAGGCGGTCATTATGATGCTGGGATGGATGCAACAAGTAGAGTCAGCCCTACACAACCACCCTGTGTACATACATGTGTGTGTGTGTGTGCCTGGACTATGGGCATGCCTTCTCCTCGATTTGGGTTAATTGACCACGGAATTACCTGCCCAGGACATGTATAAATAAGTGAGTGTAATAATGATGGACTAGATATTTTCCGATGGCTGTTCATGTCGGTTAAAATGCCATGGTGGTCTGACGCTGTGTAGAAAGCACGCTGCGAATAATATTGATGCCATGAACTCTTTTTTTTTTTTTTTTTCCTTTTTTTTGTTTAGTCTCATTATATGGACCCTTTTTTTCCTTTAAATGAGGATGGGCTGTTGTCTGGTAATGTTTCTGGAGAGACCACAGCCGATTGCTCTGTCAGTGAGGGGGGGGAGGGGATTTGAACCGACGTTATAGCCGCATTACGAAGGAATGGCCGACTACCGCACTTTTGCTGTGGTGGATGGGGATGGCCCGGAAGTCGTTTGTTCCGCTGGAAGATCTGTCAGGATCTCCATCTTCCCCTGTGGCAGCATGTTGCTGTGTGCACACATATAAAGAACCATGTCAGTGCTTTGTCATCCTCCATACTTCCTTGTTTCTCTCTCTTTCCTCACCTCCTCCTCTTCGCCTCGCTTTCATAGCCCTCTGCTCCCCTCTCACCTCCTGGCCCCAGCATCTGCCCATTGCCCCGCTTGGCTCTGCTGGTTGCTGCTCTCCCACCTGGACTGCTGCACTCACTCGGCTCACATCACATCCAGCGCTCTCGCCCGCTAGATCTGATATATAAAAATACCTATTTCCACCGCTCTTTTCTGGATTTAACAATTTAAAAAAAAGAAAAAAAAGACAAAAAGGCGGTGTCTCTCATTATCGTCGTTGTCGTCGTCGTCGTCTAATCCGCCTCCGTCTACTGGCGTGCCACAACAGTCTGTCTCACAGAGGGTTTCTCCTTCTTCTCCTTTTATCTCTCCCACATCTCCCCCCCTCCCTCCTCTCTCTCCACCACACCTGGACCCCGCCGGACCTTTCTCCCTCCATCCTTCTATCCTGAACACCCCCCTCCTCCCCGAGATCCACCCAACACCATCCCCAGCCATGGACTCCCTCCCGTGGCACTCCTCTCGGAAGACTAGCACCAGCAGCAGCCTCCTCCTCCTCCTCCTCGTCCTCCACACCGTCCTCCTCTCCTCCTCATCCCCCACCGCACACGCTGCCTCCTATGAGGTCATCGTCTCCAAACCCGTCCCCGCCGCCACCACCAGCGGAGCCTATAGTCACCTCTTCCAGTCCAAATACCTCGGCAACTCCATCGTTACCAATGCCAAGAACCTCGGATACACAGGCACCATCATCCTCGGCAACCCTGCACAGTCCTTCCAGGTCGTCTTCGACACCGGCTCCGACATGATCGTCATCACCTCCGACCAGTGCCAGGGTACACACTGCAACGATATGCCACATTACACCTGCAACTCCTGTACAAAGACTCCTTATTCCTACAACATCACCTACGGTGACGGCACCTGGGGCGCTGGTCCAATCGTCGCGGACACGGTCGCCATCGGAGGACTCGTCATCCAGAACCAGCAAATCCTCGATGTCACCAAGAGCGCCCTCGACCTGTCCTCCTACGGAAAGGGTATCGCTGGTCTGGTCGGACTCATGCCCAGCTCCCCGGTCTTGCACTCTGTCCCACCACTCCAAACCATCTATCAGGCAAAACTCCTTGACATGGACGTCTTCTCAGTCTACCTGAGTCCCTCCCTCAAGGCCAACCAGGGAGGCTCGTTCCTCTTTGGCGGTATCGACAGCACAAAGTACCAAGGATCGCTCAATTATGTACCCATCTCTACAGGATCCGGCACCAGCCAAGGAATGTGGTACATCGATGCGGATGCCGCCTACACAGGATCCGTAGTGGTCTCGGGGTACACCAAGTCGCCCTGGCTGTTCGACACCGGCACGTCCTTCATTGCCGTACCCACCTCATTCGCCCAAAACTTCCATGCCAACATCCCCGGAGCAGCGTACTCGGCAGCGGATCAGCTCTACACGGTGCCCTGCAACGGCACAGCGACCTTTGGACTGTCCTTCAACGGCGTCAAGTATGAGGTACCCTATCTGGACTTTATTGCGAGTGGAGGCACAGGATCCTGTGTTTCGCTTGTCATGCCCCTGGGCAACTACGAGATGTTTATCCTCGGGGACCCCTTCCTGAGACAAGTCTACGTCGTCTACGACTTTACTGCGGGCGCCACCAGAATCGGACTCGCACCCGTCAGCGCCACGAACACCTCCTTGGGTACCGAGGGCTTGTCCGGCAGCCCTGTTGCGGGCGGCTCCACCATCACCCCCTTGGTACCGAGCAGTGCGTTTAATGGAAAGGATGTGTCGTTCAGGACACTGGCAACGTCCATGGCCCTGGCCCTGGTTGCGATGATGCTGGTTGTATAGCAAAGGCCATAAACTTGTAGTTTTTTTTTTTTTAATTATTTTTTCCCCTCACCTCCTCCCATTTTGCCATCTAAACGCATTTATTTTAAAATAAAATTCCATGTATCATGACGAACCCCCCATGCCATGCGCCTTTTATTTACCCATGCGAAGAAGAGATGCATTACGCTTGTCGATGACAGGTGGCGCCCCCTTCCCCCCCTTCATCTTATTTCTTTGGGTTAAACGTGGAACGTGCTACCTGTGTTAATCTCGTAGCGCAAGTTGCATTGCCCCATTCTCGTGTTCCAAACTGTCAAACTGTCTAATTATCTTCCTTGAGCCCCCTCTTCCTCCTCCTTCTCCTCCTGGATTAAATTCCCTCATTGGTCCTGCGGTGCTTTACTTGCATTCCTTTTGAAATAACGCCGAATAAATAATTGAGCTCTTTTTCTGCTGCTCCCCCAAACAGACACAACTTTTTTAATTCTTGAAGAAGGGAGGGGGGGACATCTGCTTAGCCTCTCTGTAGACTCCTTAAGACAACCACTCATCTGGCAGAGAGAAAGAGAGAGAGAAAGAGTCCAGCACCTTGTCTCCGCCGATGGCCCGCCTTGTCCCACTTTCCCAATTTAAACCCTGGTTTTACACACACACACACAGAGAGAGAGAGAAAGAGAGAGAGAGGGAGATTGATGCATGACCATTATTCCCTATGAACCTGTTGGAGTTTTTTTTTTTTTTTTTTCTATAGTGCCTTTGACTCTTCATTGGCACATGTGTCAGCAAATTGTTCGCGCGACTGATACTGCTGCCGCTGCTTGCATTTTTTTTTTTTTTTACTTTGTTTTTTTATACTTTTGTTTTTGCACAAAATGAAACCTTCAGTGCCTTGTGGGCCTGACACCTGTAACATCCCACCAAGAGTCGACGTTGCAGGAACTGTGTGTGTGAGTGTGTGAGAGAGTGTCTGCATGTGTGTGAGTGTGTGTGTGAGGAGAGGGGGGAGGCCCAGAAGCTGATCGAACGGGGGTGGTGTGTGTGTATGTGTGTGTGCGCTTTTTCACAGGCCTGATGGAGTTCCAGACGCTTGCTGGAATAGTTTTTTCTTTGGATTACGAGTTTTTGTTTTGGTGGGATCGAAGTTTGATTCCCACTTTGGATTTGTCATCAAAACTGACTATCATCGACAGTGTGGCGAGGGGGAGTGATCAGACTACGGGCTTGAGGTTGCCTCAAGAGGGAAAGATGGCGCGCGCGTGTGTGTGTGTGTGGGACGTATGATTTTATTTTATGTTTTTTTTTTTTTTTTTTTTTTTTGACAAGCTCGACGCGTATTACTTGTTATCCGGACACGTCGAAAGAGGCGTTCTCCAAAAACGGGGTTCCCGTGAGTTTTTTTTATCAGTTCTCTTTGACTCTCTTTGGGGCGGAAAAAAATAAAGCTGCCACGGTGAATGTGAGTGGGAATGTGGCTAAGGATACGGATACGGATGCGGGTGCGGGTGCGGATGCGGAGTCGTGCATCGGAATATGCGCAGCTCTCTCGTGTTCGAAAGCCATGTGCGACCGGGATTTCGGCACGATGACGGATATGGATAAACAAAAAACTTATCTGGAAGGACAGGGGAGGACAAAGCAACAAATGAAAAAAGCGTGAATGCGTTTAATGGGCGACGGAAGGTCTATGGTACAAAAAAAAGGTGACAATGTCCCTGAGAACCATTCTGGGAAGGGGAGAGAATCCCTATCTACTGGACTTCGGGGTTAACCCAGGTCATGACGCCCTCACTCGGATGCTCCAGATCCACTTCCCAAGAGATCGGTTCCTCCTGTTTCTCCAGCCAATTCTCATCAAACAAAGCCGAGGGCAGGACCTCGAGCAGCCTACAATACACGCCCGGGATCTGAAGTGAGTATTCCCTCCAAAACGTCTTCTCGGTCCTTCCGAGCCCATGGAGTTCAAAGGACGGTAACCGATCGAGGTAACGAAAGATCTGTCCGATGCCGACACCCTTCTTGACGACCAGATCGTGGATTTCTTGATCCTTGATCAGGACCTGAGACTTGGCGTTGCAGACGACTTTGTTGTTGCAGAGCAAGTTGACCTCGCGTTGGAACCTGGAGAGGATGGCAGGATCTTCATCTGGGGCGAGGGAGACGGGGGTGTTCTCGAGGATGGTGACGGAGACGGTCTTGTTGAAGTACGCGCTAGAAAAATAACAATAATGAAAATGGCGTGAGAGGATTTCGCCCGAACCGTGCGTAGGAAGGGAAAAGACGTAATGAAATAGAGGGGGGGGGGGGGGGTTCGTAAGTTAGTACAAGGCCCTGCTTCCTCCTCTCCCCTGTACGGATATTTGTTGGGTTGGGCGGCTAGCTCTGTTATAGTACCTGATCAGACGCTGGAGGTTCCCGTTGGCGGTCAGCAATATCCGTTCAGAGCCGGAGAAGCCGTCAGGCAGGGTCAAGGTCGTGTCCCTTGTTCACCACGGTGGCATAAAAAAGACAGGAAAACAGAGTTGTTGGATATGTTATTACACCGATCACAGGAAAGGAATTGAGGGAATACAAAAGCAACTGTACCTCCTGGACATGATATCGCCAAAGTGGCCAGGAATCTTGACGATGGGAGGACTGGGAGATCGGGCGAACATGGCGGGTGGAGACATTGTGAATGAGTTGATTGAGGAGGTGTGGAATGAGAACTGAACTGATCTGATCTGATCTGGGGTGTATGTATGAAGCGTATGTCCGATTTTAAAAGGAGGGAAGGACGGAAGGGAGTCTGAGGGTGCAATGTATTTATGCAATGGGGTTAAAACAAGTGAAAGAGGAACAGGCGAGGGAGAGAGAGAGAGAGAGAGAGAGAAAGACAGGGTGGGAAAGCAGACCATAAACAGATGTGCGGACGATGCGTTCAGACAGACGCACTTTCGCATTCCCTTCCAGGCAGCAAAAAAGATTCTTCTTACGATACTTACGATAGTTCCAATAGTACTGCCGCATCCAAACAGCCGTGGAACTATGGGATGTTTATGAGAGCATGATGGGTAGGCGTCATTGCCCTAGGTTCAGCACGTTTTTCTTTTTTCTTTCTTTACAAAGAACAGTGTGGCCCGGAGTGTGCAACTGAACACGCTACAAAGCAAGTTTATCGTCCATCCAGGAACAGGCATCGTAACTGTAATTATTCCGAAACAAGCATGCGCGACCGATCACCGCAAGTGCACCTTTGTCCCTGCTACGCGCACAGGACCCCTCTTTGTAGCAGGCAGTGGGGGCGTGCTGTCTCGATGCAAAGAGTGATGCGCCATGGGTCTATCGGGTCTATCGGGTCTATCGGGTCTATCGCAATTAGACGACGCACTGCACCGCGAAAATGCAGACGCGTGTGTGTGTGATACGAAGGGCGGACTGCATTTCGTGTCATGCCCATCCCATCCAGTCCTTGCTGGGCAAAAGGGGGAGGGGAACAAGCAACAACAATAGCTGATCCCTTGTTTTCGCATCCATCCATCTACCCTTCCCTCCCTCCCATTCCTCCCATCCTGACATTCCAACAACGACAACACAACAAACAGCATATAACAAATGACCACCCCTGACACACAGGTTTGCCAGCAACTCGACGACCTGGTGCTGCAGTACCTGGGTCTCATCGACGAACACCTCTCTGCATGGAATCGAATCTCAGACCGGTTTCAACAGGTAGGTGTGCCTTTGTCTCTCTTCACCCTTGCCTTGATCCCGTATAATCGGATATCATTGGGGCATATTGGAACAATAGCCCCATAACTCATCATTGTCTTCATCTGTATCTATCCACTCACACACACCACCCACGCATCTAATTGTAGGGACGTGAGCAAATCTCGCAGGCAAAGTACATCATGGGCCCCCGAAACGTGTCCGCAGACTGCTACGACCATCGCATGAAAGCACTTCGCGGCGTGTAAGTGAGTTGCAAAGATCCTCTATATCGCACAGCATTCTAAAAAAGACAACGAAAACAAAGTTGTTCATGCTAACATTACTTTTTTTTTTTCTTTTTTTTTTTGCTTTGATCCGACCACAGTGCTGTGAATGGACCAAGTGACATTGTCCTACGAGATCTGTGGGCGGAGCAAAAAAGGGCAGCCATGGAAGCTGCTGAGGAAGCTGACGAACAGCAGGAGAGAAGTAGACAGGCTAGCGAGAATGGAAACGGAGTTGCGGACTTGTGGGAAGATCCTAATCCGAATAGCAAGTCTGGTCTGAGGCGAAGAGGAGGAGGAGCAGGAGCAGGAACAGGAACATTATCAAGTGTTAGTTCAGGATTAGGATTAGGATCAGGACTAGTATCAGGATCAGGATCTGCTTCTCTGGCGTCCAATGGTGATGATGATGATGATACTCTGGTTGATGAAGACAAGTACAAGAAAAAGCCGGTGAGCAAGGCAACGTCTATTGCGACTGAACATGCAGGGAAATCACGCGTCTTGGGAGAAACGACCGCCACAGAAACCGATGCAACAACAACGACGACGACGACGACGACGATAGCAACGGCGAAAAAGAAGAAAGAGCGCAACCCAGATCCATTGCTGTGGTTCGGTGTGTTTGTGCCGGCTCCGCTCCGTAACGCCCAAAGCATTTTTCAGAAAGGTAAGATTTTATTGGTATCACGGTGCCCCAGAAAAAAAAAAAAAAAAAAAAAAAAAAAAGAGGAAAAAGGAAAAAAGAAATGGTAACGAGAGCAAAGGTCATTTCTAGCTCTGTCTTGTCCCTTGCATCGATGCGAAGGGATAGCCATGGACGTCAATATTTTATTTGTTTATGAAAATGATTAGGTGAGCTAAACCCGATGTGTGATTAATGAATAACGCTAGGCCTACAGGACGTGGTCGAGATGGCGATGATTCGACAGCGATTGCTCGAGTTGGAAGAGGCCATCGAGGCTTTGCAACAGGCCAAAAAGAAGATAACACAGCCATCATCATCAGCAACGGAGTAATAAATTCAAAACACCAAGCAATTTTTTTTACTCCTTGTTTGAAATAAACCGGGTTAGCGGTGCTTTGCTTTGGCAACCTGAAGAAAGACAGGGGGGAAAGGGAGTGGAGGGACGGGAAAGGAAGAAGCGCACTGGCATGCATAGACTACAGTGCATGAGCATGGGCATGATTGCACCTGTCAGATGGCGGCATAAGAGTTAAACTATGCAGTATTGCTCGAGCGCAGATTAGCATCCACGATCGATGGATGGAGTGGGAGGAATGGAGAGCAAGCGAGTGGACGAGTGAGTGAGTGAGTGGGTGAGTGAGCGGGTGAGTGAGCGGGTGAGTGAGTGCTCATCTGAAGCGATGGATAGTGGATAATATTATTACTCTTAATATTATTGGCTTCCCCCTCAAGCTTAGCTTATGAATGCATGCCCCATGCACGTTCGTTCTTCTGCAGCGTCTTCGGTTTTGTTCTTCGGTTCTCGCTAGACTATCGCATGGGAAATGGGGATGGAGCTGAGTTAGTGGTACAAGCGAATATATATTCGTTTGGATAGGTGATATTGGTCAATTGGTCCGGTCTTTATTTCATTTCTTTGCTCACTTTCTGTCTTCTGGTGCTTTGCTCACTTCGCTCTCAGCCGTTTCCTTCACACTCACTCTCTTTTGTGTTTTCCTCCCTCTCATCCCCCCTCTCCACCCCTCCACTCCCATTCTTCTTCATCAACCCATCAACTCATCGCTCCATCTTCCCGCTGCCTCCTTTCACTTTTCTTCTCTCCTCTCTGTCCCCTCACCCCCTCAACCAGAAAGTGTTTCTAAAAGACATACCAGCCCCTTCTCGATTCAAGTTTCACTTTTAACTGCAGCCTGCAGAAACAGGGTTCCGCCACAGCTTGCTAGTACTACTTGTCACCAACCATCAATATTATGGAGTCCCTCAAGTCATCCTTCTTTTCCTCTCGGAGAAAGTCTTTAATTGCACCCAAGACACCGACACTGCAGCAACAACAACAACAACAACAGCAACAGCAACAGCAATTATATCAACAGCAGCTGCAGCAACAGCAACAGCAACAACAACCTGGACAATTTGCAGATGACTTGCAGCCACAATACTACAGTACCGCCTCGGGAGGAGGTGGAATTTCTACAGTACCTCAAGGAGATCGAGACCACGAGCGTGAGCGGGAAGGAGGATCTCAAGGGCATAGGAGTCGTCCCGTATCGCAGTACCAGCAGGACCCGTCTACCTTCGTTTCCGCGCCTTCCAACCCCAACCCCAACCCCAACCCCAACAACATAACTACCGCATCAGCATCGACAGTCGCTCCCAAGAGTAGGAGACCAAAGAGTTTGGCGGCAAATGAGTTCGGAGTCGAGACCAGCACCAATGGCTCTGGGGCTGGGCCTGATGGATCCGGTTATTCTCGTAAGTCGTCCAACGTATCAGACAGCGCACTCTTCCTCCAATTTTAGATCCGTTAAGGACGCAGTAATGGGCTGTGGGCATTCTGGTTATCGTCCATCATCATGGGGGCAACTACGGCAGGACACTTTGACATCAACTATCGGCAATGGACCGCACCGCATATGAGACAATTGCTGTGTACGCAGAAAAACACCAATGATCCAGCCAGCATAGGAGCTGGCATTATGACGCGGGTTCCTTTTTTCATGCCACGCCATTACCAGTGGAGGTATTCCAGCATTCTGCATAAAGGACAGCTGCGAGGGAGTGAAATCGAGCGAGCAGGAGAAAAAAAAGAAAAAAAAGAAAGAACGTGCTCCAGCATTGCTTGCATGGGTATCCCAGCTCTCTGGATTGGACTGTGGTATGAGGTATATGGGGATCGTTGGCCAGGACGATGGAGGTACAAAAGGAAGCCGTGAGCATTGTGAGGAGCACAGAAACTGGCATGGACAACAATCTGAGGCGGCAGCAATGTGTGGACATAGTGGATAAAGTGGATAAGTGAGAGAGAAAGAGTTGTTGCGTGTGAGTGAGGATATGGGTTGGAAAGAGCCGAATGGGCGCCCTGAGTAATTGGCGAGCAACGCGGGAACCCATCTTGTCTTGACCCAACAAACCTGGTTAGCAAAGTACCTTTCCATGCACCCTCCATTGTGTGCGGAGTACATCCTCGTACCTTTTTCTCACTACGTGGTTTTTGTTGTCTATGCATTCGCAAACAAACTCTTCCCCACATACGACGACCCGCTCGTGGAGGTTTTTAGGGGGCGAAAGAAAAAAAAATCCGAATCCCTCTCTCTCTTTTTTTCATCTCTTTCTTCATTCCATCTCTCTCATCGCATCCTGATGTACTCTTCTCTTGAAACAGGGGGGCGCTGAAACTGCTTGCTACGTCGTATACGAATCTTTTCCACAAAAGGACTAAACTAACGGCCTAATGGCCTGATTATCATTACTAGAATACAACGCCGACGGCAAGGACAACTATCGCAAATCCCTGCCAGCAAAGTCGCGTCAGTCCACTGGAGCAATCATTCCCCAGGTGCCCTACTCTTGGATCCAATCTCAAACCCCTGACCAAAGCCAGCAACAACAGCCACAGCACGAACAGGGCTCCAGGAAGCAGTCGAGGCAAGGTTTCCACGAACAGGAACACCACGCGAGTCAGTTCCAGTACGAGCAGCAGCTGCAATACCAGCAGGAGGACGCCTTTAGACAACAGTACTATCAACAGCAGTTTCTTCAGCAACAGCAGCCGCCCCAAACCATGGACATTGCTCAGTATCGGACGCACGTTCAGCAGCAGGGCTCTTCTTCCCCACATCGCCGCGGTCAGAGCTCTGGGTGAGTGTGGGATCTGGGTCATGAGCACATTAATGTGGTCGTGCATATTTGTTGTACCCGAGTGCGCCTTTTTGGCGTGTATGCCTCGGACCACGAGTAGGTTCTCTTCATCTTTACACTGCTAATCATACTCAACCACTTGCTCACCCGTGTCTAGGTCGGACATGCCCATGTCTCCCAATCCTCCGTTGACGCCGTCGTCCATATCCAACTCGGATGGCTCTCCTATGACGACCTTGACGAGTCCCTTGAGTTCTGGCAGGAATAGTTCAGGACAGCATGTGCAATACCAAAGACAGTCGGCGCAAGCACCTCCATCGCCTGCATCTAGTGCCCACTACCGCAGCAAGTCTTATTCGTCTGGGCCTATACCCCTCATTATCCCTTTGGAATCATCACCGAAATTAGCGGAGCAGGGATCCTCACCTTTATCAAAGCACCATTCGACCCAGGGAAGTCTGACACCCTCTCGTAAGAGCACTATTGATGCCCCAACTCCTCGGGACCATTACAGGCGCTCAGAATCATACAATACTCTCCAGTCACGGACGTTGCAAAAGAACAACGACAGCACGTCAGATCTGAACTCGGGAGCGTACGCCACCTCCACAGCGGCGCCTCCTCAGGACCCAACTACGCCAGCAGACCCTTCGAACGGCGCTGAACAAGCGCTAAACAAGCGGGATTCTTGGAGAGAGCAGGAGCAGTATTTGCTACAGCTGCAGCAGCGAGATCATCAGACACGGGCAAAGCACAAGCGGGAGAGTTTTTACGCTGCCTTCCAGAACGGCAACGGCACCAGCGCCAACAACATCAACGGAAACGGAACCAACGGCACTGCCGACCTTGCCAACGATGAGCCGAAGCAAGCCTCAAAGACGCCCCCGAGAGCTGCATCGCCTCATCTTCCTAGTGGCATCCCCCAGCTTAGAACAAAGTCTAGGAGCGGGATCCCCTCCACTCCCACTGCTGAATTCAAAGGTCGTCCTACGCCTCCACCTCGCTCAAGATCGCGCACCCCCGCTGGCAGCTCAGGACCATCCATCCAAACAATCGACCCTACGCCTCAGCAGCCACAGATGCCACGACAGTATTCTGGGGAGCTTCATTCGATTCTGCGAAAGTCTGTTGCCGTGCCAGAAGATCTATCAGCATCTATGCAGCGTGCAGAACAGCACCGATCGCCAGTATCATCGACACCCAACAGCAAATCCGGAACTCCGCTACCACAAACAGCAGACACCATCCCAGTTCCAGTTGCAGACATGACCAAGCACCTGAGCTCGCTGGATCTTAAGGAAGCAGCGCCAAAGGTCGTACGGGTACCCGCAACAGCACCCGTGCCTGCTTCGCCCGTGACAAAAAGGCAATCTATCGTGGGTAGTTTGAGCGGTTCAAATCGCCGAAGCATCGTTTTCGACACATCCAATACACCTGTTCGTACGACTGCAAACGGAACTGCGAACGGATCAGAGAGTAGCGTGGGAAGGATGAAGGATGTAGGCGTGATGGTGTCTGGCGGCAGGGAGAGGACGTCTATATTCTCTAGTGGCAGCAGCAGCAGCAACAACGCTCAGTCAAGCGTCACCCGCAAGCGAGGAAAGGTAAAGTGTTTCATCTGTGCATCTCTCCCTCAAGATGTCTATGCTGTAGAGGTTGAAGCATATGGTATACTAATAACTTTGTATTATTGACAGACATTGTCCGCTATGGACCCTCCCAAAGCCAAGCCTGCGCCAACAATCCTTCCTCCCATGTATATGTCGACGACCTCAAGGTCCAGTAACGTTTCGGCACCAATGGCTTCGCGAGCTGCCGGATCTATGATCCCAAGTCCCTCTGGCACATCTCGCGGAGGCACCGTGACACCCAGGGAGGCGTCGTCTAAGATCGGCTCCAGAGTACTGGCTATTGAATCTTCCGCTCAAGATTTAAAATACCTCCGCCGTGGCAGTGGCAGCACCATATCATCCTCCAAGGCTTCGACGCTTGCTGCCAACAATGCGGAGAAACCAAAGAATGCCAGAAGCTTTTCGAGTGGACTGCTGAGTGGATTGAGTCGACGTCGCTCAGTTGTGGACACTCTGACCATCTCAACAAACAGCGGGTCGACGGCAGGCGATGGCTCCTTAACGCCTAAACATTCCTCTCACTCAAAGTCGGCTTCTGGACCAATGTCTGCCAGAGTTCCAACTACCTCCAGTCATTTGCTGAACCAGTCAGAGTCGAAGAGGACACCGACGAGCGAACTTCGGACACCAACTGCACGATCTTCTCCCTCCATGCAGACCAAAGCCTCCTCGAGTTCGGCCAATATCTCAAATCCAATCAATGCCTATCCACCACCATTGTACGGACAAGGTGGTAGTGCATCATCTGAATCCAAGTCCTCGAGAAGCACGACCTCAGGCGTCAGTCCGTTCCCACCACTGTCGCCTTATGCTGCCTTGAAGCTGTATGCACCTTACTTGAGCATGTATGAGCGTGCTGAAATCAGCGACTATCCACAGGTCTACTACGTGGGCCAAAATTGCCGACACAAGAAGCCGGCCAGCATGGAGGCCAGCAACAGCAATTTCGGTAAGTGCAGTTTGATATCGTCGTTGGCAACGCTAGTAATCATGTGCATGAAATATTAAAGGTGACTATGTCTTTTTCTCATGGTCCTTTTTTTTTTTTTTTTTTTTTTTTTTTTTTTTTTTGTTTAGGTTACGATGATGAGCGCGGAGATTACCTGATTGTGAACCATGACCATCTTATGTATCGTTATGAGGTCCTGGACATGTTGGGCAAAGGATCCTTTGGGCAGGTCGCCAAATGCTACGACCACAAGACGGGCGAATATGTCGCTATTAAGATCATCAGAAACAAGAAGCGTTTCCATTGCCAGGCAGTTGTTGAGATCAAAATCCTTGACAATCTAAACAAATGGGTATGTAGTTGTTTTGTGTATCTTTTTTGGTATCTGCAGCCGTTTCTACCGATTACTGACCACCTCCTACTCCATCTCTTTTACGCTTTCAGGATCCCGAGGCCAAACATAATTTGATCCGCATGACCGACAACTTTTACTTTCGCAACCATCTCTGCATCGCAAGTGAACTGCTTTCTATCAATCTTTACGAATTTATCAAGAGCAACTCTTTCCAAGGGTTCAGTCTTGGACTCATTAAGAGGTACAGCTTTTTACTTTTATTTTATTTTTTGCTGCTTTTGACGCGTCGCTACTGTGATAGATGCACTAATTATGGTGCTTCATGACAATCGATTATAGATTTTGTACGCAATTGCTGCAGTCATTGGATTTGCTCACCAAGCACAGCGTCGTGCACTGCGATCTCAAACCTGAGGTAACGTTCATAGTCCATTATAAATGTCCTCGAAGACTTAATCACCAGTGCCCTTGATGCTAACGTCGAACTTTACTTTTGTCTGGCAAACAAATAGAACGTGCTGCTGAAGCATCCTACAAAGTCCAGTATCAAGGTCATTGATTTTGGAAGCAGTTGTCTCGAAAACGAAAAGGTTTACACCTATATCCAGTCGCGCTTCTACCGTTCACCCGAGGTCATTTTGGGCATGTCGTACAACATGGCGATCGACATGTGGTCCTTGGGATGTATTCTCGCAGAGCTGTACACAGGATACCCTCTTTTCCCTGGCGAGAATGAGCAGGAACAACTTGCTTGCATCATGGAAATCCAGGGAGTTCCAGATCGATACCTCATTGAGCGGGGCACTCGCAAGAAGGTGTTTTTTGGTATGTTCGCGAGCACGTTCTATATGTATCGCCGTTCACACCCGCCAAATATGCTGAGCAATGAACTAATTGACATAAACATTTTCATTATTTAGATCCTCTTGGAAACCCGAAATTGGTCGTTAATTCAAAGGGCAAGAAGCGCAGGCCGGGCTCAAAGACCTTGGGGCAGGCCCTCAAGTGCAGTGACCCGTTGTTCCTTGACTTTATCTCCCGGTGCCTTATCTGGGACCCTGAGAAGCGCATGAAGCCGCGGGAGGGACTGCAGCATGAGTGGATCTCGGACATCCGCACTCCTGTACGCTCTCTTTTCAGTCCGCCTCCTGCCTCTGATACCACTCTGAATAGCAGCATCAGTAGCAACGGTTCATTGTCTTCTCGGCGCCGTAGCTCGATGTAAGTTTTTCCAGGACATGTGTCCCTTTATTCACTTCGATACGCTATGACTTCAATGCTGGAACAGCCGCTAAAACGCTTTTTGTATTATTCAACATCTAGTTTCTCGGGTCAAACTTCGAGCTCATTCTCGTCGCGTCCACTTAAGGTTAAGACTGAGTCCGATGCCGGCAATTCATCATCTGGGTCGATCCGTTCAGGACGTAGCCATGTCAGTGCCAGCATTCCGACTTACTCTGGTAGTAGCGCAAACCAGAGTTTCCACGCGAACAACAGTCAGGGATCGGTCTATAGCCACCACGGATCGTCCTCGAGCAGCCATTTGGATGTGTCGAATGGAAGCAAGTATGGATCGCACTATACCAGTCTCTATGCGAACCCTACGTCCTCCTCGTCAGCACACACGATCTCGGCTGCCTCGAGGAGACTGACTGTTGGAGGTGGAGGTGACATGTCTGGTTCCGGCTCCGGCTCGTTCTATGGTGGATCGCCGTCGTCGTCGAGAAAGAATACAACGAGTATGTACGTAACAGGTTCGAATACGATTGGAGTTTCTTCTGGCGCAGAATATTTGCGCCAGGCGAATGCCAGTTCGAACACACGAAGCAACCGAGCTTAATCAGGAAGAGGAAGGGTTGATGATATGTATTTTTGAAGAAGGGTGCGCAAGATGTATTGTAATAAAACGGAGGTGTGTAAGATGTCAAGACGGGCTTTCATAGTCCCGATCATGCTTTGTATAAATGCTTTCAATTTCGCATGCGATCATGTTTAAGATGGTTGGTTTTCTGTATCATGAGCGTTCTTGCTGGCACAACTGTCCTTCCTTGATCTTGTTCAGTGTTGGCAGCTTTGGGAGAAAAAGTGAGATCAAAAGGTGACATTCCAAGACGGGATCGTCGGCTTTAAAACGCAAACGTTTTTTTTTTTTTTTTTTTTTTGCTTTGTTTTATTCCTTTTTGGCTGGTTGGGGTTGCTTGATGCATGTTTGTTGTTGAAGGATCGTCCATTATTTAACAAATACAAGAAATTGTGGTCTCTCTCTCTACTTGGCTCCACCCATCATCTCGGCGTTGGCCTCTGCGAATCTCTGACCGACACGCTCCGAGTGCTTCAAGAACTTATCGGCGCACTTTTGTACGCAGCCCTCCTATGGAAATATCGAAAATAGGTAGGTGATGTTGATTCAATGTTATGTTACGTTAATTGATGAGGAGAGGGGTTTGGGCTTGTTGCTAGCTGTTGTCTTTCTCTCTCTCTCACTCTCACACACACACACAAAAGAGAAAGAAAGAAAGAAAAAGCAGCATAGGTCAAGGATCAAGATCTTACCTCTTTTGAAGTGAGGGTCTTGGAAGTAAAGTCGTTGACGCAGTCCGTGAAGCAGCGCTCGACGAGTCCACTGTAGAGCTTCAAGAAGTCCTTCATCTATGATAGAGAAAAATGTCATCCGATAGAACATAGGACGTAGAGCGCTGTCCGTTAGTCGTCGTTGTAGTTCTTATAGTTCCACAATGCTCAGTGCCCTTCTCCTTCGCAAGCGTAGGTTCGTCCCGCGCATATGTATGTGTGTGCGTATGCGTTCCCCCACGACGTAGTATGTTCTACGACTCGGCTGGAAGTCTACTGCCCCGTTATAGTATGCTGGTCAGGTAATAAAAAAAAGAAAAAGAAAAAAAGAGTCTCTTTCGCGTACCTGCTTCTGCTCCATGACACGCTGAAGGTGGTTGCGCTCGGCATCGTTGAATTGCGAAAAGTCCATGGTTATTGTAGTTGTTGTTGTTGTTACTGTTACGGTTGCTGCTGCTGCTTCTGGGCGGAAGTGGGTTGATGGGTCTTGAGGGTGGAAGAGCGGTGGGGAGGATGTAGGTGAAATGGGCGATCTTTTTCCGTCCTGTTTGTGATGGTGGCTTGGGTTTCTATTGGATCGTCCCCCACTCCCCTACCCTCATTCTCTTTGTATAGTTTGTGTTTGTGCTTCTTCAATCAATTTTGCATACTTCCTGATCACCTCTACACATCTCGCGAGACTCGGGACATGAAAAACTCGGACTCGGATAACAAGAAGTAAGAACCAGCGCTGTTTCCTTGCCTCTCGACTTTTGGCTGTTGTTTGTTGATGCTGCTGGGGGGGGGGGGGGGGGTTCGCGATGATTATACAGAGATATACTCTTAAAGGAATATACAGCTCTCTCTCTCACTAGCAGAGCATTACGACCCATACTAGAAGTAAAAGCCGTTTAGATGTCTGAAACAACGCTTTGGAGAGAGGAAAAAAAGCAAGCAATTGTTTTTTTTTTCTTTTACTCCCGGGTAGACTTCAGGCACTGAAGGGTTTATTTGCTTTTGAGGTTTTCTTTGCTTTGGTTTGCGGTGACAGATGAAGTTGGTCCTTAATGATTACGACATTTGTCTAATCTTCTCTATGAGCGAGCCCCGTACTTGGAAGAATGGAATAGCTCTTTATTTTTTAATACCATGTTATTAATCGCACGTTTTCAGTCCCTGTTTTCTTTCTCTCTTTCTTTTTATCTTGTAGGTCGGTGTCTGGGAAGAATTATTATAGGCGAACTGTTGGGATATGACTATAGGTCTACCCACGAATTCCTCGACAGTGTTTTATTTTGTTTTATGAGAATAAAGAAGAACGCGTTCATGGAAAAGATAGAAGATTGTGTGTATGTGTTCCAAAAGATCTGCCTATGCTAAAATAGTTCTAGTGATATTCAAACGCTCCAACCCTACAGGCTTACCAGTTACTAGCGAGTACCCATGATTTCATTGGCCCTGGCTTGATTTTGTTGTAAGGCTGGAATGTGGGCATGACCTGGATATCTCTTGCAACGGCGATTTCAGGTACCGCCTCCACATCCACCATTACAAACACGGTATCGGCTTGGCTGAAGGAAGGAATCAGTCGAGAAAGTATGCAGCCGCCTTCCAGGGTCGTTTGCGGCCTAACGCTTGCTCAGGGTTGATGAACTCCTGCAAGGAGTGGACTCGGTAGTGAGATGCTGTGCCTTTGGCAAAGAGAACAAACACGCTTGTCCGCTGTGTTTCTGTGCGCATACATTTTCGATTCAAAAAGGAACACGACGAGGCAGTCACTTTCAGCAACAAACAAAACGCTTTTTTTTTTTTTTTTTCTGTGAGAACTGTTCAAACCGTTGGCCGCCTCTCAATCATTCCCCTTTGTCGGTTCATCCTCACTTTATACCACCACATCTACTCATATAGACACCATTCATAATGTCGAAGCGAATTCAGGATAACGACGAGGACATGCGCGAGGCAAAGTCCGCCTTCAACGTCGGAAACCGCCACACGGTCGAGGACGAGGGCATGGGTGAATTCGAAGATCCCTGGGAGGACGAGGTCGAGAGCGACCAGGAGGTGATTATCGAGAACGACGACGACGATGAAGATGGTAAACAACTAGCTATGTGGTACCCTTTGCTATTCATCTTTTATGAGCTTATCTAGTTCTACTGGGCTAACATCTCCATTCTTCACTCGTTTATTGTTTTTATTGAACCGGATAGGCATGGATTTGGACCAAGCCAATGAGATGGATCAGGACAAGGAAGAGGATGGCAAGGATATCCGTGTGTACTTGCCCGGTCAGGCCCTGGAGAAGGATGAGGTTCTGGAGGCCGATCAGTCTGCTTACGAGATGTTGCACAGCATGAACGTCAAGTGGCCCTGCCTCAGTTTCGATATCCTTTGGGATCAATTGGGCGATGAGCGCTGCACATTCCCTGCCACGGCCTATGTTGTCACTGGAACCCAGGCTGACCTGGCTCAAAACAATGAGGTCCTGGTCATGAAGATGAGTCAGCTGGCAAAGACCAAAAACGACGATGGAAATCTGAGCGACGACGACAGTGATGATGAGGAAGTGGACGAAGACCCCATTTTGGAGTACAAGAGCATGAAGCACCAAGGAGGCGTCAACCGTATCAGAGTAAGCAAGCATGGCAATTATTGTTTTGGTTCCCCTACGACTTTTGATTTCCGGAATCTGACTAGGATAGCTCTCATTGCTGGCAAAATCGTAGGCTATGCCTCAGCGCGATCAGCAGATTGCTGCCACATGGGCTGATACCGGTAAGGTCCACATCTGGGACTTGGCGCCTCATATCCGCGCTCTGGACCAGCCTGGATCGGTGATTCCTGAATCTGCCAAGAAGCCCATCTACACGGTTGAGTCGCACGGACGGACCGAAGGTTTTGCAATGGACTGGTCCGAGACTGTTCCTGGACGCTTGTTGACTGGAGACTTGAACGGCAAGATTTACATGACGACGCTGAACTGCTCAACAGGCGCAGTCACACCTGACCGCGTACCATTTGTGGGTCACCAGAGCTCGATCGAGGATTTGCAGTGGTCGCCCTCGGAGAAGGGAGTGTTTGCTTCGTGCTCAGCAGATCAGACGGTCAGGATCTGGGATATTCGTTCCAAGAAGCGTGCAGGTCTGGTGGCTAAGGTCCATACGTCGGACGTCAATGTCATCAGCTGGAACAAGTAAGTTTCGAGTGCGATTTTGAATGCCTTATGTACCTGCAGTTGATCCGCATCTGTTTGTTGACATCAGCATTTTCTTGCGTGTATTTAGGAAATTGCCATACATGTTGGCTTCTGGATCAGATGATGGCGTGTTCAGTGTGTGGGATCTCCGTCAGCTCAATGAGAATGCCACCAAACCCACACCCATTGCAACGTTCAAGTGGCACCAGGCACCTATCACATCGATCGAATGGCACCCCACAGACGAGTCCGTGCTGGCGGTCGCTGGTGCGGACGATCAGATCACGCTCTGGGATTTCTCTGTAGAGCACGACGCAGAGGAGACGTTGAACGGAACAAGTCAAAAGGCGATTGTGAACGAGGCTGGCGTTGAGGTCCCCCCACAACTGATGTTTGTGCACCAGGGTCAACAGGATGTCAAAGAGTTGCACTGGCATCGTCAGATCCCTGGATGTGTCATTTCAACAGCAGAATCAGGGTTTAACATCTTCAAGACCATCTCTATCTAATTTCCTCCACGACTGTTGCTTTTTTTTTTTTTTTTTTTTTGACCGACGATACACCGTACCCTACACCTCTGGCACCACTCTTTGGTCCGCAAGACCGAGAGTCAAATCTAGTTATTCTCCTTCCATCCAGCATTTTCACATACTCACAACCAACAACATTATTTTACAAAATGAAGATACAAACGCAGACAACAAATGCCTCTATGCAACTAATGATGATTATGAGCCGTTGGAGTGCGGGTGTGGACGTAGGGTAAGCCCCTGAAGCCCGAATCATTGGCGAGTCGGCGACCCAAAACAGGGTATTTTAGTCTACACGTGATCGATAACTCTGGGTATAAAGAGCGGGCCATGAAAATGGTTGATCTTCCACTCATTCCATCTCCACACTCCCCTCTCATAACCAACCATGTTCGCTTCTAAGGCCTCCCCTGTCATCCGCCAGGTAGGACAGACCTGCCCTCTACCTCACTAGCGACTCGAATGATCTCTCAGAAAGAGTAGTTGAAACTGATTCTCGTCCCTGATCTCACTTGCCTTAGATTCGCTCGTATGCTACTGGCAAGACCCTCAATGTAAGCGTGGGAAAAATCAGGGGGAAGGGGCATGGAGCCGTTCAGGTCCAGGAACACATCCATGCATACCTGACCGTTTACTAATGCTCATGGGTTCCTGTCTTCTTTTTTTCTTTTTCTTTTTTTTTTTTTTTGCTGTTGACAGGAGGTTGTCATCGTCAGCGCAGTCCGCACTCCTGTCGGCTGCTTCAACGGCGCCTTGAAGAAGTTCACTGCCCCTCAGCTCGGATCCATTGCCATCCGCGGTGCTATTGAGAAGGCCGGTATGTCATTTCGAGCGCAGGATGTAAAAAATCATGAATGAAGGCAACAATGCCATGAAAACCTCCCTTGGACCTTTGTCATGCGCAGTTCTGCACTACTCCCTGTTCTTCTTTTGGTGGTCATCAATAATGCTTTCCGTTCCCTCCCCTGACTTTTTTTTTTTTTTTTTGTTTGCACCTTTCTTTCGAAACGAAAACATAGGCATCAAGGCTGATCAGGTTGAGGAGGTGTACATGGGAAATGTCCTCCAGGCCAACGTGGGCCAGTCCCCCGCTCGCCAGGCTGCCTTGGGCGCCGGATGCCCCCTCGAGACCGAGGCCACGACCATCAACAAGGTCTGCGCTTCTGGAATGAAGGCCGTCATGCTCGCTGCCCAGGGTCTCCAGACCGGCGCCCGTGATGTCATGGTCGCTGGAGGCATGGAATCCATGTCCAATGTTCCGTAAGTTGGCTCTTCTTGTTGTTCTCGCAGTGGGCAGTGATCTGACATGTGATTACGGTGAGTCTTTTGTGCACACGGACTAATTGGTATTTCTTTTTATGGCCTTGCCGGTATGTATACGAAAAATAACAACAGATATTACGCTCCCCGCAACGCTGGATACGGCCACCAGACCATGTCCGATGGAATCATCAAGGATGGTCTCTGGGACGTCTATAACCAGTTCCAGTAAGCATCTGCAGCTTTTCCATGACCCGATTGATAGATCTATTTTAGTTTGAAAGCAATGGCTAACATCTCCATCTTCCTCATGTTTTTTTATCGTGCATCTTGTTCCTACCAGCATGGGTAACTGCGCTGAGAACACTGCCGAGAAGCTGAAGATCACCCGTGAGCAGCAGGATGCCCACGCTGTCGAGTCCTACACCCGCGCCGCCAAGGCCTGGAAGGATGGCGTCTTTGCCGAGGAGCTCATCCCCGTTGTGATCAAGGACAAGAAGGGTGACAAGACCATTGCTGAGGATGAGGAGTACAAGAACGTCAAGTTTGACAAGATCCCCTCTCTCAAGCCCGTCTTCCAGAAGGAGGGGGGCACCGTCACTGCTGCCAACGCCTCGTCCCTGAACGACGGTGCCTCAGCCCTGGTTCTCATGACCCGCGCCAAGGCCGATGAACTCGGCGTCAAGCCCCTGGCCCGCATCTTGTCCTTCGCGGACGCCGCCGTTGCTCCCGTTGACTTCCCCATCGCACCATCGGCTGCTTTCCCCAAGGCCCTTGAGAAGGCTAACCTGAAGATCGAGGACATTGATTTGTTTGAGTTCAACGAGGCCTTCTCGGTCGTCGCTTTGGCCAACAACCAGATCTTGGGATTGGATCCCAAGAAGGTCAACATTGCTGGTGGCGCCGTCGGTTTGGGACACCCTATTGGTTCCTCAGGCTCGCGTATCCTCGTCACCTTGACGCACTTGTTGAAGAAGGGTCAGAAGGGTGGTGCTGCCATCTGCAACGGTGGTGGTGCTGCCTCTGCCATTGTTATTGAGCGCCTTTAAGGACGAGGTCGATATCGACAGCATCGAAGTCGCAGCATTTTTGTACATGAATAAAAGTAATCCCCACTCATTAGAAAAAAAAAAAAAAAAAAAAAAGTACATTACTGTTGATTTACTTTGTGTCAGGTATTCACAAGAAGGATGCTTTTATTTATAATGACGCTCCTTTCAGTTCGTTTTCCCGTTCTCATTGCCTGTCCCAGACGATGACCAGGGCCAGATCCATATATCATTCCTGCTGTGCGTCAGAATTGCATTCGTATCTTGATCCTGATTCCGATCCTGACGCCAGCAACTGCAACCGCTTTGCTTAGGCAATGTTGGCCAAATAATCCTTGACCTCGCTTGGCGACAATTTCCTGAATTCTGGCAAGACAACGGAGCCATCATCCTTGGTAGAAACGACTCCTGTGATGACACCGATCTCGATGGTGTTTTCTGTCATCTGGCCCTCGAACCCTTCCTTGAGTGTCAAGATAGCGGTGTGGATGGCATCCTCGAGCTCAATGTCCTCATTGTATCGCTTCTCCAAGAACGTCTTTGCATTGACCATGTTCTTGCCGATGGCCGTGGCCTTCCATGGCCAGTATGAGCCTGAAGGATCGACCTGGTACAGCATAGGACCGCTCTCGTCAAATCCTGCGATCAACAATGATACACCGAATGGACGCACACCACTGAGTCATTATCCCCATCGGAAAAGAAAAAATGGTGGTTAGCAAGTTAGCAAGGACGTTGAACGCAATATATACCTTTGCAGAAGTTAACTAAGACGACATATCGTCTTTGGAGTCACGGTATACAGTAGATCGAGGAAGGGGGGGGGGGGCTGCTACTACTGCTTACCCAGACTGTGTGAACTCCTGCATGACGCTGGCGATTTCCTTGACGAGGATGGCGGTGGGTGGTTCCTCCATGTAGACTCTCTTGTAGGCCTGAGCAGCCTTCCTTGCCTTGTTGACGAGCACACGGTAGTCGGGACCCATGCCCGAGTAGACCATTCCAATGTTGGAGCTGATAATCGCGACCTTTTCGAGCGAGGAGTCGTCAATGAGTGTCGAGACCGCCTTTTTCTCTGTCGCGACCACGATTCCGTTGGTTGCTATCCAGAGAGAGAAAGAGGAAGAAGGGAGGAGCGAGATCGAAAGGTTAGAAGAGGTGGGTCTGATTATGGGCATTGGTGTTTGAGATATTAATGAAAGCGGATCCAATTGCTTGAGGAATACAAAGCATTGGCGCGTGTTTCGCTGAACCTGAAGACGTGTCCAGGTCTATGAGAAGGGCGAATAGCAGTAAAAGGTAACGTGTTTTTATCTTTTTCTTTTTCTCTTTTTGTTCCTTTCGTACCTTTGATGCCGATGGAGGTGACACCGGAGTTGACGGCACTGAGGGCATACTCGATCTGAACCAACTTTCCAGAGGGCGAGAAGGTGGTGAGGGAGAATGAGTATCGGTCGGCCATGTTATGTATGCGTATGTGTTATTGATATGTCCAAAAGTGTCGAGTGGTGTCAGGAAGTCGGCAGCAATAACGAGGATGTCCTTCGAAGTTCGATGGAGAAGGAGTTGGGTCGAGTCGAGTCGAGTCGAGTCAAGTTGAGCTGAGTGATGGTGAAGGAGGTGATTGGAAGGACAAAGAGGTGTGAATGTGGGATTCAAAAGTAAGTCATGGATGGACCTTCGTCTGCAGACGTTAGCCCACATACGCGTTCCCTCCCTCTTTCTCGCAGACGCGGCACAGACACTGTGTGAATGTGTGTGTAAGAGAGGGAGAATTGGATCTGTCATGGAACATATTCCTATCGCGTCTACTGCGGCAGCTCACATTCACCCTGGATATAAAAGGATGTTTGTTCCTGGATTCGAAAGACAGGGTGGGCAAAGCCCATCTTCTCGTTTGGGTGCTGTTACGGTGCTAATTCATACTAATATACAGGCACAACAACATCTCTTTAGCCGTTGAAAGAAAATACCTACAGAGGTAAAGGGTTTCCCTTCAAGGGACAGGCCCCACATCCTGTGGATTTTCCTTGGCTGGTATCAGGGGAGGTGTATTAGACTACTACAGCCCACTCGTTTTTTTTCTTTGAACCCCAGCCCTGCTCCGCTCTCTGATTCTTTTATTTGACGCTCTGCTTCTTCTTCCTTCTCATTCACTTCCTCCATCCCCTTCTCGCATGATCATTCACTTTTGCATCATTTGTCGGTAGCACTCATCCACACTTTAGAGTATGAGATCGAAACTCAGGTCCTCAACTATCTCCTCGCTCTCCCTCCTCCTCCCCTTCCTCCTGCTCTCCTTAATACTCTTCACCACCCATGCAAGTCTCCTTGACCAATGCGCCTTTTCCATAGCGGCCCTCTTCGTCGACCCACACGTAAATGAATGCATCCCGATCGCTCCTCTCGCCCAGCTTGCCAACGGCACGGATGTGACCCCAAAACTCGTCAATGACACCTCAACGACCTTTTGCGCCATGCCCTTCTGCAGCGCCCCAACCGTTTCCTTGATGGAGAACACCATGAACCAGAACTGCGCCGAGACCACGGACGACATTGATTCCAACCACTGGTTTTACGGGTTCGCCTCACTCTACGTCCCCTTCAAACAGGGCATGTGTCAACGAGTCCAGACCCCGCCGACGAATGGAACCTTCTGCGTCACGCTACTCACGGAATCCTTGAATGCTTATGTGGCAAAGCATCCGAATAAGAAGGGATGGGACATCTTGGCGAACTCGACAGAGATGCAGCAGTACGTGGATGGGATACCAACATCGATGCTGTGTACGGCCTGTAACAAGGCCATGATCAATCCATTAATGAATTTTGTGGAGGTAAGACAGTTGGCACTCGATCCGGTCGTGGTTTCATGGGCGAGCTCCTTGGGAAACGGGATCCAGGAACGATGTGGAGAGGACTTTTTGTCACACATGCCTCCGCTTGCACAGCAGTCGCTGACCCCGAATGATGCATATGCATTGAGGAGCTCTTCTTCTTGGAGGAGGTCGTCATTACCGGCGGTATGGATCGCCGTCTTGTACCTTAGCACTGTGATACCCTAAAAAATAAAAAATAATAAAAACAAATAAAAAAACATTGAAAGATTAATAAATTATCAGCTCTTCATTGGACTCATGAGAAATGAAACGATTCTCACTTTTGGTGCGATGTATCCTGAAGATCGCAGGGATACTTGGTGAAGCCCATATCTATAAAGACGATAGCCCAATGGACAGCGTATGCGCATAATGATACCTGAGCCATGGGCGCAAGAAGAAAGAAATGGGTGATCCTAAAAAGAATACATAGCTTGCCCGTTGTCGTGCATTGCCGCGACCATCTCACCCCTGTTTTGTAAAACAAACTCGTAGCCTTTCATGGATAAGAATACTATACAATGCTTCGCTGGGGTCTTTATTATGAATACTTAATGGTAACTATGCCTGCAACAAAGATGAGAATGAATGGTATGAATGGTATGGATGATTGATGATCGAAAGACTATAAACATTAAGCAATTACGAGGAGGGAAAACTGGAAGGAAAGCCCTCTCTGTACAAAGGGATCGCGACGGATAAAAAAAACCCCTCTTCATGACATGGTCTTTGCAATACGCTCTTTGGCTGGAATGAAAGAACTCGAGAAATCCAAGTTGACGTTCTTCATCTCCGCTTTAACTGCTGGACCTCCGTTCTTCGCCTCCTGCTTTAGACGCGCCTGTCTCCTGGCCTCGACGGCCGCCGCCAGTGCCGCCTTGGCCTTGGCCTGCTTTGGCGTCAACTGATCCACAGGAATGGCGGCCAACATCGAGCCCAGCGACTGTGGATTACTGCCATTGGTCTTTGCCGTTGTCGACGATGTCGCCGTTGCTCCTGTCGAGACCGAGGATGAGGACGAATTGTTCGACAAGGCTTTGCTCAATGCCAAAGGACTCGACTTGTAATTATCCTCGTTCGGGTTGACCTTGACATCCGTGCCAAACGAGCATCCATAAAAGTCTGCTTGTGGGTTCGGTTTCCGGGGCTTACTGTTCGAATTCTGGGTCTCGTTGCTAGATTTGGAGTTGATCGACCGCGAATCCGGCAAGGTCTTGTTGAAGCTGCTGCCGCTGGTTTTGGGGCCGGCTCCAAGATTGTGCCCTGAGGAATCTGAAGAGATCGAGCTAGCGTACTCGCGCAGGGGCAGCAAATCGCCTATTGCCTGGGAGGGGTCGTACAGGCTCTTGTTGACAATATCGACAGCCTGACGCATGGTCTCCATCCAATAGTCGCGCTCCTCTCGGCTCCTGCAGCGCATCATTTGTTTGCGTCCTGCGTTGGCGATTTGGATACAGTTGGGGAGCTGTGGGAGTGTCACATTGTCCTCAGGGTTGTTGATCTGCGTCTTAGCCAAGTCGAACATTCCCTGTAAAAAGATTAAAAGGATCAGACAAAATGAACGTTTGTCAGCACAGAGATCTTAGAAATACAACATTGTATTAAATCATTATAAGACGCAGACATCGCCATGCTTACCTTGAATGTGTAGGTATTCTTCTTAGGATCAAACCGCGAGTACAGCAGGACATCGTTCATGAGATAATATGTTCGAGGTTCCAGTGCCAGGGACGAGTCAACCTTATGTAAATCTGCTCGCAGAATCAGGCGACGTTTTGGGATCATGATGGGCTCGGGTAACCCTATCGTATTGGATTGGATTTCCCAGAGCGCCAGCTGGTCCTGCGCGACGAGCCGCTCGCCCCTGAGCTCACTCGCAACAATGTTGACTATGTCCAAAGCTCTCATCAGATTCAAGTAGTCTGGATGGCTGGGCTGGGTTGCTTGACAAATAGCAATGATCATATCTCTGTAGGTGGGGAGACGCCCCAATGGGAAAGCAAGCATGAGATGCAGACTGGCTGTGCCTGGAGGATTGTCGATTGCACATTGCTGTGAGGGAAAATCGGAATACAAATGTCAGTCCAAAGGTCTTTATCTCTACCATCGTAGTCCGTCAAATTGCCACCACAAAAATCTACCTCTATGAATTTTTTGTATTGCGTTGTACGCGAGATACGGTCAAGAACCGTCAAAGCTCCATGGAAGTTGGAAAAATATTTGCTGTAGATCCTGAACTTTGGGATCTATTAGTTTCAAACGGATTGGCAAAAGTAAGGAATGGTTCTTTGCAAGGACCTTCAGAGCATGCAATGTTCTCCATCCACTCACAATATTGATGAACAGGTCACTTATGATCTGCGTGGGTCCCCAGATCTTGGATCGCTCTTCCAGCATCGACCGGATGTCCTCGTGGAGTTCGATCAGCTGCTCCAGATTGCCGAAGAGTGCTTCGATTTCTTGCTTTGTCGCCACAGCCTTGGGACTCGAGGACGAACCCAAGAGTCCGGTCTTCTTGGAGTTCTCTGCGTTCTGCAAGTTCAACAGGAAGGGCTTTTGGTAGCATGACTTGATCTCCTGCAGCGATCGTAGGTAGTCCTCCTCAGAATCGTACAAATGGCGCACCAGGGACTCGCGCTGGAGGTGTGTTCTCTCGGCTTCAATCAGCTGCGACTCGTTGAAGCGCTCTATTTGGGGAGCACAGCAATCGCGATTCGAATCAGTGGAATGAAAAGAAGAAAGAAGGGTCCCCAAAAATAAAAGGCAGTTTAGCCTCTGTTATCTCGTATCTCCATGTCTGTGCTCAATCTGTGTGCAACCGAATGATTACAAAAAACGCACCTGCGCCCTGAAAATCGTCGTGCGCAAGATCATCATCTCCAAAATAGTCCAGCAAGTCCTCGACAATCGCTAATGATTCCGACATATCAAATGCGCCCAGTGCGAATCCTGTGTTGGTCGTCATCTTGACGGTCATGTTAGGATCCGTCTGGCGGCCAGCCTGTGCAAGTTTGTCGCGCAGGATCTGTTTCTGCATGCGTCGACGGTCCTCCATCTCTTCGTATTCTTCCTCTGTCATTCCATAAGGTACTCGGCTATTTTCTGGCTGCTGTTGTTGCTGTTCCAGTTGCTGTTGCTGATGGGAGGCATAGGCATGAGCACTCAAGGACTGGTAATGTTGGCTGTCTTGACGTGATGGGTATTGTGGTGTGCCGTTGGGATGCGAGGGATCCAGTTGACGGGGAAGGCCACCCATTGGCCCGATCTCGGTCGACGAGTGCTGAAGTGTGCTGCTGGAATCACTTGAGGCGATAGTTGAGTTTGAATAATAGGCCTGAGGAGTCATATCTGTTGCTGTTGCTGTTGCTGTTGTTGATGCCGGTTGCTGTACAGATGTGGATGTGTGCGAGCCGCGTCGAGGGGGTCTGACAGGTGGAGTTAGGGAGTGTTGTAGCTTCCCGTTCGCTGGAGGAGAGAGAAGCTGTGGTGGAATGCTGGAGTACGTCGTGGTGAAAAGATTGCGGAGAAGCCTGTGGTTAGGGCCTCTCTATGGTCGGTTGGGCTAGCTTCTTGTTTAGGTGTAGCCTTTGATGCTTATTGCTGTCGAAGGATATTTGCTGTATGACGATGCCGTGGGATATAATTACAAAAAAAAAAAGAAAGCGACAAGAGTAGGAGAGAACGAGAGAAAGAGTGGAGAATGGGATGGCACCAAGAGCGTTCTTCTTTCACAGGAGAAGGATGAATCCGGCAGCGAATGAAGGAAGCACGGAGGGGAAAGGAGCCGAGTCCGAGTGGTGGTGGTGATGAAGAGGAAGCTAGCCGATAGAGGAGGACGGGCGAGGAATGAGGATGGAGGGAGGGAAGAGGAAGAGACGAGGATAGGAGCGGGGGAATGTGACAGAATAAGATAAAGATTAGACGGAAGGCTAAAGAGAGACAAAAAGAAGAGAAGAATGAAGAAAAAGAAAAAGAGGAACGGGACCACGACGGAGGAAACGCCACAGGCAGTTTGGCCATTGGTCAACTGGCTCTGGCTACTTCGAACTCGAACTTTGGATGGATCTCCATGGGCTTGAAGAGTACGTTACACACCGCTTTCACTATTGTGCCCTATTAAATAACAGATAGGGAGGCTCGGATTGACTCGATCGAATGAGCACAACACCTGCTTAATGTACACACACGAGCAGTTCGTGGGCGGTTTCGCGCAAATGAACGAGAGAAAAAGTTGGGCCGGTAGGTATGAAGGATAGGCCATGAGCGAAATGCGCGGCCAAACAATCCCAACAGTCCTCTTGATAACATCTGCACTGTCCATCAAGGTACTATACTGCATTAGCTACAAAGGACGCAGAGAGGCTGAGAGTGACGACAATGGTGATCGCATACAGCATACAGCAGTGGATGATAGCTCGGGAAGGACAGGGGAACTAGCCGGTTAACGGAGAAGGAGAAAGGTACAGGGAAGTGCGCACAGAACGGCGACGACAACAACAAAAACACCAAATTCTATAATACACATGCATAAATAGTCTTCAAAAAAATACAACGTCAGCAAACAGGCAGATAGACAAGCGGCCAAAGGGAACTTTTTTTTTAATACAACAGTTCATTGTTTGCCGTCAGGGCTACATCCCTTCACGCGGGGGACGAAAAACAAAATTCTTTCTTTTGATTTGGCGTCAAAAGGCGGGGTAAAATTCGGGAGCCGACCGACAACTCGTAGACAGAACCGACTGAGTAAGCTGCCATTCAATCCCTGATGAGCACAAAGCTGTCTTTGTTAAAGGCTTGCAAACAGTGTTACATCTGCAGCGTCCACCATGGGACAAACCCGACCTTGTAAATGTCTTTTCCCCGGATTCCGTTTTATGAAGCAACCTCCTCCTTATCCTTATTTTTTTTTAAAAAGAGCTGTCTAGTCCTCTTCACAGAAAGGCTGGCCACTAGCAAGTTAGTACGGAGATTGGCGAGTGAATAGCGGCCAAAGACCAGGGGTACCTTTACACAGATATAAAAAAAAAGGTTGCGAGCAAGAAAAAGAAGGGCAAGAAAAGAATGCACCAAGTCCTGAGCGCAACAACATGCTGAGACTATGCATACTCAGAAAATTGAATGGCTAAGGTTGGAGTAGCCCTCCTCTTTTGTTGTTTTGAGTTCAAATGTCCGAACTGACCATGGAATTTGCCATCAGAGTAGGAAAAGGCCAAAAAATATCCCTCTTTACGATCACGAAGGGTATCCAACCCAAGCAACCATAGAGAACATGAGCAGGTGTTGTGTGTAAAATGAATATTCGTAAACGAAGGGGTCCTTTGTTGCTAATAATATTTCTTTCCAGCCAAAGTTTTAAAAAATATGAGGACGAATAAAGGAGCAAAGACGCATGAAACGAAAAATTACTTGGCGGCGGTCTAGACGGGACCAATTACGCTTTGCAGATGATTTTACGCACGGCATTCATACAAGCAAAGACCTGTCCTGGTCGCTGTTTCTCGACGCTCAGATGGCTTACGCGTTGGGCAGGCATTTTTTTCTCTAGGGTGCTTTTCTCTACCTGCTACTATCTTTGACCTCATCTCCGCTCTACAAATAGGAAACGAAAAAACGCGACCATCGGTTTTCAACGAATAAAAATAACTCCGGCGAGAGAAACACGAGTAAGGAAACGTGCAAGTGAAGTGAACAAACGAGCTCATCTCTCAACTATCGTACTCAGCTGTCACGCCGTTCGTCGGTTTCGTAGCGAATTAAAGGACGTCACTCCCTTTACCGGAACCCGGCCAACCACAATTAAAAGATCTGGCAGGGGCTGTAGGCCGTAAAGGTAAAAAAGACGCGGACAAAATAAATCGAAAGCACACCGCCGAGTTCGAAGAGGACGTCTGGAGGGTGCTGTTTTGAAAAAGAATCAAGTCTCTCCGCGTAAATGTTCTAGTCTGCAGGGTTTATGCTAGACTATCCATACACGACCCAAGTACTCTTCTTTTTTTTTTTTTTGTAAGACACTTCGCGTTTTACTGATGCGTAGGTGTACTATGCTCAAAGTATGTATACGGCAATGCAAGCAAGCACGCGCCCGCTTTACGAGCTTCAGGATATTCATTCCCCTCTTCCCCCTACTTTATGTCCACGCGCCATGTCATGCTATCAACCTTCTGTTGTATCTGCCAAAACGACATTAGCCTCGTTCAGAAAACTTGACGAGGGTAGATTCGACCTGACCCCCATTCCAACAATACACCTTCGGTTCTTTTCGCAAGGATCCATGTAGCCGCATCAATGCAATTGACAAATGACTGCAGCAGGAACGTTTTGTGGAAGGAAAGGTGGGTACAGTGTCGATCACTGACGCCAAGAGGAGAGGATGGGGCTCTTTTCTTTTTCTTTTTCATTTTTGTCCGGTTTTAACCTCTCTACCTTTGTATCACTTCAAACCAACCCTACACTGTGTTTGCATGCTCGGGACTAGCTATGGGACGACAGATGTAACAGCCCGATTTTTGCGCCCAGCTGTGTGGCATGTCTTAACGCCCAAACACAAACACAAGTAGAACTGCAGCCGTGGAGAACAGTGAAAAAAAAAACTGGGTCCTATCCACAATATCTGTTTCCCATCAGCTCAAAGCAAGAATTCGACGCCTTTCATCTAACCGGAAAGATCCAGGTGCCACTTTTTGTGTAGATTAGGCCTATCTGTGTATCGGAAGCAATCGTTGTCCACCGAATTTTTGGGTCCGACGATGATATCATCTTCAGACGGACGTGCAGTATCCTTAACGATGGGGGAGGGGTTTCTCCCGATCGAAAAGGACTCCGCAAATGCTATCCACAATAGGTTTATTCTCCCTCCAGGCAGCCTCATCCATCCGCCCGAGCTCGGCCCTAGACCACAGTGTGGTGCAAAGGAGGAGCGGCCTGGATGTAAAAATAACACGGTCTCATTGTTTTATGCGTCTCCTTTCGCTAAACTAAGCTCATCTCTGCGATAACCGGAGCTTCAAACACCAGTTGGAACCAGCGAACGGGGCCGCATCTTGGTTAAGATACGTACACCTTCATTGTACAATGCTGAACATCTGCTCGCGACATAAGACTTTTGATTAGAAACGCCTATTCATTTTCGAGTACAATCGCCGAATCAAAGTCTGGATCATTAAAGTGCGTATTATCCCTCCTTCTACAAATCAATGTTCGTTGTTTGTCAATATGACCTCCAGTCCAAAGGCTTTTGAGCTTCAACGTTTTCTACGTACAGTCGCGACTAGACATCCTGCAATATATCCTTCACCTTGCCAATTTTGGTTTCCCCCGCATTCTTCAAAAAAAAAAAAAGTCTAGAATTGAGCAACAAGGATTGGCCTCCACGCCACGTGCATTTGGTAATGCCCTGACTATCTATTTTTTTTTCTCCTAGTGCCTTGGTCCATCAGTTTTTCTAGGCCTCTAGGTTTTATTCTTTGTTTAGGCCTCCTCTCGATGTCATAGCTGATTCATCTCTTCCTCAACCTCTTTATAGATCTTGGTCCCCTTCGGTCTTACCGCTCTTTCCACCACAAACTCATCCCCTGCCATCAACGGAGCACTCACAGAGGTGTCCGACGAATCGACCTCAACCCATGTCTGATGGCTGTGACCTCGCTGTGCCTGCTGGGAGATGCTGCTATGATTGTTACTCTCCGCTTTCCGACGAGCACGTTGGACGAAGCCTCCGATTACTGAGGCAATGTTCGGGAAGAAAAAGTGCTCCGCAACCAAGGCGAGGCCAAGGTTCAATGCCGCCATGAACAAGATAAAGATACGGAAGCCAAACGGGATATCGAGCAGCTGCATGAAACTCGACAGCCAGTCCGTAGGGAAGAGAACCATACCGGCAGACAACAGGACCAGTCCAATGGTGATGAACACAAATGGGCCTGGATACATGGTAAACAAGGAGACTGTTGTTAGCAAGATGCCCGACAATAACCATGGGAAAATAAAAGGCATAGGAATACAATAGCGCTTACGATTCGAGGACATAGGCTTTCTGTAGGGCGGTCCAACACTGAAAACAATCGCCATCAGCAAGTACTGAAAGATCGACAAGAAGAATAAACTGGTGTTTTCAAAACACTCAATGTTCTTCTGCCCCCGCTCATATTTCGGAGGTCTATACCATTCCTGATGACGCACGATCCAGTACAAAGTCGCTTGGAAACATCCCTGGATGAGGATCTGTCCAATCAACGACGTCAAGACTTTCTTCGACACCAGGTTGGCAGTCGGGCGTTTGGGACTCAAAGTCGAGAACGCCTCGGTGCGACCCATGAACACTGCAATGGGCAAGATCAGCACCAGATCAATATATAAGAACTGAAAGTCGCCGAGATTGGATGCGAACGCGTACAAGAAGCTGACAGTCGTGAACTGGATGATACTATAAAGCGCCATGTACTTGAAGCAGCTGAAACTAGTCACCAACGCAGCACGACCCTCCCTAGAACAACACAGATAGAACAACAAAGCCCGTTAGTGCTTGCTTAGGACAAGACAATACTTCCGAAAGACTTCACTGGCTGCAGATCAAACTTACTGAATGACTTTGACGACACATCCGATGTCATTCGATCGACTCGTGAACGGTGCTGCAACGGACGCTTCAGCTTCGCTAAGACTGATCCCAACGTCTGCAGCCTTGAGGGCTCCGCAATCGTTCGCTCCATCTCCACAGAATCCTACGCAGTATCCGATCGCCTGGAGGTTCTCCACGAGCTCGTGCTTTTCATCCGGTGACATGCGAGCGAAAATTTGACCCTTGACGAGCATTCTGTTCAAGGTCGAGGTCGGAGCATAGTCAATCATCCAACGGAAGCAGTCGCCCGTCACCGCAAGGACGTAGTCGTTCATCAGATGAATGTAGGATGGGAATTCTGGGCCTCCACCCGTAGTATTGCCCGTCTCTATCGTAGCTGGCTAGAAAATGATGAACGAAAAGAACAAAGTCAGTAACCAGTTCCCTCTCTTAAAAGGCAGTATAGAAAGCACTCATAGTTGCTGCGTACCTTGAGAGTCATAGAGTCCAAAGTCATGCGGTTGTCGTCAATGTTCTCCCAAACGATCTTCGAGTTCTGAGTAGTCGAATCTCCAAAAACAAACCTCGGGGCATAAACCTCCCTGGCCCGATCAATCAGTCCACACTCCCTGGACACACTGATAGCAGTAAGGACATTATCCCCGGTGCACATCACCTTTCGAATTTGAGCGTTGGTAAGGGTGGCGATCACTGGCGCCGTGGTTGGCTTCAGCTTGTTTTCAAAGACGATGAATCCAAGGAACGTCAGCTCGCTCTCCACCTGCTCTCGCTTGATGCGTTGCGCGCGGACGAAATTCAGGGCGGGCATCGGCTTGCTGGCGCAAGCAATGACGCGGTACCCATGATGCGTGTAATAAGAGAGACGCTCTGTGTAGTCGGCTGGCAGGGATTCTTTCAAACAGATATCCGTCATGGCTTCAGGCGCACCTTTGACGTAGATCTCCATCCCCGGACTGTGCAGCTTCTTAACGATGACACTCATGCGTCGAAGGGACGAGACAAATTCAAAGCAGCGGATAATGCCAAGTTCCAAGAATGACGCCTACATTAACAATACAATAAGGTATCGTCAGTATCACATTGATCTCACCTTGCGCATCCCAAAACCTCCCATTTTTTGGGTTCTTACCGATTCGTTCATCTCTGTTGGGTGGTGCGAGAGCACTTCGTCCAAATTAAACTGCTTAGTACCTGGAGGTCGAACAATGGTCGATACAACGCTTCCTCCGGAACCCTTATTGCGTTGCGTGGGATCCTCAGGGACTTCAGAGGTTCTCATACCCAGACCACCCTCCTCCAGAATCCATTGCGTGAAATCGAACATCTTGAGATCCAAGGGATCACCGATGAGCTCCCCTCCAAGGGACTTGACAGAGTGACAAGTCGCCATGGTATACAGAAGCGAGGTACGCTTGTCCTGGGTAGAATCCGATGCCTGAGACAGATCCCTTGCATGCGTTATCATGGATCCAAACAAGCCCGTCTCGCTATTGCCACACTGGACGCCCAAAATATCCAAGCCATCCTCGGTCAAAGTTCCTGTCTTGTCGAAGCACATGCAGTTGATCTTGCCGCCAATATTCACCCTCGTGGGACTGATGCAAAAGATGTTTGAGCGTCTTAATCTCGCAATCGCAAAGCTAGTGCCGATCGACATGGTCGCTGGAAGAGCCGGTGGAACAACAATCGTAATCAGATCCAACGCCTTGATAATCATCAGTCTGAGAGGAACACCCATCCTGATAAAATTGACGGTGGAGACCAAGAAGCCGCAAAAGGCGATACACGCAAGGATGCCGATGAACCGGAATGAGTCACGATAGAACTGAAAGTCGTTTGGCTTAGGAAAAAGCATCGATCGGATAAGTGTACCCTTGGTTGTGTTGAATCCTGTGCGCACAACCATGGCCAACCCCCTTGCTGGTTGAGCCATCCCATATTCAGCATCGTCTGTATTGAGTGTCTTCTTTGCACTTTGTCCTGGACGGGCACGAATGATCTTGGTTCCAGAGAACAAGAAATGTCGAGCGAGGTCGGAGGGTATGTTCGCTATGGACAAATCCAGTAGCTGTAATCCCCTTTCTGTGACCGGGATCTTTGAGACTGGCACGGACTCTCCTGTTAGCATGCTTTCATTCACGATGCAGTCTCCGGTCAACAAAACAGCGTCGCACGGAAATACTGAGAGCTCCGTGTCTGTCATCTCGAAAACGTCTCCTGGCACCAATTCCTCTGATCCGACGTAGCGCCCTATGGGAGTAAGCATTTGATTAATACCAGGTTTAGCAAAAGAACAAGATGAGCATGCAGCTGTGTGCTTACAAAAAGATGCAACGTACATCTGCCAGTCCTACAAACTTTCACGTTGCAGGTAAACCTCGACATATTACGCATGCGCTTCATGGTCTTTTTCGTCTCAATCAGTTCCGAAATGACGGACACGGTTGAGATGACAAGAATGCAGGCTGCGTAGTAATAATAGTCATCCGCGAACCAAAGAGCCATCGAAAAGACCTGGAAGATGTAGAACGGATGAAGCACCTCCTGAACGAGTAGCTGTCCAATCGTCTTTTCCTGAACATCGATCAAATTCGAACCAAAGACCATGGCTCTTTCCTGATAGGTCTCCCGCTCCAGTCCCCGCTCACACGTAGTGATGCTCGACCATTCAGAGTCCTTCCAGTGCGAATTCTGCATGAACATATGCGCCACAGGATTGTAGATGAACCGAATATACTGGTAGTCAAAGTACATCATGTCGTGCATTACTCTTGTTAACTAGTGTTGAACAGGTAGATGGGGCAGGCGCATTGGTTAATGCCGATGCTGCATCAAAACTATACATATATCACTCAAGTGTCGTGCATATTACCCTCGCATCATCGTATTCCTCATTGTCCCCTAGCTTTTCCATCTGCTCAGGGCTAAAGACAGAGCTGATAGGTCCCCCGTAGTACTTGCTGGAGATTTTCTCCATCGCCGTCTGACCCCACTCGTTCTGTAAGTCGAAAAAAGGTATGCTACGTTATGGTTCGCCCTTTTTTTTTCGAAGCAAACATGTGTTATATTGACCAGTGCGATGAGGGGAATACAAAAACATACCTCGACAACAATAAATCCTGCCTGACCCATGGTGCATTTCCTGGCCACAAAGGAGATGTAGTACTGAGGCATCCATCGTCCAAGTAAGAAGATGATTCCTCCGCTCAAGATGCATGCCAAATAGTAGAGGTAGAGACGGGACTGAATGATCCTGTATCCCAAAAATGTCAACTGTACATCCTCCTCCTCGAGAAAGATATGCTGGACACATCGATCATGAATGGGATCTATGAAGAAGGGTGCAAAAGTGAGAAGATATGTAAATGTCAACTTTCGATAAGAATCGTTTTCCGCAGTTTGCATGCCATGGAGATAGTTCCGCCCAATGGGCTCATTGAGGCATTAGAGTTATTCGTTACTCAAAGACAGAACGGATGCAGACCAAGCAAGGCAAGCAAACAAGCATGCACTCAGCATAATGTGCACTGTCAAGTCAATTTTTTTTTTCTTTTTTGTTATCGCCTACCATGGGCAGTGGGCCTCTTGCCAGCATTCTTCTGTCGAGATGACTTAGTCATCACAGGCTGGATCTCGCTGATTCCATCCTCCTCCTCGTCCTCTTCATCCTCTTCGTCCTCGTTATCGTCGCTGCCGGGATGTACTGGGTGGTACTTTTGAAAGCTGGTTGTGGTCGAGCGTTGAGGGATCCGAGAGTCGTCCATGAGGATCCCTTCCACCTGGCTTATAGATTCGACATGCTGTTCGAGCGAGCGAGTCGAGAGTGGGTCATCCAGTGGGGTGTTGACCATTAAACAGCGGGCTGGTCGAGGGTGGTGTGGTGGTGTGCTGGAGTCAGTGAGGTAAAAAAGAGTGAGCGAAAAGCAGATGCGGAGAGGGGGACGAGTGCTTTTGAAGGGAGGGTGGAGTGTGAAAGAGGCAGGGTGCAGAAAAACAATTTTTGAGTTCAAAATGTCTGTTCTTGCTTCCTGTATGGTGCCGCACTGCAAACAAACAGCATGATCACGCCTCTACCCTGGGCTGGAACGGACGGAGGCGAGGAGCACCGGATTATTCCCAGGCCACCCCAACATCTGGGATGATGCTGGATACCCCCCAAGCTCTGCTTCACCCCCGCGACGCCTCGCTCAGACTGCACGGGTGCGTCTTTGCTTGAAGCAAGAAACAAGACAAAACCATCGCCGTAATGGGATTGAACCATTGTTCGGCTGCACGTGACACGATGGGTTTGTTTCGAAGCGTCCGTGTTTCGTCTTGTTCCTTCACTTTCTCATCACTTGCATCCATCCATCCATCCCAATCCTTCCGTCCGCCATGAGCGAGCAGACATTCACCGACTCTGAGCACCGTGGCCGCGATGCCAGCCCTGACAGCACCGGATCAAGATCCCCTCGTCCAAGAAGCCGCTCCCCAGCACGACACAGGTTTGTCCTCTCTCTCCGTTACCTTACTTCAACACGTCGTCCCCAGACAAGCAAAGTTGATATGCATAGCATGTTCTTGCTGAGAAGTAGTGCCGACTGTCGCCAGTTTCTTCGCTCTCTCTCTCGCGTGCGCATTTTCATTTCACCGCTCGACAGACGACCTCGTCCCACTCGCTCAACTGACTGATACACCTCCGTTCAAACAATAAACCCCTAACAACCAGCAGCGACAATGCCATCGACGAATCCATCAATCCTGGAAACAACCTCTTCGTAAACAGCCTCTCCGTCAAGACTCAACCCAGCGATCTCGAGGACTTGTTCGGCAAATACGGCAAGGTGAGCGGACCAAACAGCACGCGACACCGCTCGCTTCAATTGATACAAGCATCGATCTGCAGCGACTTTAATCGTCTTGGTCCTACCACAAACCAGCCTGGGAGTCTCGCCTCGCTATCTCTTTCAGCTCTCAACCCTCTGTCTTCAGATCCAAGGCCAGCAGAGAGAGGGGACAGCAGCAGGCCATTGCGAACCGATCTTACCTATGCTTTGTGGCTCACCTTGAATCTTACTCACGCCCTTGCAGTCGAAGTTTTGTCTTTATCCCTTTCTCGGAAGCAGGATTGGGAATGTTCAAAATGAAGATTGAAAAGGGCGTATTTTTTCTATTTCGACCCACCAGGCGGCGGCTCTATTGTTGCCTTTCCCATTCTTCGTTTCCTATGCCCCTTTCTTCTCTTCCTAGATCCCACCCTGCTACTCTTCTCCTGAACTTTGCAAACTGACGCAGATGCATTTCGATGGATGTTATTAATAGGTCGAGAAAGTCCAGATCATGTATGATCCCCACACTCGCGAATCCCGGGGCTTTGCCTTCGTGACCATGGTCCGGGCTGAAGATGCCGATGCAGCCATGCAGGTCTTAAGTGGATTCGAGCTCCATGGACGCGCCATGTCTGTCAACTTGGCAAGTGCACAACGATTCTTGCTGCAGATATTATTGTTGCTGGATTCCTGAATTCTGTCGAATGTCTAACGCGCCTTTGTGGTCTTTCAATCTGAATCCTGCCCTCATTAGGCTAAACGTGGTCGTGCCAGGACTCCAACACCGGGCCAGTACCGTGGACCCCCCAAAAGGGAAAGGGCCATCGGTGGTATGCCCGGCTACTATGGCTATGGTATCGCATTCGAATGAATCTGGCGAAACCAACTGTTCTCGCCTTGTGAGAAGACATTGAACTGACCAAGCACCGTTTCGGGTTTGGCCTCTTATTCCTCAATGAATATAGATCGTCGCACGGACAGGTTCGATCCTCGCTATGATCCTCGTGGACCAGATCCAAGGGACTACAGAGGAGGACCTATGCGAGACTATGCTCGTCCTGCCCCATATGACAGGTATGATCGTTACGACAGGTAAGGGCTTCAAAACAATTTGTCAAAGGCCTATGGGACAAGAAGATCTGCAGCCACTCTTATTTTGTCGCAGACAAGAAAAAAGTGGTCTGTGGTTGCTATTGTCCTTGTGCACTTGGTACCTTGCGAGGGCCTTTTGAGTCGCTGCCTTGTTTGATTTTTGTGGCTGTAATTGTACCATGACCTTTTTGTTTGCTAATCTCACGTCTTGCTTCTCGGCGCTTTCTTATGGTTTGATAGGTGGGCGGGAGGAGCTGCATCCAGATACGACGACCGTCCTCCTCGCGATTACCGACCCCCCTATGGAATGGACCGTGGCTATGACGACCGATCGGGATATGACCGAGGCTACGATCGTCGTCCCCCTTCTGGCTACGACGACAGATACCGCCGATACTAAAATACTAGAGCGACGGGGCCAGCGTGTATTGAGCTACATTGGACTGACGCGACACGAACCACTGCGCAGTCGATTTCAGTCGTGTCTCGACAACAGGGAAATACACATCTACTTGCATCCACTATCTCTAACGACCATCAATCCACCAACTTCACCACCACCAACCAACTAACCAAACACTATCGACACTATCAATACTTGATACAATCTGCTACAAATGGATAAACTAGTGCATTTGGAGTCCAGAACGCTATGCCTCAATAAATTTAAGTGACCTGCAGTCATCAAGGAATGTCCACTTGCAGGTTGAATAGGCAACCCATAGGTCAAGTCAATCGAAGTAGATGTTGACCGCAGCAAACGAGAAACGAGAAACGAGAAGAGTTTACCGGGTATTGCGAAGACCTCTCTGTCATCAAAAATGGCACACCGCAGCATGGCTGTTGCCAGTATAATATCAAGATTGGATCACCACTGCGCAGTCATGAAAACATTCAAATACTCCAGTCGTTTGACACTTTTTTCTTCTATTCTAAACACCAATTCCAACATCGCTCACAAGAACGCTGCACTGCCTCATCATCCAACAGGAACAAAAGCAACATTAAAAAAATGAGTTCTAACAATCTTCTCAGCAATACCCGCGTCGTCCGCGCCAGCTACGCTAACAAGTCTCATGTAACTAAGGCCCAGTTCAGGGTCGAGACCCATCGAGATATCGACCTCGGTAGTGTCAAACCAGGCGAGGTCATCCTTCGTAACCTTTACCTCTCGCTCGATCCTTGTAAGTAAATTGTCTCTCCCCCTCCCTCCCCCTCTCGAACCTCCAAGGGAACAACATGAAGCGTTTTGCACTGTAACCACTTGAATAATTTTCTCACGACTGATCACTCTTTCTTGGTTCAAAAATAAAAGATGTCCGACTCACGCTGGACGAGACTGGCGCCAACGTGCCAGCCGCTTGGCGTCAACTGAACGTCCCTTTTTACGGCCTCGGCATCGCCGAGGTCGTCGCTTCAGGGGTCGTAAAATACCCCGTCGGCGCTCTGGTTTCGGTCAACACTGGCTATGAGCAATACACGCGCGTCTCCGGACTGGACGACCCCAAGACGCAGACGGATATTCGTATGTTGCCTGCGCATGCGCGAGATGAGTCCAGGGGCGTGCCACTTTCGAATTATATTAGTGCATTAGGCATGCCTGGGTTGACGGCGTACGCAGGGTTGAAGGTTTTGGGAGTCCAGTCTGGGAAGACCATCTTTGTGGGATCGGCTGCGGGGGGCGTGGGTCAGCTCGTCGGCCAGCTAGCCAAGATCCAGGGACTTACAGTTATTGGATCAGGTAATGTGATGAGCGGTTGTTTTTCGATATCAACGAATGTATATGGCCATTTTTTTTTTCGATGCATGGACTAATCGTTCGGTTTCCTGCTTATTGCTATATAGCCGGCACGGATGAGAAGGTCGCATGTTTGGTCGAGAAGCAGCATTTTGACGGTGCATTCAACTACAAGACCGAGAACATCCGAGAGGCGTTGACACGTCTGGCACCTCAGGGTATTGACTACTACTACGACACCGTCGGAGGTGAAACCCTGGACATTATGCTGGACCTGATCAACGAAAAGGGTAAGATCCTGTCTGTGGGTATGATCTCGCAGGAGAACGGCGAGGAGGCTTACCCAATTCGCAATCTCAGATTGATTGCAAGCAAGGGAGTGTCGATTCTAGGATTTATTTACTGGCATCATTTAGAGTACTTTGAGAACGGTGAGTTGGACGCGACATTGAGGCCATTGCTGGAGCGTAAGGAGATTTATTATCGGGAGGAGGTGTTTGAGGGCATTGAAAATATACCGGAACACTTTGTGAATATGCTGGAGGGCAAGTATGCGGGCAAGGTGATCATCAAGATTGCGGACTTGTAGGAAACAGGACAAATAAATCTACATTGACCAAATAGCGCAACGGAGAGCGTGCAGAAAAAAGTTACTTGAATATTGGTGAGTGGAGCCCCACGAGGAGCTCCAAAAGTCGCGCTCCCGTGTACTTGGAACGGGATGCAGCTCTGGAGCATAATCACCACGAGAAAAATAGATGCCATCTTTTTGAGTCCGGCCTGGCTCCCTTTCGACTTTGGCTTTCTTCGCTTTCTCCAAAGCTCTTTCCTACATCTCTGCTTAATTTCTGATCTGCTAGCGCGAATCAATGTACGATTTTGTTTTCCCCTTCCCTTCATCCATGAAACGTACTTTTCTGTTCTCCTCAGTCGTTTTCTCCTTCTTTTCTGCTTCGGTGCCCTTGATCCCTCTTTGCTTTCTCTTGTCCTTTTCACTTCCATTTCACTTGCAGCATCGGCATTCACGGACCCACTCCTGTTGTGATCGAACAGATCCTCCTTCCCTCCTCAACCTCACTATCATTTCATACCTGTCCCTAATCTTCCTCTCTCGCTCTCGCTAACGATAACATCGCGGCAGAGGCACTACACGATGCGGTTCACATCCCTATCCCTAATTCTGACGGTGTCAACGATCCTCTCATACACACCATCCTGTCGCGCCCAAGGCACCCTCCCTGCATCAACCTCTTCGATGTCAGAAGCCCCAGCAGTGGCACCAATAACACAACCTGTAGATTCGGAAGATCACCCCAGGATCATTTTTAGCAAGGAATCCAAAGTTCCTGTCTCGGCAATGATGCCCGCTGCAAGCGCACCGCCATCACTGTCACGACGGTTTCTGATGCCGTCCCGTTTGCTTCCTTCGCATGAGGGTTCGAATAATGGAGATGGTGCTTTGAAATCGCACTTCGAGAGAGTAAAGCATTCGATAGAACAGCAGAATCAGCTGAAGAAGCAGAGGCAGAGAAGGGAGCATAAGCAAAAGCAGGAGCCGGAGAAACAACAGAGTTATGAAAGAAGGACGCTTGTAAAGACGGGACCTCGTCGGCTCACAGGCGAACGACGAGCGGATGACCCTTTCGATAATATGCTAGTACCTTCGGAAAACTTTTCGACATCTAATTCTAAAGGTAAGCTCCTCTTTGTTGTTTGCAATTACTACAGCACGGCCAATCTGTCCGATCGCATATCGAGTCGACGACAATGGCTAGTCGGTGGTGTAACTGATCCCTTGGATGGGCTTGGGTACCTGAGCCATTGAGGGAGCCTTTTTTCTTCATTTTTTGCTCGACACATTTTTGATATTGGGTGTTTTTCGACCCTTAGCCTTCCCAACCACTTATTTTGTTGATTATTTTTACGCCAAAAAGGACTGCATCACATAATCCGACAGGAAAAAAAAATTACAACGCTCAGTTTGCTCTTTCAACAAACAGGAGAAAACAAGGAGAAAAGAGAAAGCAAGAACGAAATTGTCATTGAGTTCTCGGGGGAAGGATGGACTCCTAAAAAAATACCTTTTACTATTATTTGGGCTGCATCCAATTCCTTGTTTGAAGAGCGGAACCTCCGTACTCCTTGCAGCAACAGCACATCGTATGCATTTGTGCGTCGAGAGGGTGGAGTGGTGCGTAACGTGAACAAAGAGATAACTCACAAGAGCGTCATTTTGTGCAGGACTCGGAAGCGTGGACACCGTATAGCATAGTATAGATAACCACGAGTGCGGTGAATGGATCTTCTAAAGGATGATATGATATACCTTGAGTTGAGCACGAGCCAACAACAATGCACGGACCAGCGTCGTTCATTTCCTTAGGGTCGAAACACTATTTTTTGGTGGCGCTGCCTACTCTTGGTCTTGCTAATGCTAACCATCCATCATGCTCCATTCTTTTGTAATCCCCATTGACATATAGGTTCACCTTCCTCAATCACCTCCTCCGCTCCTTCTCCACCATCATCGCCTCCACCTGCCACAGACTCTACCTCTTCATCATCCAACTCTGGGACATTGCCCACACCTGTTCCCGATGCACCCGTCCCAACACCTGTGCCAGACCGAACTACACCTCCTTCACAGCTCGCATCGACTCCAGACCTTGAGCCGACTCCAGAGCCTAAACCTGACACCCCTCCTACCACGACTATGACCACGGTGGACGCCCCAGAACCGAGCTCCGAATCTTCAAGCCCTGGAGACAATTCCGGAGCGGAAACGGCTAACGGCAACACGCATGGAAGGGATGGATCGAGTTCAAGCAGTGAAACTCGCCCCGAGGAGGCGCCGGAAACGGCAAAGTCGGGCGAAGGAGAGGCCGATGAGGATGAGGGAGAAGGATTGGGGGCGAATGGTAACAGTATGAGCCAAGGTCGAGCGACGGATAATAGTAAGGAGGATACTGGAGCGACTGTCGGGATTGTGGTGGGGGCAGTGGTTGTGGCGGGAATGATCGGTGTGTGGATCTTTCGCAAATGGAGGTTGTCGGTATGACATATTGAGAAAGACGACCGAAAGCGAGAAATGTGCAGAAGGACGCTATTGCAATCACTGACAACGCTTACCGTTATTTACTGACTGACAGCCATCGAGACAGTTCAAGTGCAAGATCGCGGGCAGCTCCAAGAGTAGTTCTCCCTGTGCAGGTATTCGTACCACAGATCCTGCCTCCGATTATTCTTGCCCAACTCCTCCGCCTCCTGCACACGCACATGCACATCCACAGATGAAGAATATTACCTCTGCCGCCACCGTGACTGGGGCCATATCCGCGGCTTCTGCAATGCCCGACTCGGCGTCTGAATTCCAGCAGCAGCAACAGCACCCTCACCTAGCTTTTCAGGAATGCTCTTCCAATGTAATGCACCCGGATGAATATGGGTACCAATATCACCAATACCACTACCAGTTGCAGATGAGTCAGCAGCAGGAAGAGATGACTGCGGGACAGTATGACGTGTACGGATACCAAGATCAGTATAACTCGCACCAGTACCAACAAGACCCACAACAGCATCAGTATCAACAGCAGCACCAGCATATGCACTTGGCGCCCGGTGCTTCTATGTCAGGTACTGGCGGTGGTAGCGCAGTGGGAGGCGCAAGGGCAGGCGGGGAGCAGATGATGGGACATAGCGCCTATGGATATGGGTCGGAGGACTACAGTCAGAACGATCAGTTTTTGAAGGAGCTGCGTGAGTGAAACCGCCGATCCGATAACCTTAAAAACAGAGTAGATCTTGATGCTGCGCCCAAATTTGGCACACTGAACGCAGAGAGCGGCAAGCTGGTTCTTCTTTCTTCGCATCTCCATCCGCGCTCACTCTCAATCCTCGATTATTATTTTAAATTTCTGATTTCACCATCTCAATACATTCAAGGAGGGGGTCTCATCATTTCCCTTTAGCATCTGCCTTCACATTTAAGCATATACCGCTCACTTTTTTCATTTAATCATTCCTACACTTTATCCATTGCATCTACTCATTTTACTTTATTCTAGCATATGCATATCAATAAACGGTAGCGAAGAGCGAGTGCCATAGACTCTTAAAAAAGGGGCCGTTGCCATTCGTATGAATGGTGCAGCCACGGACAGGAGATTAGGAACGGATAACAAGCGTTTTCAGAGTGATATAGTACCAGTCGCGAACACAAAGGCTTTGTTCATAACCAATCACTTATACCTCTTCTTTGTGCCGGAAATATATGTGGCCCTAAGAACTTTTATTGTATATGCATTTAACTTCTGGTACGCCCTGAGAATATGCTTCCGAACCAAGGACAACTTCTTTTATTAGTCCATAATTCCTTTCAACACACGTTTTGCTTTCCTCCATCCCACATACCGCTCGCTTCGTTATTCATAGCAACTTCCCTATATTTCGCCAACTTTGGCCAATCCGAACATTACATCCCTTGTTCTCCCAACTCTGTGTAATGCTGCTATTCGTAGTCTTTCTCAAGTCTTAAAACCTTTTTTTAATAAAATCTAAAGGTGGTTGAACTTTCCGCCTATTAACATGTACAATGCCCTCCCAAAAATTATGAGACTAGGGTTTAGAATACGACTGAAATGAGCTCGTAGACTGGTTCAATAAGCCATTGTAAAACCTCTTGGTCATTATCTTTCTTTCACTCCATCACCCCACCATCATGCCCAAACACCATTCTATCGAACTCAAGGGTCGTATCATTGGAGCCCACGAGTGGTATGACCCCATCCAACATTGCCAAAAAACACAATCTCAGCATCAAGGCAGTCCTTTTGATCGTGCAAAAGTGGGATAAAGATGGCACTGTTGTCCCCAAGAAGCAACCTGGAAGACCATCAATTCTTGGAGAACTGGATGTTGAGCAGCTTGTCAACAAGGTCAAGAGCGACAACCGTATGACTCTTCAAGAGATAGTTGCAAAGTCGCCCAAGCCTGTTTCTAAGAACACAATACGCAGAGTTCTCCATAACAGCGGGATCTTTTGTCGCGTTGCCGTCAAGAAGCCTCGTTTAGAGCCAAGGTATGTTGAAGCCCGATTATCACTTGCGCGAGATAAAGAATAGTAGACGTGGATTGACTGGGAAAGAGTCATTTGGTCTGACGAGTCTTGCTTCGAAATAGGCAAAGACTTCAGGACGATCCGCATCTGGCATACTAAAGAAGAGAAGTATCATCCAGAGAACATCCAACCTCGTCTTCGAAGTGGAAGAACGAAAATTATGGTATGGGGAGCAATCGCGGGGGGGAAAAATTTAGATCCTATCATTATCGACGGCGACAACAATAAAGGACCGGGATTCATCAACACGGTGTATGAGAAGGAATAAAAGAGGTTCATGCCGCAAGTGAAGAACGCCCTTTTCATGGAAGATAACGCGCCAGTTCATACAAGTAAGCACGCGAACAGTTGGCGGTTGAGGAACGGCGTTCAGATGATGTGGCCAACTAATTCTCCTGATCTCAACCCCATCGAGCACATCTGGTCGATTCTCAAGAATCGTCTCGACCGTCGTTCTAGAAGACCAACCAGCAAAGAAGAGATGATAGCCGCCCTTCATGAGGAATGGAAAAAAAAATATCCCCAGAAACCATCGCGAATCTCGTAGCCTCCATGAATAAAAGAGTAGCTGCGGTGCTGGAAGCCGAAGGAGGCTCAACCCGCTTTTAGTCCGAATGAATTGTCATCCCATTCTAAAATCCTTAGTCTCATAATTTTTGGGAGGGCACTGTACGTATGGCGTCCAGAGTGAGCCATCCTGGAGAGGCACCTATCCCCATCAATTTGATAGCCTGCCTCTATTGCGTTCTTTGAAGCCATTGGAGCTCGGTGGACGAGAAAGGCGTATTGGGTCTCATATACAGGTCCCTGGTCAATAGGTTCGAGGGCCCACCTATATATAGAGCTATACGTCGATGGGGGCACATGCAGCAGGAAAAAAAAAGTAGATGGTAGCAAGCGCGCAATAATCCTTAGAAACGAATTTATGCCAGGGATGTCCTAAAGGACCGAAAATGAACGGAGCAGTTTCGTCCGCCCACTTCTAGCGATTCAAACAAGGCGAAATCTTGACATGCTGCTAGTTTAGGATGACGATAGTGATAACGACGATGACGATGGAATCACGATCTCATCTTATGAAGTTATCAAGCGAGATTGGGATGTGGAAGAGGATCTAGTTACGATGACTTGCACAGATTTTACAAGCTGAGGATGCGGACAGGGCATATTCCGGCAAACTTCAGAGTGCTCACCCACAAGCTGGCTGCTGAAGATGATGGAAGGGACAATTGGTCAGAGGAGAGAGATCTACAGCATAAGATGGTAATTGCAATCGGTCTTAGTAGCTTTGGCATGGATCATGAAGCTAACTCTGCTCTACAGTACGTCTCGGCCGTTCTTCGTCTCGAATGTTTGTCACCAAATGTTTTTTTTTGTAGATGAAATGAGTTTCACAACTCGAAACAGCATCCCAGTTGCAAGAAGTGAGAAGGAAGCGAAGACGAAGGATAACTTTGCCGGCAGTGTCGCGACGAAGTGGCTGTTTTGCAAGGGCATTTTATCACGACAAAAATTGTACCGCCAACGTTTTCCACAAGTACTTGTCGAGGCCAGGAAAGACCCAAGTAACCCCAGTCAATCGATGCGCCTATCTTACACCTTCAACACCGACTCTAGGTTCTCCGTCCATGAAGCCGGGTAAGAGAAGGCTCCCAAGGGTCCAGGTCTGACACCTTATTCCGACATGACTACTCGAAAAAAAGAAAAGAAAGAAAAAAAAACACTCGCGGTACCGACTCCTCTGCTAGGCATGAACCTGCAATCCAAGGCAGGGAAAGCGAAAGGCCCAAAAGTAGAAACATACACGTATGTGTGTCAGCAAACACGCGTTCCATGACCCGTTCCACACACTTATGCCTCATTTTGCCCTTCTGACCTTTCCGAAAAAAAAAAAAAGGATATGCTATTCATTTTGTTGCTTGTTCTCAGCTATCGTATTTCTTTACTAGTATACAAACCTATTGTATTCCTTTACAAATATATGTTCAATGCGCGTAATATTTTCCTCCTTATTCAGTTTTTGACATTCCTTGCTGGGGTATCTCTGCTCTTAAGCAATCGCCTCCTCCGGATGGGCACCCACAATTCCTTCTTCATCCCCCTTGCCATCCGAAGAATCCGCCGCCGTCGAAACCGGTGACAGCTCTCCAGGCTCGACATCCGAAGACGCTCCCGACACCGACGCCGTATCGATCGATCGTATTGACCTTGCGTCCTGCTGTCTCTTGAAACTCTCTCTCGGCGATAATGAGGGCGACAGTGGTGACGATGGCATCCTCGACCGGGCCGTACTCTCCATACATTCGACCGCTCTATCAAAGTCCTGGTCACTGACCATGATATAATCCGCGCTGAAGGTGCTCAGATAAAACAATCCGACCCCATCTCCGCCTAACGGCCGCGAAAACTCGTTAACAATTCCACTTTCTTCTTCAATCCCCAAGGGACCATCACCGATCGAGATCAGCCGCCAGTCGCCCTCTTGGGTGTTGAGCGTGTGGTCTGGGAAGAGACTCATCGTTGCCTCGTCCATAATGATGCTCAATGTCGAATCCGTTTGTGTGAACGAGAAGAACCGATCATCTCTATTGTTTGGTATCCAACACAAAAATAATAAAGATCTGTTAGTGTTACACGAGCCACCAGATTGTCAATTCGTAAAAGTGAGCAATGCCGGTTACAGAGACTTGCCTGTTGTCGAAAAAGATGGATTCAAGCAAGCGGATGGCGAGCTGGTCCATGAGTCCATTCTCCATACTCGTGATATGCAAACGATATGGATAATTGATTTGGAATGGCTGTCGAGTCCTTGCGGCCCTGACACTCTCCTTCAATGACAATGACGAAAGCAAGGATGAGCCCAGACCCTGGATGGCTGCGTCCAGCACATGACTTCCATGACCACTCGTCAGTCCACTGTTCGGTCCACTAGTCGCTTCGCTTCCAATACCGCTATCCCCATGACTTTTGATGTCATCACCACCTCTAAGTGGACCCGAGAGACTGGACTGACGTCCGCGTGTGGTTGCAGCACCGAGCAATAGTGCGTCCTGAAGCGAGTTGATGTCTGCGGCACATGTGGGGAAGGTCTCCTCCCAGGACTGCAGATCTGAGGGCTGCAGTCCGGCATCTTCGAGAGGGTTGTTGCCGATGCTGAAGGTGGTGGTGAGGCATTCGAGCGCGCGTGTGAGGTCACACTCGGGCAGGAGTGTAAAATCTGCGTCGTATGTTGATATTTGCCTGTTAATGAAAGAATGCAAGGGACAGGATGAGGTCAGTTGGATGTAATACCAGCATGAACACTGATAGTCATTGGCCGATGTGAGAGAGTATACAGTCGGTAGTAGTAGAGCCGTGGTTGAGTATAGCATAGTGTGCGTGATATGTAATGTATGGAGTGAAGTAAGTGCGTATGCGAATTGTTCAATGTGCGTTCGGACACAATTAGAATCACTGGAATTTAGAGTTGTAGATGACCTCATCGCGTAAGAAACGTGGGGAAGGGAGACAGCCAATTTCACAGTATATGGTATATGTAATGAGTCCGATTGCTGCCCTCTTTAAGCACAGAGTTTACAACCAGCAATCGACATAATAAACAACAAGGTGCATGCAAAAGGGGAGGAGAAAAAGAAAAAAAAAAAGAAAGGGACCTCGTATAGTGCGCATAGTGCATTCGCACTAGACAAAAACGGGTGGTATCCGCATACGTTCAGTGCAGACATCCATTGCACCATTGGATGGGGTATTATACCATATCCTGCGTGCATTACTGTTGGATGGAATGGATGGACTTTGTTGTATTTCCCTCAAAATTTTATCCCCTCATTTTGTTTTTGGGTTGAGGTGCAGTAATAATAGTAGTAGTAGTAGTAGCCATTTGAGATGGATGTGGCGAGGCAGAGGCAATGGGCTAGCTGTAAAATGCGTTGTTTAGTTCCAGTCCTATGCAGGAGTGGCACACTTACATGATGGAGACATCGATGTCGGCCAATGGCTTGGAGACTCGGGGGACCACCTCGATCGCCGCTATGGGTTATGACATCGAAGGACATGAACATACTTTTCATCAGACCGGGGTAACTCTAGAAATGGCTAGAGCCAGCCAGGGCCACTCCAAGTACCCTTTCAGCCCAGGTGCTGGTACACGCCCATACCGTTGACAAGCCAATTTTAAACTGGGGGAATACAAAAATTCTGGAGAGATACCTCAAGAACAAAGAATCAATCACTCGCGAAAAAGAAACTGTTACACGAGAGTCTGGTAAATGGTGGGACTCGAGGAAAAAAAAAAGCCGGTCGGCGAATGCTGTCGCGCCTGGTCCTTTTGTAGAACCTCCCACCCACCCCTTAGCTCTTCGAGTCCAGAGGAGGACCCTGTCCTATCCTGAATGAATGCATGCATCTGTTGTTTCATTCGTCTTTTCCCTTTCTTTCCCTTTTGCAATGCATATGTTACCCTAGTCGCTTCTATTTTTTTGCGATGCATATCCCTGCCATCTCTCTTTTTTAGGGACGTTATCAACGTAATAAGCACAGAAGAAAAGTAAAAGCTATTCGCTTACCAATGCCCGACTCGCCGGGCTCGATCTGAACGGCCCGCCAGATCACATTGCATACATCGAGGACATCATCCGGAAAGCCAGGGATATGTGTCTCGTCCAGGATCAGCGAGACCTCCTTGTCGGTTTCTGTGTATGAGAAAAAGTGTTTTGGCCTGGGGTCGAAGCACGGCGTTCAATTGATTCAATGAAATGAATAAAATATATGCCACATCACGTCAAAGTACAAAAAAATGGATCAAGGTGCGATTAAGCAGTAACGTGAGCAAAATTGAACCATGCGTATACAGAGTTACAAAGGAGGTAGGAAAGCAAAGGCGAAAAGGAAGAGAACTCTGGTTAGTCGATGACGAAAAAAAATATATACAAAACAAAAGATGCTGGGTAACAAAATGTGTTTGATTACCCTGCTGGAAAGAGAACCAGTTTCATAAGCTGATGAGTGCAACGGGGGATATCGGTCTTTTCGATCGAGGCCAGTTTGAGGCGAAAGGGAAGGATATCAATAATCATTCTGGTGTCAAGAAAATAAGAAGAAAGGAAGTAGGATGGGTTGGGATAGGATGGGATGGGACCGAAGTGTGGAGAAGGCAGTTGTCGTCGGACAATTATTATTTTTGTTTTCTTTACAAATGCAAATGAGTGAGCAAACAGAAAAGACAACGGTCTCCTTTTATATGTGAATGTACAAGGCGGTATGTGCTGAAGATAGTGCCTGAAGGAAGAATGAAAGTGAAAAGGACTGGTGCCTGAGTATCCTGATCACGGAGGAGAGCACCAAAGTAGAATAAGAAAGGAGGCAGGCAGCTTTCGAAATAAATAAAAATAAAAAAAGCTGCTAATGATAGCGGCGATAATGATGAGTGATGAAGGAGAGAGTGAGGCAGGTATAAGACAAAATGTATCGCGCGAGAAATAGAACACCAAGGGAAACCACATACACCCTCCAAAAGATGAAAGTGATGAGATGCGGAATGAAGAATGGAGTTTGGTGGCAAAGGGAGCTGCTTAGTGCCGAATGAGTGGGTCGAAAGGTGATGGGAATGGAGAAGGCAAGAGAAGTAAGAAGGGACACCAAGGGAAAGAAACTTATTACAGTGCACTATGGCACTATAGCACCATGGCACTATGGCACAATTGACCAGCCATGACTTATTTTTTTTTCTTATTTTTTTTTGTGCTCGATTTTGTTTGATGAATGGTGCGATGGATGACTTGTGTCTGTGTTCTGTGTCCACCATGCAAAAAAAAAAAAAAGAAAGACCTGTCCTCCGATGCAGTGTATCCCTCTTTATCCTCGGTCTTTCGTGTATTGTATGTGCGACCATAGTATGTATGCAGTAGCACCATCTCAAGACACAGGGAACAGGGGACACACGACGGGGGTTACTCATTGAAGCACTGGAAGAGCTTCGCGCTTCCTGCCTCCTGCATCCCATCCTCTGTTTCCTCTATCCTTTCGCAGCCCATCGTATGCTTATTGCTATGTCATCTCATACCGGTCCAAGCGAAGCTCGGACACACATAGACTATCCCAGTCTGCCCGGAAAAGAGATTTACCATCCATCCTCACCTTCCATACTACATGTACGCTGCGCTACACTTACGCGACAGGTTGGATAATTTAGTCCGCATGGAAAACTAGAAACTAAAAGAAACGAAGAAGAAAGAGGCGGTGCGTGGAGAAGATGGCATGTTCGAACTTTTTCTTTCTTTCTTTCCAGAAAGTACAATCTAGTGGACGCGTGGCTGCACAGAGGAGAAACTAAAACGCGGGAGAATAGGAAGCAACAACAACCCCTCTACTTTCTCACACTCGCTTCCCTTCCTCCTCTTATTTGCTTTGCTTTGCTTTCTTCTTGTTTTTTTTTTTGCCTTCTAACACATTTAGATTGCAGAATAAAGAGAATAAAGATACTGATGGGTGCGTAAGTACACACCTCTGCCAGGCACAATGACATCAGACGGCTCAACAAGATTGGGACCTAGCCCGACTCTAGCGTGTTTCGAACGCACGCGCTGCCAGACTAGAGCGAAACCTTATAGCAGCGTATCCTGTCCGTCCAGGACACGAAGGATTTGAAAGAGGCCTAGACTGATGCCTGCCACTACTTTCCTTTGTCCAATGCAACACCCCCACCCCCTTCCACCTTTTAGTTTCCTTTTGCTGTCTTTCTATCTTGTCGGAAAGTACAGTGTCTGAGAGTTATTTTGGTTGTGCCTCCATCCTCCCCTGCTCTTTTCTTTTTTTTTTCTTTATTTTTTTTTTTTTCGTCAAGTCGTGTCTTTCGATCGTAGCAAGTAGGACGACAGAGAGTTCAGACTATAATGAAGGCTGGAGTAACCTTGCTCATGCTTTGGTAGTGTGGGCCTGAGCTTCACTATCTCCCAGGCAGGAAAAAAAGAAAAAGAAAAAAAAAAAAACGCTCAGATGCTTGTTCGGCTCTGTCTCCACACTCGCTTTTTTTTTTTGGTGGGGTGGGGGGTGAGGGAGGGGGGAAAGAAGAATCTCCATGCGCACGGATCCGGAGATCTGGAGGAAAAAAAAAAAAAAAAACATAGCCTTTGCCGGCGTGTTGTGCAGACATCCACGCATAACAATAAACAACATTAAACTGAGCCTTGAAAGAAGAGGGATATACTTTATTACGATATTTTACAATACCCAGGGAAGCCATGTTCCCCGCTGCTGATGTGTCTTTATTTTTGTGTCTCTTCAGCGCAGGTCGTCGTAAGGCTGCATCTGGAACTCATTCCTGTCGTCTATCAGCATCAGAAGAACAGCACGATGTTAGAATCCGCTAAATAATCCGCTTCTTTTGCCCTGAAAACGCTTTCATTTTTATAATGCTCCTCTGTGCATGCAACGCCCATGGATTGTTCCGCACCGCTTCTCTCTATGACAATCCCAAAGTGCTCCATCTAGCGTTCTTCCATGTCCTCACAAAATGGATCCTGAATAAACCATAATCTGAGGTAGCGCTCTTCTGTCCGCGCCCCGCAAAATGAATCCTGCGAATAAGCATATCCCACAATGAAGTACTATAACAAAATGCATTTTACCTTCCATGACCCTGCTCCACTTGCGAAGCTTCTGCCTCCTCATCCTGCGCTGGTAGAACACCGTTCCAAAATATGCCAGAGCCAATAATCCCACGATCGGAAGGATGACTTGCCAGGCCGAAAACCCGCTTCCAGAATTTGATGCAGCCTCCCGATGAAGTAACTGACAGGTCTTGTTCACGGACAAATTGCCATCCTCATACTCGCATCGGATCCCCGTTACATTCGCCGTCGCAATCGGCGAATTGTTCTCGTCCAGACCCAAGGCCTGCGGATTACACTGCCATGAAGACGTACAGCTCTGATTCAATGTCGGTCGTAGTTGACATTCGCCCATCATGCAGGCCAGATCCGGTTCGCAATTCGAGAACATCGTGTACCAAATCGTCGTCGCCTGATCGAACCGGGACAACAGCAAGTCCCTGGGTAGAGTACCCTGGATCAAGTCATACACCATCAGTGCCAGTCCTGGTTTGTCGCTGCTCTTCGGCATCTGGAAGCGCGTACAGTTGGTGTTCAGTTGCGAGCGCGGTCCAGACCAGCTGGGGACGGAAGGAATTCCAGAGTTGTTGCGAGCTAGGATGTAGCCCCAGTTCATGGTCTTCTCCAAACAGACCAATCCATCCTCGAGCACAAAGCATTCCTCGTTTGCGCCACAGTATGGCTTATCCAAGCAATTGACCGTGCCAGGCTCAAAAGGGTTCTTAGCTGGACCGGGTGTGGGCTGAGTAGGTAAGAGGACACTTGTTGATGTTGCTGGTACGGTGAAGGTCGAGGTCGTGGCGGACACTGATCCGGTTGAAATACTGGATGCTGTCGGTTCCGATGCAGACGCGGTTGTCGATCCGGCGTTCGCTGTTGTTGAAGAAGCAGCTGAGGTGGTTCCTACTGGTAAGATTGGAGTCTGGGCGTGCACCTCAGCAATGAAGAGTGTGCCTGAGAGGAGGACGAAGAACAGGGCCATGGCCGGCATGGTTGCTATCCGCGAAGCACGGGCGCTCATTGGAGGGAAAAAGAAGAGTGAAGTGGAGAGAAAGCCAGAGAGAGGCGATGTTCCGAGGGCAAGGAAGATATATACTCTTGGGAGACAAAGAAGGTGTAGGTAACGGGTATGAACTGAACGAGGACGAGCTGAGTGCTCGTGTGAGATGAGATGAGGTGGAAGGGATCTGTAGTGGTTTCCTTCCAAGATTAATGGCACATGGGTTCTCCACAGGGGGGGAAGGGAGGATCGATTAGCGCTGAAGGATGGGATGAACTGGGATGAGGATGATGAGGTGTTGAAAGTGACAAATCGAAATAAGGTTTAGACTGAGTGAGTGCATTAGGGCCGAGGCTGCATGCAAGTTTATCCCCTCTATTTACAGCCAGATCACCGGCAGCCAAGCGTTCATTCGGATATTTGACATTTGAGCTTGCCTTAAGCAACCCATGGCCCGAAGCCATATCATTCGCTGGACCTAGTCTGTGCTAGGACGCGACAATCATCCGCCTTTTGGCTTTTAGCTGCACACGAATAGACTCCAGGGTCCAGTACCATACAATGTAGGGTCGTCCCGTGGTGCAGAAAGGCGACGTGGGGCCTCTACTAATGTTAATTTAAAGAATAAGCTCACTACAGACGATTTGATCGAACTGAGAATTGTATGCGCTATAGCCTTGTTCCTGCGATCTGAGACTAAGCTCACTGTTCTACAGATTTGTTCGAAAGGGCGTTTTCTTTATCTTTATTTTCTTCCCTCTGCAGATGGCTAACGAGTGATCTGTTTGGCCGAAGACCCTGGAATTGGAATTATGAAGCGGTCTTTCAGATGGTCCACATAATGGATGAGCCTTTCAATGCCCTTCTCCATATCTATGTACCATTTTATGGTACGTTAATATCCGCGGAAAGCCCGCGGAAGATTCCTCTTTACCTGACGGTTTCTATCCCGCGTTAGTGATCACTACCATTGAAGGTGTCCCAAAGATCTTTCCAGATGCCACTGCCTTTTTGATCGTATCCATGGACTCCTCGCACTCCTCCATATGTTTCCAGATTGCTGATATCGGCATGTAGGTATTGCCACATACATCGGTACATTGGGATCTACGCGGACAAAGGAACTCCGCCTTAACTACTGTGCATAGATTGACGGCATCGAGGTACTGTTCTTGGCCCTCCACGCTCGACCGTTACCTGGCCGAGACTTGCGGGGTTCGGCAAACGCGGACTGGGTGACAAAGGAAACGATCCAGAGGAAGTCATGGCCTACCAGGACACACGAGGCGGACAAGCAGGTTCGATCCCCGCTAAGTGCAACACAGGGCAGGCCTGGACAGAAGAACCCTTTGATCGAGACACAGATCTGGGGCAAAGTCAATGAATAGAATTTGTGGATCATAGTGGCGAATGAGAGAGAACTACAAGCAAATGTAGCTTCTTCCGAGCACGAAATGGCTTTCTGCAGAGTCATTGACGCCATAATGTCCAAGAATAACAGACCGTACCATTCCCATCGCATCGTTGATCACATCGGCAACATAATAAACGTTGCTGATGCACACCACCTAGCACCTGACCTTCAGAGACAATGTAATTGATAGGTCTGTCTGGAGCTCCGTTGCCTTCTTCTGCTGAACCATCGCATGGGCCTCTAGGCCTCGAATATGTAGGTCACTCCGGGGGCCTGCTCGAGCTGCCGGTCGCTTAGCTCCCTTGCTTTTTACACACGGCTAAACAGATGAAAAAAATTGGTGGGCTGGTCGCGGTTGTTATCCCACTGATGTTGTCGGAGAAAGGTGTTGATGATTCGCCGCTGGTGAACATCAGTGTCATCGTATCTTCTCAGCAGGTTAAGAAGTAGCCCGAACTGATAATCGGCCTACTGCCGCATCGGCAGGCTCAAGTCAAAGCGATTCAAGACAAGGTAATCCTTCGTCCCCGACGACTATGCACATATTGACCTATGTAGTACATACGAGCAGAGAAGAGCACCCTTCACGTGGCGCAGACAGGGGCCACTTTATAAGGTACCGTCTGCCCTGGGAATAAGGATTCCTCTCTTGTTTTCTTGACTTTCTTGTCTGTAAGTGGATATAAGACTAAAATATTGCAGACTGGACCGAGCTGAGCAACGTCATGCAGTCTCCATACGGCTGATTATTGCCACAGGCGAGATAGAGCCCTTGATTTATCTCTTCCAACAACGAGTACGAAACCATCGAGGCTCCATCCACAAGAAAACGTGGCCGGCGTGGTGCAGTAACCCTAGCTCAGGGTAAAGAGGGCGGGGAACTCGAAGGTTGTATCAGGGTTAACACCACACATATCGGATCATGTAGGGTCGCATCCAAGGGTCAAGCCACGGTCGGTAGCGCTGTAAAAGGCAGTAATTGAAGGAGCTTCATCCTGAGGAACTGAGTTGCGAGGAGCAATAATATAGAGGGAATTAACAGTGAAAGAGACAAGAACAATCCAGAGGTAGATAAAACACTACTGGAGGTAAATTGAGAACATAGAAAGTGTAGAGCGAAATGAGTTGTAGAGTGCGCTATCTAAGAAGAATACTAGTACTAGAATACTATCCAGGAAGGCTCGGACGCGGCCTTCCATTTATCTATACAAGATAAATCTACAAATGAAGTAGTCTATCGGTTCGACAAGGAACATCGGTGATAAAGAGAGCAGGGCTGCAAACGATTGGGACCAGTGGAGTGAATAAAAAGCTTTTCTTGGATTGAATTCCCAGGCGAAGACAGGACTTAAACACGAATGAGATCATTGCCATAGTGATCTGGAATGTTACAGAAATTGGGCGCAGCAAAGGCCCATAAAGAGAACCGTGGACACTGAGGACAATAATTGGCAGTCAGTAATTTGTCGTTACCGCTTTCCCCGAAAGAAGCACACGTTGAATGTGCCACTATTTGAGAAGTGTGATCGCTTGAACTCCCGGAATTACACAGCAGTAGAAGAGTATAAGAACCATAAAGAACAGGCCATTCGTTGTACCCGGTAAGCAATGGTGACCAAGAGGGTTGATGAGATGGGTGTCAAACAGTTCTCTTTTCTTTTTTTTTTTTTTTTTTTTTTTTTTTTTTTTTTTCCAGCACTGTACCTTATTTGATAATCCATTGCTGCTATAAAAAAGGCACATCAGCTCCTCCAAAGGAAAGCTTGCCCTCGACAGAAGGCTAGAATGACTAATATTTATCCATATCAACGTTGTTCGAGTATTCTATTTCGAGGCCTTCCTGCAACTTTTCATTTTCACCCGAAGAGCTGCTGGGCAGCACTTCAGCAGAACGCCCTGATGTTAAAGTACCACTAGTCGAGGACTGAGGAGCATAAAAAGAGTGACACCATTTTGTTAAAACGCTGAATGAACAGGGCATAGTGAGTTGTCGGTATTGTTTATTGAATATGGTATAACAACCACACTAGAAGACGTAGGCGCAGTTAGACATAAGTCTCAGAGACTATACACTAGAAACTGACACTGATCGTTCCCTCTCGATGACCGCGTTGAATAAAATGATACACCATACGGATCGTACAAAAAATAGAACCACTCTACTTCCTCTCAACACACACTATTCCCTCCACCAAGGAGAGGACATAAATCGAGGGCAAAATTTGGGCACAGTGGGATTCGAACCCACGAGTTCCAGGAACATTGTGTCTTAAGCACAACGCGTTAGACCAGACTCCGCCATATGCCCATGAAACACCCAAAACCAGAGCTCGCGCCTCTGATTGGCTGAAAATTCATAAGAAGACAAGCTGACAGACCTTTATGTAGTGAAAATTCTGGCAAATAATGGGTTTCGAGCTATTGCAGCCCTCTGGGGCCCGCCCTGGGGCCTCAGTGTATATAAGTCGATAGCTATATCCTAGGTGAATGGAACAATGTTTATTTGGATGCCGACTAATATGTGGAATCATGAGGAATAGACTGTTCAGTGGAATCACAGCTGCGGAATAAGGCCCGGTAGGCCCGGCAGACCTGGGGAATGTGACCTGTGGAAAGGGCGACTGTCGTAGATCATTGCTGGTTAGGTCTGATAGATTCGCAGGATCAATCGACTCGAGAGACAAAAAAAAAAAACTTAAGTTTGAACGCATTTTTTTTTTTGCTGTGTAGGTTATTATGGTTTTTATCGAAAGGCTGCGGCAGCAATATTACATGCTGTGCTCATGGGGATTTATGTTAATAAAAAAAAAAAAAAAAAAAAAGCAATATTACATGCTTTCTTATACGTTTATGTGACTTTTACATGTCGTTAACGCAGCACAGATGGAGTCCTGAAGAAAGAAGAATAAAAAGATAAAGAAAAGATGGGTTCGGAGCCGCTGAAAAGTGGGGAGTGAGGGCCAGATGGAGACCAGTCGTGCAAAAACGAAAAGTAAAATGCGGGGTGAATTAAATTTTGAAAGGGAAAAACGTCAAACGTCAAGCAATTGACCATGTCAACCACCGCTACAGATGAGTTGATGCTCTTGTGCCTGAAATTTCCAGCGCGCCCCTTTTTGAGATTATTCTTACAGATGAAGCATGGAGAAAGTTGTATCGTTCACTATTTTAGTGGATACAGCAAACATGAACCACTCAGGGAACGTATACCATTCTCTGTAGCATTGCCACGCCTATCTTTAGTCCTGTGTACTTGTCTTTGTTCAATTGCTCGTTTTGAAGTGTTATTCTTTTGTGGCGGCATGCGAAGAAAAGGAATAAAAAGCTGATGAAAGAAGAGAGAACTTTGTTTTTTTTTTTTTTTTTTTTTTTTTTTGCTTTTAACCATGCAGCAACCGTTTTGCATTTCATCAACGACCACTCATCAACTACTCCTGCATCCTCTCTTCGTTATTTATCTGTTCCTCTATTTTCCTCTACCGCCTCTCTTCATCTAATACCATACACTTTCTCATCGAGGCGATGTTCAAACCGCAGCCAGTAAACATTCAGTCCTCAACAGATCCCGAGCAGCACCAACAGGAACCGCCTGGACACCCTGTCCCACCCTCGGAGTTCGTTTACCAACTTATCCTCGAACAATTCTGGGGAGATGGTGTTTCCAAACGCGAGATCCGGTCTGTCTATACAGTCGCCAGCGATGCCAACGCCGCCTGCCAAGACTACTTACTCAGGACCTGGCCACGGGATCAGTTCTCATTCTACGAGATCAGTGCCTCGCCACAACGACCGGAGCTCTCGAAAGTCTCAGCGTTGATCAACGGAGACCGATTTCATGTCTGGATCGAGCAACACTCATGGGAGGGTACCCTCGACTTTTCCTCGACGGCGATCGCGAAACGGGCAGGCAAGGGTCCAAACGCCTATATTCTTCAACGGACCATTAAGGATGCCTCGGGTGGAAAGCGACGGTCGACTACGCGACGGATCTTTGCAACACGCCAATTGGCCAAGCAGGCATTGGCCCAGGACGAACCGCCTTCGGAGTGGTCCTCGAACCAGGGCTATGTGCTTGAGCCAGGCGGGGAATATGCACACGCGCTCTCACCCTCAGGAAAGACTGCCTGGTTATTTATTGAGGTCAGGCCCTTGTACATGAGCTACACGCGACTGGAACAGGAACTGCAGGAGGTAACAGCAGGAGACGGGACCTCAGTGTTGAACCCCATCAGTCTCGACAATGGCGACGACAGCGTATCGTCGGTACCTGCCTCGCCAACATCGCTTTCACACCCGGCTCATCACTTGACCCATCATCCTCGATCCTCTCTCGACAATCCATTCTCGCCCATGCCGTCCAATCCAGATGAAGCGGGTGCGTTTGTGTACCTGGTTCTACAGCTCAAGACCATTCCTTATACGCCACCCATCCTGACGGTCGAGGCAGTTGCATACGAGATCGAGGTCGCCAATCGGTTCGGGATTGGTCTGCTGGAAGGGTTCGGTGGACCAGGAGCTATGTCGGCAATTTTCAGAGAGGACGGGTGTCTTCAGGGCAGCGTGACGCAACGCACGTGTGATGAAGGGCTGACAGTCTGGGTTGAAAAGCGAGCGGTAGTGTTAGGAGACGAGGCGATGGATTCAGATTTGATGTCTGAGCATGGATCAGTGCAATTGAACAGGGCATATCAGGATTCAGAACGGAGTCCTCACCTTGGTTATTCGACTTCTAGTTCTGGTGGTGGTGGCGGTGGTGGTGGACAGAAACGGGAAGAGCCAGCGGACGGGTTTGATTCTACAGAACGACCTGCCGATGCGCATTCACAGGGCCATTCATCATCAAAATTGGTTCGTGTATCACGTCCAGATAGCGAACTGTTGACGGAAACGAAGCGAGTTGTCGATTCAGGAGCGCGATATACGGTTGTGTCTGTCTCTCAACCCTTAGAACACACTGCTGTCCAGGCGTCTGGTTCGTCGTCGGCTCGTGTCATTGTGGATTCTTCAGAGGACCTTGCGGCAGCGATTGTGCGTGCTCGGGTGGAGTTTTATTCGTCATTGGCAGGACTAGATATCGCGACGGTGGATATCAGGGACGAGCTTGAAGGAGAGAGCAAGGAGAGGGTCATCCGAGCGTGTTCTCGATCCAATCCGTCATTGGTCCTGCAAGAGACCCGAGTCGAGGATCGTCACGGACAAGGCGACGCGAGAGCATGATTGGAGTGACCCTGGTCAGAGAGAACAAGAAGCTTGTTTGTCCTTTCCTAGAAGGGGATGGTCTGCAGAGATATATAAAAATAAAAAAATAAACGGACAAGTAAACAGCGAACCAGATGGATGGTACGTACAAAGGTATATGCGTACATGGCCATCACCGTGCTCCTTCTGTTTTGGGTATTCGTGAACATCACGATGACAATTCACGCACTCGATGGGGGAGCCTGTATTCGCCCGGTATGCTTCTCCACAAAATAATAAACTTTATTCGACATCATCGTTACGGACGTCACTTGGAACCTTCAATTCTTTCGTCACCCATTTACCTTACGTCCCGGAATAGGAATAGATTATTCGCGTGGGTCTTCATGATGGCGGCGTCTGACGAGAGAGAGAGAGAGAGGGAGCGACATAGAGATAGAGAGAGAGAGAGAGAGAGAGAGAGAGTAAAAGAGACCTGTTGTTTACACGATTCCACGGCTGCTTGTATCATGGAGGGAGGACAGGGGCAGACAGGCTGTACATACTGTATCTGGGAAGGGTGGAAGGGTGGAAGTGTGGAAGGGGAGACACGGCGGTCGCGTACAGTAAGAAGTAGGTCATCATGATGGCCGTTGCATGGGGTCGCTCTTCTTTGGCTAGCAAGGGCGGGGGTTATTATCCCAAGTTCATTAATTGCGCACTGGAACAAATTAGCCAATGAACGCGCTAGACTTTAGACTACGAGCCCTGGCTCACTATCATCATTCTTCCATCATACCATCATACGTGTCTCACAGCCCCGCCTGCCTCTCCCCCTCTGCCACTCACCTCGTCAGCAGGCTATGACAGGACTCCACTTGGAACAGGTTTCTTCAAGGGCGGCAGCCAACCCTGACGAAGGAGGACAGGGCGGAGAAAAGGTATAAATACCATCGATTCCCCGCACCTTTCTGTCCCTCATCAAACCATCTTCCTGTCTTCTACAACAGCAACCCACTCTTCAACCAACCAACCAACCAACCAACACTTTCCAAAATGACCAACAAAGTTTCCAACACTGTCCACGAGGCCGTCGGCGCCACCAAGGAGAAGGTCGGCCGTGCCACCGGTAACGAGTCCTTGGCCGCCAGAGGTGCCGCCCAGAACGCCCAGGCCCACGCCAACCAGGACGCCTTGAAGGCCAACACCCACGCCCATGGCGTCGCCAACAACGTCCAGGGTGCCACTCAGAGAACCGTCGGAAGTGCCACCAACGACCACTCCATGCAGGCCCGCGGCCATGCCAACGAGGCCCTTGGTGATGTCCAGCGCAACTACTAAAGCGGCCCCACGCCACTAGGGAAGCAGATCAAGTTCAAGTAACAAGACGGATCGGATTCTAATGTCGATGAAGGGGGGAAGAAGAAGAGTCATCCCGGCTATTTTTTTCCCTCAATCCGTTCACTGTCCTTTGTCTCTCTTCTTTTTGTAAACCTATGTAAATAAACTACCCATGTGTATCGTACTTTTGCACTCTTTATGTGTTCGTCTATGTCTATGTCTATGTCTTGTCTTGTCTTGTCTGGGGTGATTTCTGAGCCGCTGCATCTAATGGTCGTTACAGTGTCAGTGTTGGTGAGATTAGAGTCCAGCACCGCACAGCACAGCAACTATAGCAATGGTGTACGGCGGATCAGATAGAGAGGAGCGCATTGACCAAGCACATGCCAGTGAAGGGGATCCAGTTTTGGTTATCTCTATTCGATCTGCTTTATTCCGCTCGGGGTTGGTTCTCGATCATTTCCCGGCGAAATACAACTCCCGTTGCCACATCCTCAATTGCTTCCCGTACATGTACATTCTTATAAAAGGACTTCCTACCCAGCCTCCTCTGTCCTCTTTTTTTTTCCCCCTCTCCCTCCTTCTCCATTCCGCTCCCTCTCTCATTCTTCCTTCGCAATGGACATGGAAACAGTTTCGCAGATCCTCATGGGCAGTCACCCCACCTGGGCATTCCTGAACAGCACCAACACAGGATCCCGTCTGCTGCTGCAGCACCAGGAACAGCCCCTGATCACGGCTCTTATCGTCCTTGTGCCCCTGGTCTCTGTCTGGCTCTTCCGCCGGTACACAATTTCGCCCGTTGTGATCACCCATAACGACAAACCGGTCTCGATCCAGGTCTACGACAAAGGCACTGGCAAATCCTCGTCTGAAAGTTTGATTGATTACATTGCAAGAACATGCCCCTCGCTCATGGATCCCAAGAAGGCAGTCTTCAAGCCGACGCTGTGGATGACCAGTGGACATATCCAGACGGCCTATGCTGCCTATATGGACTTTGCGAGCAGATATGTTATTGATTACCAAAGGTATGTGATAGATAGAGACTGATGGGGTTTGCCTATCTTTCCGGATTTTTTTTTTCAGGGCTGATTTCGCTATATTGATCGAGCCAATGGCTCTTCGAAGCGAATCCGTGCGCACCATAGTTTCTAGGATGGCCATTCATCTTCTTCTATGCACGTCCTGCATCTCCTTTTTTTCTTCTTCTTCTTCTTCTTTGCTGCGGTCTTTCAACAACGCTTAAACATGCGCTTATGTCTGCTTACATTTGCAATTTTTCCTCTTTGTCCGTGTCTCTGTGCGCCCATATTTTCAATGTTTAATGTTTGGCTTACGAATATAATCCGAACAGGGAGCTGATGAAGACCCCTGACGGCGGAACGGTTTCCATTGACTGGTTCCCGAGTTTCGAAAACAAACCCGTGGACGATACCCCGACCCTGGTCCTCCTCCATGGTCTGACAGGAGGTTCCTTCGAATCCTACATCCGTGCGTTGGTCGAGACTATGACCAAGGACCATGGCTACCGCTGCGTTGTCTTTAATGCCCGTGCTTGTGCCAACACTGAATTGACTTCGGCCCAGCTGTACTGTGGATCGTGGACGGATGATCTGAGGATGGTGGTCAAGCATATCCGAAAGACCCTGCCCGAGGCCAAGTTGATGAGCGTCGGATTCAGCTTGGGATCGAATATCCTGATGAACTATATGGGCGAGGAGGGTGATCAGTGCGAGTTCCTCGGAGCCATGTCTGTGGGAAACCCTTATGACCTTATGGGGTATGTTCTATGTCCCTTTATTTCCCCCCCTCGGAATTGTCAATGTTTCTTCAGCGCAACTAACACGGGTTCGTATGGTTTTCTCGGGGCGCTTGCAGAACTTGCTATGCGATGGAGCGCGGATTTCTTCAAAAGCTGATCTACTCTCCCACGATGGGCGGTAATCTGAAGCGCATCTTCTTCAAGCACGCCAAGCTCTTTGAGAACCATCCCGAAATCGATCTCAAGCAAGTCGAAGCCGCCCATTCGATCCGCATGTTCGACGATGCCGTTACCCGCCGCATTTTCAAGTACAGGACCGTGCACGAGTACTACCGCATGGCTTCATGCTCCCAGCGTATCCTCGACATCAAGCGACCTTTCCTTTGCCTCACTGCGTTGGACGATCCTGTGGCCGTCGAGGAGTGCTGTCCCTATGACGAAATCAAAGGAAACCCCTATGGTATCTTGGCAACGACCTCGCACGGTGGACATCTGGGTTGGTTCCAGGGATTCCTCACTCAGGAGCGTTGGTGCACACGACCCTTGGCAGAGTTCTGTATTGCGATGTTTGAGGCGGATCGCAGACCGGTCTCGCAGACACCGACGAAGCCCGCGGTTGGAACACAAGAACAGGAGGACACCAACAGTAGCCATATGGTCCGTGATATGAACGGAACCGACAGGGGTGCCACGACCAAGCCCCATAGGGACCTCAACAATGCCTGAACAAAGGAGATGAGCATACCTGGCGTCTTTTAAGACGAGCGACATGTTGATGGATATGTCGATTTAGAATTTTTTTTTTTAGATAAGACGATGAATAGATGGGAGTCGACCGTTGCATGGAACAATAAAATGCATGGAACAAATAAAATTATTTCTTTATTAGTGCTCTGTTATTGTCAACGGCTGACCCCGCGATTGTCATGATCGATAAAAGCAGAAGTTATGAATGGTTCTGGGCGATGGAGCTTGACGCTACGACGTTCTTATGGCCACGCATCTCTGGAGAGGTCTGCGGATTGCCGTTCCTGTTGGTGGTGCGCGCCGGTCGCCGGTTGAGGTCCTTGGGATGGATGAAATTGCATCGGTCCCCAAACGCACAGTTCTCGGGGTCACTATATCGCGAACGTAAAAAGAAAAAAGAGGAAGGAAAAAAAAAAAAAAAAAAAAAAAGGAGGAGGAGGAGGAGGTTTACTAGTCTGGTCTCCAAGCTCACCTGTTATAATAAAACGAAAGAAACAAACACTCACCGGCAAGGCATAGTCGGATGGGTGAACTTGCAGGCCTTGTTCGTGCAGTTGGGCCAGAATCGGCAGCGACTCTTCATCTTTTGCTTTTGATCTATATAGAAAAAAAAAAAAAAAAAAAAAAAAAAAACACCGTCGTTGTTCGTTTGTTTGAAAGGCGGAAGGATGGTAGCTCTTAGTTTCTTTCACAGGTCGTTCAGATCGTTCGCCCCCTTCTGGAGAGGACACGTTCCTTTGTGATTACCATGCATATTCGGCGAGGATGTCTCCTCAGGATCCAGATCAACTGCCTTCGAAGGTCTTGCTGATCCTGATGAAGAGGGTTGGGGCAGCCATGAGGGCGTAAAGACTGCGGCATTGGTATTAAATACATGCTGGTGTGTCCCTACCAAAATCAAGAAACAAGAAATTGTCCAAGGAATCCGATGTTAGTGTGCGGATAAAATTTGCCTTGCTTCCTTTAGATCATGCATCCTCGACTTCCTTACTTGACGCTGGTGCTCCACTCGGACCGTGTCCTTCCGGTGCTGTTGCCGCTGCATTTAAATGAGATGAGGACTGCGCCAAAGAAGACGAAGATGAAAACGATGCAGGTACCGGGATCTTGGATGCCCTGACGTTCTTGTAAGGCGAAGTCGCCTCCGCGATCGCCAACGCCTTCTCGATCCTTACTGCAGCCTCTCTCTGGCCCGGGAATTCTTCCTCGACAATCGCCGGTGTGGACGGCAAAAGTATTTCCAGAGCAGGAGTGGCGTTGAAGGACTCGATCTCGAGCTGAGTGTTGGCGGAGATAATGGTATCGTTCTGGGACTCGACCTCCATTTCCTGTGACTCAATGACCTCTTGATCCTTGGTACCAGATGCCGTCTCCTCACTGGGCGGGATCGCTGACAGCTGGCGCTCCTTGATCTGAACTGACTCCTCGACCTGCATTGACTCCTCGACCTGCACTGACTCCTCGACCTGCACTGACTCCTCGATCTGCACTGACTCCTCAATGACGGTTGCTACAATCTGAACATCCTCAGAGCGTTGGTCCTCTGAACTGGCGTCGTTGATGCTGGATGTCATAATAATATCCTCCTGGATCAGCTCTGCAACCTAGAAGGCGTAAGGAATAGATAGGACACCTTGAAAAAGCATTAGTAAAAGTAGTCAACAGTTTTGATCCAGAACATATGATGGTCAACAGTCGATAATAAACGCGTTACGTTCGACTGGGCTCGGTCGACGACATTGTCAATGGCATCAGATGATTCTATGGAGTTCAAGTTGTTTAAGTTACAAGGAAAATAAAGATTTTAAAAAACAAGATCTGTACTGTTGCGGAAGAGTATGCTAGGACCATTGTTCGTCTCCAGTTAATTCATTTTCCAAAGATCAGCTTCGTTGTCGACCTCGCTTACCTCTGACATCAGCTTGCTTCTCGACAGTAGTGATAGCAGTTATCGAAACCTGCTCGGTAAAAGATGCAATGGCGTTTTCCGACTCGATATGGCTAGATCGCTGTTCTTGTCGTTTTATGCCTCCTTGCACTTGATCCTTGTTCTTCTCGTGCTCCGAATCACTGTTGTGGCGGGCAGATTTCCTTCTATCGGCCTTAGTACTGCTATTGCTACTACTACTACTACTACTACCGGTGTCGCGAGTATCGGAGGTAGTTGAAGACCTGACCTTGGTAGGATCCAAGGGAGGCAGGGGCGGGGATGGAGCGTCTGGAGGTGAGGATGAAGAGGTTGCAGCCCAGATCATGTACACGACAAGCCCTCCCACTAGGGCAGCAGCGCCGAGGCGCACCGCGTTGTTATTCGCGAGAGAAGACATTGAAATAAAGAGTGGAGCTGTACGAACACGGATATATCAAAGTTAGCTGCGTTGTATCCTGAAGGGGAGAAATAGAAGGTGGCGACCAATGACAAGAGTGGGGAATGAAAAAGTGGGGAATGAGAAGGAGGATGGATGCAGGTGGTCGAGTTGATCCAATGGGTCCAAACAGCGGGCCAAAAAAAGGTGTGCTTTTGTTTGTTGTGGCAAATGGAGACGGAAATGCAGCAATGCGTGGAGCAGCCAATGAGATTGGAGGAATAACATTTTGGCTTTCTTTTTTGTCCTACACACACGCGTATTGTGGGGGGGAAGGAAAACGAGGGTGATTCTCGGGAAAGAGTACCGGGCTGCAAATGCACAGCCAAACAGGCCAGGGTGGCGAACACGGCGGCGTCGTGAAGGAAGGGGGAAGGAGAAGAAAGGGAGTGGGGAGCCAAGAAGGTACGAAAGAAAAGAGAGAGCAAAAGAGGGAGAGGCCTCATGGTCCTCATACGACAGGTGCCGATCTTGTCTCATAGTAGATCTAGTGGGACGTTGCCATCCCGGGGCATTCGTTTACATCGATCACGTCCCACAGCCACAATGAGCCAGCCAATGATACGCACCCACGACGGGTCACCCTCCGCAGAGCCCCCGATACGACGCGATGCGATGCGGTGCAGTGCGATGCGCTCTTGTCGATCGATTTATTTCCATGTATGGAATAAGTACCATTTACATCAGCATGAAGAGACATATTTTTTTTTTCTAGTAGCTTTGTCTCAGCGTAATCTGTTCACCATCACATATTGTTTTTTGGCCCTCCCAATGAATCCTTCTTTCTTCGCTCCTTTACTATCTTCCTCATCCTCATCATAAATGATCCCTTCTTCAGAGGATTCTTCAGCCAACTCGCCGAGCGAAATCAAGTCTGCTCCAGCAATGTACACTCCCAGCAAGGACGCTCTTCGAGCACTCGAGGACGAATGCGACTGCAGCGAGCCAGACCACAAACGCACCCATCATCATTTGAAGGACAAGAACATGGACCAGCAGTACATCCCGAACCAGCTCGATGCTCACGCCATCAATATTGGGACTAATACCAGGACCAACCATGGTTCCTCAAAGGACACTCTTGGTTCATTCGATATGGTCAGACCCACTACAAGTAAGGGTGTCATGATTCATGACTGGAGCACCACGACGTCCTTCCCTCTCCCAAGCGAGGTCCTGATTTGTGTCTTCGATAACCTGACGGTCGGCCAACTCCTGCCCTGTCAGTTGGTCTCGCGACAGTTTCGCGCCGTTGCTCGTGCAGTCTTAATGGACAAGGTCGGCGGTTGCATCTTACTCCAACAACAACAACTACAACAGCAGCAGCAACGACAACAGGACAGCGACAGGAACACACCTTCGCATCCATGGGATCTGCGACCGCATCAACGGCCTGTCGGGAACGGGACTCATGGGCTCCCGCCATTACCTCAACATCACTATCATCATCACCACAACCAGGAGCCGAGCAGCGTTAATAACGCAGGTCCACGCGCAGAGGATACACGGCCACGCCTGCACCAGCACCATCCCCACCATAATCTGTACCAGAATCAGTCCATGGAGGGACTAGATCAGCACCCACAAATAGACCTGCATATCCACCATCAATCTCACAGCTACAACGTCTCAACGTCGTCATCGTCTGCATCACCATCGCCTCAACAACAGGAGCCATTACAGCATCCATGTCGTCGCGACGCAGGTTATGTCGCTCCCGGGAACATCGCGCTATTCTTGTTCCCACACCATGATCACACCCCCACAGGCTGGCAAGAGCGTCAGGCAGTGCACTTCCAATGTACGGAGATCGACCGCACCCGGGAGCAGTTGGTCTTCATGCCCGTGAACTCCGGCTCGGGCGACTGCATGCGATTCATTACCAACTCCTGGAGCTTGCCCTCGTCGACATCGTCCTTTAATGGAAACATCGGTGGACTACTAAGGCCGGGGGCAGGAGTTCGACCGCGCTACAACCTCAGCAGCGACAGCAACAGTGGAGGCAGCAGCGAGGCTACCAGCCCTCTCACAGAATCCGAATACAGGAGTCCGGCAACTGGCTTGGACTTGTTCGACTATGCAACAGGACATCCTCGCCCATCGCCTCCATCCTCCTACAGCAACCGTCGTACAAGCATCGCAGATCTGGGCAGCTACTCTTTCACAGATCAGTTCAGAGTCACACGGAAGAGTAGCAACAGCAGTTTGAGCAGTATCGACAGCGCTTCCTCACCCTCCCATTCTGCGTCGTCCCTCTCACCCTCTGCTTCCTCTTCCTCTTCCTCTTCGTCCTTGCCCCCATCCTCTACCCCTGCCAGCAGGTCGACATCCTGGCTCACTCCTTCATCATCCTCCCCGCATTCTATGACCCCATCCTGGGCGATTGTAAACGGAAAAGGTGACGAGCACTACAGCGTGATCGGGATCAAGCATGGCGACTGGCCCGAGGAACGCCAAACCACAAGTCGATGGTGGGGCGGCGGATTGCACACGAACATGGTCCGACAATCTATGGTCTTCCTGCCGTGGTCAGCCTCGCCCGGCGGACAGGGTTCGGTCGCAGAGTTCCAGCAGCGATTGATCCGACAGCACGAACTCTCACGACAGGACAATATTATGAGTGGCCATCGCAACCATCATCGTCATACACGCCTTGTAGACGCACCAGTACGTATACTACAAGAGGAGAAGGACAATGATGAGGGCGAAAAGGGATGCACAAGGATGCACAAGCACCATATGTACATGTCGTGCACTCAAGCCAGGAATCCGCCGGCACATCATCATCGGTATTTCTGTCTGCACCATGATCAGCTTATGACGGATATTGCAGCGTTCAATTCGATCAAAGCGGCGGCAGCAGATTTTCGAGCTCTCGAACCGGTATGCGTCTTCTGTTATTTTCATCGTCGCAGCATAGACACGAGAACACTTGTGTAACTGATTGATGAATCAATGAATCCTCTTTTTTTTTGTCAACCTCAACGTGTGTGCTACAACAACAGAAACCCAGCAAGACAATACCCTTGACTACTGCCGGATCGAAGCATCTGGCAATCGATTACGAAGCCCGGATTGCCGAGAGCAAGCGCTGCCAGTTCTGTCTTTCGTCACTGTGTAAGGCCAACCTCGAGATCCAGGTCAACTTTAGGGAGATCAGAGTTTCGCTTGACTGGGTGCTTTCCGGCTTTATTCCCGAGGTCAAGCAGGGCATGAATATGCGACCACCATCCAATTCTCCAGAGTATCCGTCTTCGCCAACGTTGCAGGCCCGTGGATCCGGACAAGTCTCAATCTAGACAAGACCATACTCTCAGTGCGCTGTCCTTTCGCATTTCGCACAGAAGCATTGTATACTCGTAATAGTCCAATGAGGAAGTGTTGCGTTCAGTCAATATGACGAGCATTTATTATGTATGCAAAATCGCTCTTCCACGTTCATGTCTATGCCCATATTCAATCCGATTGATATTATTTCGACTTCGGTTTCTTCTGTCCATCTTCATATCCTTGAAACGGATCCATGCGCTTCCTGCGAGATGTTGAGGGTTCTGCTCCTGCTTCTGTTACTGTTCCTGCTCCTGATGGTGATGATCCTGCTCCCACACCTGCTGTGTTTGATGCCACCACTGGTGCCGGCGTATTGTCCATATCATCCTCCGAGCCCAACCCCTCATCCTCCAAGAACCGCGTGTGTGTTCCTTCTGGTTCTGCCCACACTGGTTCCTCTGGTTCTGCATCTTCCCCTGATGCAGCCTCGGCGGCGGCTTTGCGATCTGCGATCTCATTCGCTACCAATGCGCCTTTAATGAACCGTGCGGCTGCAGCTTTGTCGACCTCCATAGCTGAGCGGTTGTGGCCTGGAGAAGTGGCCTTCTTGAACCGTTCTATGTACACTTGGATTCGTTTCTAGAGCCAGAGAGAAAGAGATTGAAAAAAAAAGAATGGTTCAAGTTAGCATGCCATCGAAGTGGGATGTAGATAGCTCTATTAAAAAGGAGACATAGAGCAAGCAAAATCAACATGAGTACCAATTCCTGCATGACGGGGTGAGATGAAGGGGCCTTGGCGTTTGCCTTCAAGTTGACTATGAGGACACAAGAAGAAAAAGCGAAAAAAAGGGTATTTCAATACGATAATCCCCATTGTACCATAACCAAAAAACCCCACATAACACCAGACATAATAAAGCAAAGCAAAAACGTACTGAAGGCAAGGGTATTGATAGTATAGGCCATCAACAACTCGAGCTGACACCGCTTCTCGATATCGAGTTTCGCGAGTGTCTCTGACAAGGATGACTTTGTCGCAAACAAGGGTGCGAGCATATCCTCGAGCTCCGCAAGGGATCCGAGTAAGACGTTTGCTGCGTTCTTGTGGTTCGCTGGCAGTGCCGTCATCACCTCTGGAGGTGTAGCCTTCGGTTCTTGTACATCGCTGCTGGATTTTGTCTTCTTCTTGGCTCCCATGGCTATTTTGGAGTATTTGTCGAAGGGAAGGGGAGAGTGAGAAAAGGATGGGGAGGGAGTGGAGAGGAGGGGAGCGAAAGAATTGGTGGCAAGGCAAAAGAAAGGGCGATGCACCAAAAAAAAAGGGATCATTTGTTATGTATTTCGTGCGCGGCAGTCACGACCACAGGATTGGCTCGCATGGGCCAATCATATGCTGTCGCCGTCCTTCCCAGTGTGGACTAGAAAGATATTTGCGCACCTATTTCCAGCAGTTCGTCCTGAGCTCCCAGGATCTGGTTGTTGAAAGATCACTCCTAATCGAAAGTTATAAAGGCGATATATTCGTATCTATAGATATAGGGGATCAAGGTGAAAGAACATATGTTGAACAAAAAAGTTGGGTAGAGACGCGTCGGTTGGTTGGTAGTAGTATGATCAAAATCAAAAGAACGCTTTTTAATTTAATCCTTTAAGATGATGTCGATACGATCGTGGGATGAACGCCGAATCCCTCCCGAGGTGCAGGCGTAGTCTACCACTGCACCCAACACATCATCCTATAACAAGAGCTTAGGATACAATTATGATATATACGACGACGTGTATCAAGCGAGCGCGCTCGTGCATGCATTTGTTCTGTTCGAAAGACAGAGTACACATAGTCTACGCACACAAACACCTCCAACGTTAACATGACCTCCATCTAAAGCACACAGTCCTTGTCATCCTGGTCCTTCCGTTCCTGGAACTCCTTGCCCTCTCGTTCTCAGCGCGAGGAGGAAAGACACATTACATGCACGGACTTCTACCATTGTCTTCGAGGAACCGATATTATTACGAAGATATCCGCCCTGAATACAACGGTCTAATTCCTGAGTCAGAGTCTTCTTTTTACCAATTTTACTTGTATCATCTACTGCATTCGTCCCGATCCTCGTGGATTAAGCCGTACGCATTCGAGAGATGCCGCCGATCCCCGCCAAACATTCAGCACAATGTGATACATCTATCGAGAGTTATCGATCCTGATCATCCGTCACAATTGTATCGCCAATCGCTCGCTATAGACGTTGACCTCGCCTCGCCGTCTTCACTCAATTCCCGATCGTCTCTCACCGAGTACCCGTCATTTTGACCCATCCTCGTTCAACGGCATTATAAAGATACAATGAAAGGCTGATCAGTGAACATTAGCAAAGAACGAACTCCATAAGAAGCGGTCTGCATTGTCATGACTCAAAACTAATAGTGGAGAAAAAATGC